>NC_139963.1:1072500-1370000 GCF_963993115.1 Abramis brama | reverse complement strand
CACACACACACACACACACACACACACACACACAGAGACACACACCACACACACACAACACACACACACACACACCACACACACACAACACACACACACACAACACACACACACACCTCACACACCACACACCGGTCCATCTCTCCTCTGTCTGCCTCTGAATCACTGCTCTTCTTCTCCTCCAGAACCCGCAGACTGACGTCAGTGTGGCCGATCTCTTCGCCTCTCTGGACGATCTCACGGAAACAAGCGTCCTCAATCTGCCGTTTGTGGAGAACTGGCTCTATCTGAAGTTTCTGCCGGTTCTGCCATATATGACTGAGGAGATCGTGACACGACTGAGCCAGATGAGCTTCAACTGTCAATCCTTCCAGCTGATGTACATGACATTTCACACACACACACACACACACACACACACACACACACACTGGCTGCAGATTGGAATATTTAAGATCTTACTGACCCCAAACTTTTGAATGGCAGTGTATGATGATCTCTACATTAACCTGAAGCAGCACAACTGTTTTTAACATTCATAATAATCATAAATGTTTCAAATCACCATAATCAATTACAATTTACAATACATTCACCTGGAAAAAAAGGCTAAAATTACATATTATATTTTTATTTAACATTACCACTGTATTTTTGATCAAATAAATGCAGCCTTGGTGAGCAGAAAATACTTCTTTCAGAAACATTAAAAAAATCTTACTCATTCCAAACTTTTGACCTGCAGTGTATAAATAATGAGCATTATTTGTATCGTAATACAGTGAGTGCTAATACAGTAATGTGTGTTTCTCTCTGAATGGACAGAGTGAAAGTCCTAAGCAGGGAGGAATCGCTGATCACAGACAGTCAGCAGAAACTGATCTTCACTCATCTCATTCACTCTTACCTGTCCAGGACAGACACAGCAGGTACTCACACATTAACACACAAGTGTGCTGGAGGCATTTATGGAGGAGGATTGTATGTCACTGTGCCAAATGTTCAATTTCAGATCCAGGCTGCTTTTCAAAGATCACCAGGATCAATGAATGGCTGCAGAGGAATTTTGGGATCTTCTCTAAATATGCAACTGCCAGTCTCTACAGCCATTTCACTGTGAGTGAGCTGAGTTCTGCAAATAACTGCACATAACATCTGCTGTGGTGCTCATGGGCTTCGGCTAATGACTCTTGTACTTTGCAGCTGGGTATGTTAAGGTTATTGAGTCCGTCTGAAGTGGCGAGGTTTGCTGTGACTTCTGGAGCGCTGAACAGCGTCAATCTGACCAACATCATATTTGACCGTCTAGAGGAAGGTGATGCTTTCCAGAATACTGATGCATTTTTCTGGACACTAATTCAATCTGAGGTAAACATCATCTCACTAAAGTCCTACTTGGACAGAACGTCATTAATTCTGTTGATCGAACTTAAGTTGAGTTTAACCCACACTATTGCAGTATAATAAACTTTCACTGTTTTTTATTTTCATTAATAGTATGATTATACTGTAAGTCCAGACCCCCCCGGACACCCCAATACAGTAAAACTGCACATTTTAGAGGGGGCTTTTATTGTGGCCAGCCTAAGGCACACCTGTGCAATATTCATGCTGTCTAATCAGCATCTTGATATGCCACACCTGTGAGGAGGATGGATTATCTCGGCAAAGGAGAAGTGCTCACTAACACAGATTTAGGCAGATTTGTGAACAAAATTTGAGAGAAATAGGCCTTTTGTGTACATAGAAAATGTCTTAGATCTTTGAGTTCAGCTCATGAAAAATGGGGGTCAAAAACAAAAGTGTTGCGTTTATAATGATCATTAAAATTTCAGGGTAAGTGAACCCTGAAATTTTGTAACTTGTAGATTCTCTTTTATCAGTAATATCATTCACCAAACATTTTCTGTACCTGCTAATAAGACTTTTGACCAATTTTGGACCATCTTTCCCCACAAATCTGTTTCAGTTTATCAACACTTCTGGGCTATCTTGATAGCACTGCCTTCTTTAAACCTCTCTAAAGCCTGTAGTCATGAACTGTTGTCCTGAAATTGTCCTGTAAAATGTCTTGATACACTTTTGAATTCATTGTTCCTTTAATGACTGAAAGGTGTCCAAGTCCCTTATGCAGCGAAACAATGAAAAACCATTATGCTCCTTCCATCATGCTTCCTTTGATCACATTTACCAAGGGTGCCAATAATTCTGACCATGACTGTAGATCATTTTGCTCAAATGGTCATCGCTAGACCAATTGGTAAACTTATGTCTTTGCAATGCTTTGACAAACCAAATTTCTTCTGATAACTTTATGTTATTAAGGTCTGGGGATGATGCATGGCAAGTTTTGTGCGTATGTTCAGCTTTGGATAATTTAAAGTACAAATTAGCTAAAGTTTATAGGTAATCATAAAAAGGATTTTGATTCTATCACACACTGCTGCAAAGTTATTAGAAAATTAGTTTTAAACAAAGAATTGTGTCTTCAACACAAACTATAATGCATGTCTGGTTTCTTTCCGGATGTCCTTAACATGTTTTTTAGAGGTTCAAATAAAATATTGCCATGTTGTCCGTAAAATTCCTATTTACAACAGTTTTTGTAATTTAGAAATATAATCATGTATCAGTTCTATATTTAAAAAGTGGAACTGGTCAATAACAGGTTAACTTATATCATCTCAAATCTTTGAATAATCAAAATTATTTTGATAACTATTTGTCATGAGGGTCTGGGGATGATACACGCCATGATTTGTGGGAATCTGATCAAACGCCTAGAATGAGTTTGAAACATTCTTTTTTTAAACAAATTAGATTTGTGGACAAACTTTACAGATTATCATAAAAATAATATTTACTCTTCAACATGTTTAAAGCAAGGACTCTAAAGAAACAAGAGTTTTCAGCTTACATTACTTTCAGCTTCTGCATCCTCTAAAGCAATCAATTTGTCATGTGCATGTTGTTTAACAGAGGAATAAACTCATCGACTGTAGCTACTAAAATATCTTCAAATATTAGGCTACTGGAAGTTAAAGTTTTCACTCACCTCTCATGTGATGCCGCTTTTCAAATGCTATAATGCATTTATAAGGTCCTGTAAAAACTACTGAGATCAAAGCATGTGTAACACTAAACAGTCTTTCTTAAAAATAACAGATTTGTCAGAAACTAAACGTGTGGCTTTAATTAAAGGCAGGGCATCTGTACAACACAAGCATCAAATCTCATCACCTTAACTGATGGCAATTAGCTTTTAGAGAAATTGTAACACAGGGGTTAACTTATTTTTTCCAGTTTAATAGGTTTGAGATGGAAATATTGCTTTCTATTTGCATGGCTGGTATGTTTTCAACACTGAGGCAAAAAAAAACAAAGGAGCCCCCAAAGGCTTTCGGGACGCAACGTCTGACGGAAATGTCCCTTTCTGTTTGTTTGTCATTTCCTCAGGCCTTGGACATCGATCTTCTGGTGAGGGACATCATGATGAGTCGAGCCTTCTCCATCATCAGCCTTCATTTTGAAGGCTTTGGAACCCACGACTGGGTTTCCTGGTTCACTGTGAAACTGACTCCTCTCCTGCCTAGCTTGACTGCAGAGATGCTACAGACAACAACTTCACACGCAGACTGCAACGCATACCACGTCATGTACGTAGCGCTCCCCAAATGCTGCACAGCTCTGTGAAGCGGGCCTAGTGGCATTGTCATTGAAAGCGAGAGTGCATTTCTCGAGCTGGTTTATAGCCAGTGGTGGCAAAACCACGTCAAAGAGGCATCACTCTTACCTTCCTTTTGATTTGATCTTTCCAATATAGCGTCGGGGCTCTGAGCAGCGTCTTTGACCAGATTGATTCGCCGCGACAACTCATCCCGGTCCTGGTGGGCTACCTGAAGCAGAGCCACGCAAACGGTAGGTCCAGTGGAGGCGGCCCTATGCTCGGTCTTGTGTGCTAGAAGACACAGCGCTGCTCTGTGTCTGTCAACATCTGTCTCTCCTAACGAGTCTTTCCTGCGCGCTGTCATTTTAGGCTCGAGCTGTGGGTCCAACACCGGCAGCCTCAGCACTTGGCTCAGGCAAAGCTTTGGCAAGTTCTCCATCTACGTGGATTATGAAGACCTGCGTGTGCTCAACGAGGGCTTTGGCAGCGTGAGTGGCCTGCCGCGCTATAAAGCTGTTCCCGTGAACGTTTTTGTGCAAGCGTGTTGTTTCTACAAACGTTGTTGTTGATTTTGTCCCCTGCAGTTTGATGAGCTGGACAATCTGAGCACTTCTCAGGTCGCTCAACTGACACTGACATCTGGCGCGCTGAACAACGCAGGCCTGATCAGGTTGGTCTTTGACCGCCTGGACGGCGACAACGCATTCCAGGACATTGACGAGTTCTTGACAGTTCTCAGCAGGACATCACAGGTATGTTCTCATCACTGAGGTGGCAGGCCTGAAGAAGTGTTATTCTCTGTGTGGCAAATATAAATACAAAAGAGCCCCCAAAGGCTTTCGGGACCCAACGTCTGATGGAAATGTCCCTTTCTGTTTGTTTGTCATTTCCTCTAGGCTTTGGACATCGATCCTCTGGTGAGGAACATCATGATGAATCGAGCCTTCTCCATCATCAGCCTTCATTTTCAAGGCTTTGAAACCCCCGACTGGGTTTCCTGGTTCACTGTGAAACTGACTCCTCTGCTGCCCAGCTTGACTGCAGGGATGCTACAGACAACAACATCATACGCAGACTGCAACGCATACCACGTCATGTACGTAGCGCTCCCCAAATGCTGCACAGCTTTGTGAAGCGGGCCTCATGGAATTGGAATTGAAAGCACTAGGGCATTTTACTCGTGCTGGTTTAGTGAGTGGTGGCGAAACGATGTTAAAGAGGCATCACCCTTACCTTCCTTTTGATTTGATCTTTCCAATATAGCGTCGGGGCTCTGAGCAGCGTCTTTGACCAGATTGATTCGCCGAGACAACTCACCCCGGTCCTGGTGGACTACCTGAAGCAGAGCCACGCAAACGGTAGGTCCAGTGAAGGCGGCCCTTTGCTCTTCATCGCGTGTGCTAGAAGACACAGCGCTGCTCTGTGTCTGTCAACATATGTCTCTCCTAACGAGTCTTTCTTGCGCGCTGTCATTTTAGGCTCGAGCTGTGGGTCCAACACCGGCAGCCTCAGCACTTGGCTCGGGCAAAGCTTTGGCAAGTTCTCCATCTACGTGGATTATGAAGACCTGCGTGTGCTCAACGAGGGCTTTGGCAGCGTGAGTGGCCCGCCGCGCTATGCAGCCATTCCGGTGAACGTCTTATTTGTGCAAGCATGTTATTTCTACAAACGTTGTTGTTGATCTTATCCCCTGCAGTTTGAGGCGCTGGACCTTCTGAGCACTTATCAGGTCGCTCAACTGACAATGACATCCGGCGCGCTGAACAACGTAGGCCTGATAAGCTTGGTCCTTGACAGCCTGAACGGTGTCAACGCTTTCCAGGACATTGACGAGTTCCTGACAGTTCTCAGCAGGACATCACAGGTATGTTCTCATCACTGAGGTGGCAGGCCTGAAGAAGTGTTATTCTCTGTGTGGCAAATATAAATACAAAAGAGCCCCCAAAGGCTTTCGGGACCCAACGTCTGATGGAAATGTCCCTTTCTATTTGTTTGTCATTTCCTCTAGACCTTGGACATCGATCCTCTGGTGAGGGACATCATGATGAATCGAGCCTTCTCCATCATCAGCCTTCATTTTCAAGGCTTTGAAACCCCCGACTGGGTTTCCTGGTTCACTGTGAAACTGACTCCTCTGCTGCCCAGCTTGACTGCAGGGATGCTACAGACAACAACATCATACGCAGACTGCAACGCATACCACGTCATGTACGTAGCGCTCCCCAAATTCTGCACAGCTCTGTGAAGCGGGCCTCATGGCATTGGCATTGAAAGCGCGAGGGCATTTTACTCGTGCTGGTTTAGTGAGTGGTGGCGAAACGATGTTAAAGAGGCATCACCCTTACCTTACTTTTGATTTGATCTTTCCAATATAGCGTCGGGGCTCTGAGCAGCGTCTTTGACCAGATTGATTCGCCGAGACAACTCACCCCGGTCCTGGTGGACTACCTGAAGCAGAGCCACGCAAACGGTAGGTCCAGTGAAGGCGGCCCTTTGCTCTTCATCTCGTGTGCTAGAAGACACAGCGCTGCTCTGTGTCTGTCAACATATGTCTCTCCTAACGAGTCTTTCCTGCGCGCTGTCATTTTAGGCTCGAGCTGTGGGTCCAACACCGGCAGCCTCAGCACTTGGCTCAGGCAAAGCTTTGGCAAGTTCTCCATCTACGTGGATTATGAAGACCTGCGTGTGCTCAACGAGGGCTTTGGCAGCGTGAGTGGCCTGCCGCGCTATGCAGCCGTTCCCGTGAACGTTTTTGTGCAAGCGTGTTGTTTCTACAAACGTTGTTGTTGATTTTGTCCCCTGCAGTTTGATGAGCTGGACAATCTGAGCACTTCTCAGGTCGCTCAACTGACACTGACATCTGGCGCGCTGAACAACGCAGGCCTGATCAGGTTGGTCTTTGACCGCCTGGACGGCGACAACGCGTTCCAGGACATTGACGAGTTCTTGACAGTTCTCAGCAGGACATCACAGGTATGTTCTCATCACTGAGGTGGCAGGCCTGAAGAAGTGTTATTCTCTGTGTGGCAAATATAAATACAAAAGAGCCCCCAAAGGCTTTCGGGACCCAACGTCTGATGGAAATGTCCCTTTCTGTTTGTTTGTCATTTCCTCTAGGCTTTGGACATCGATCCTCTGGTGAGGAACATCATGATGAATCGAGCCTTCTCCATCATCAGCCTTCATTTTCAAGGCTTTGAAACCCCCGACTGGGTTTCCTGGTTCACTGTGAAACTGACTCCTCTGCTGCCCAGCTTGACTGCAGGGATGCTACAGACAACAACATCATACGCAGACTGCAACGCATACCACGTCATGTACGTAGCGCTCCCCAAATGCTGCACAGCTTTGTGAAGCGGGCCTCATGGAATTGGAATTGAAAGCACTAGGGCATTTTACTCGTGCTGGTTTAGTGATTGGTGGCGAAACGATGTTAAAGAGGCATCACCCTTACCTTCCTTTTGATTTGATCTTTCCAATATAGCGTCGGGGCTCTGAGCAGCGTCTTTGACCAGATTGATTCGCCGAGACAACTCACCCCGGTCCTGGTGGACTACCTGAAGCAGAGCCACGCAAACGGTAGGTCCAGTGAAGGCGGCCCTTTGCTCTTCATCTCGTGTGCTAGAAGACACAGCGCTGCTCTGTGTCTGTCAACATATGTCTCTCCTAACGAGTCTTTCTTGCGCGCTGTCATTTTAGGCTCGAGCTGTGGGTCCAACACCGGCAGCCTCAGCACTTGGCTCGGGCAAAGCTTTGGCAAGTTCTCCATCTACGTGGATTATGAAGACCTGCGTGTGCTCAATGAGGGCTTTGGCAGCGTGAGTGGCCCGCCGCGCTATGCAGCCATTCCGGTGAACGTCTTATTTGTGCAAGCATGTTATTTCTACAAACGTTGTTGTTGATCTTATCCCCTGCAGTTTGAGGCGCTGGACCTTCTGAGCACTTATCAGGTCGCTCAACTGACAATGACATCCGGCGCGCTGAACAACGTAGGCTTGATAAGCTTGGTCCTTGACAGCCTGAACGGCGTCAACGCTTTCCAGGACATTGACGAGTTCCTGACAGTTCTCAGCAGGACATCACAGGTATGTTCTCATCACTGAGGTGGCAGGCCTGAAGAAGTGTTATTCTCTGTGTGGCAAATATAAATACAAAAGAGCCCCCAAAGGCTTTCGGGACCCAACCTCTGATGGAAATGTCCCTTTCTATTTGTTTGTCATTTCCTCTAGACCTTGGACATCGATCCTCTGGTGAGGGACATCATGATGAATCGAGCCTTCTCCATCATCAGCCTTCATTTTCAAGGCTTTGAAACCCCCGACTGGGTTTCCTGGTTCACTGTGAAACTGACTCCTCTGCTGCCCAGCTTGACTGCAGGGATGCTACAGACAACAACATCATACGCAGACTGCAACGCATACCACGTCATGTACGTAGCGCTCCCCAAATTCTGCACAGCTCTGTGAAGCGGGCCTCATGGCATTGGCATTGAAAGCGCGAGGGCATTTTACTCGTGCTGGTTTAGTGAGTGGTGGCGAAACGATGTTAAAGAGGCATCACCCTTACCTTACTTTTGATTTGATCTTTCCAATATAGCGTCGGGGCTCTGAGCAGCGTCTTTGACCAGATTGATTCGCCGAGACAACTCACCCCGGTCCTGGTGGACTACCTGAAGCACAGCCATGCAAACGGTAGGTCCAGTGAAGGCGGCCCTTTGCTCTTCATCTCGTGTGCTAGAAGACACAGCGCTGCTCTGTGTCTGTCAACATATGTCTCTCCTAACGAGTCTTTCTTGCGCGCTGTCATTTTAGGCTCGAGCTGTGGGTCCAACACCGGCAGCCTCAGCACTTGGCTCGGGCAAAGCTTTGGCAAGTTCTCCATCTACGTGGATTATGAAGACCTGCGTGTGCTCAACGAGGGCTTTGGCAGCGTGAGTGGCCCGCCGCGCTTTGCAGCCGTTCCCGTGAACGTCTTATTTGTGCCAGCATGTTGTTTCTACAAACGTTGTTGTTGATCTTATCCCTTGCAGTTTGAGGCGCTGGAACTTCTGAGCACTTCTCAGGTCGCTCAACTGACACTGACATCCGGCGCGCTGAACAACGTAGGCCTGATCAGCTTGGTCCTTGACCGCCTGGACGGTGTCAACGCTTTCCAGGACATTGACAAGTTCTTGACAGTTCTCAGCAGGACATCACAGGTATGTTCTCATCACTGAGGTGGCAGGCCTGAAGAAGTGTTATTCTCTTTGTGGCAAATATAAATACAAAAGAGAACCCAAAGGCTTTCGGGACCCAACGTCTGATGGAAATGTCCCTTTCTGTTTGTTTGTCATTTCCTCTAGGCCTTGGACATCGATCCTCTGGTGAGGGACATCATGATGAATCGAGCCTTCTCCATCATCAGCCTTCATTTTGAAGGCTTTATAACCCCCGACTGGGTTTCCTGGTTCACTGTGAAACTGACTCCTCTGCTGCCCAGCTTGACTGCAGGGATGCTACAGACAACAACATCATACGCAGACTGCAACGCATACCACGTCATGTACGTAGCGCTCCCCAAATGCTGCACAGCTCTGTGAAGCGGGCCTCATGGCATTGGCATTGAAAGCGCGAGGGCATTTTACTCGTGCTGGTTTAGTGAGTGGTGGCGAAACGATGTTAAAGAGGCATCACCCTTACCTTACTTTTGATTTGATCTTTCCAATATAGCGTCGGGGCTCTGAGCAGCGTCTTTGACCAGATTGATTCGCCGAGACAACTCACCCCGGTCCTGGTGGACTACCTGAAGCAGAGCCACGCAAACGGTAGGTCCAGTGAAGGCGGCCCTTTGCTCTTCATCTCGTGTGCTAGAAGACACAGCGCTGCTCTGTGTCTGTCAACATATATCTCTCCTAACGAGTCTTTCTTGCGCGCTGTCATTTTAGGCTCGAGCTGTGGGTCCAACACCGGCAGCCTCAGCACTTGGCTCGGGCAAAGCTTTGGCAAGTTCTCCATCTACGTGGATTATGAAGACCTGCGTGTGCTCAATGAGGGCTTTGGCAGCGTGAGTGGCCCGCCGCACTATGCAGCCGTTCCCGTGAACGTCTTATTTGTGCAAGCATGTTGTTTCTACAAACGTTGTTGTTGATCTTATCCCCTGCAGTTTGAGGCGCTGGAACTTCTGAGCACTTCTCAGGTCGCTCAACTGACACTGACAGCCGGCGCGCTGAACAACGTAGGCCTGATTAGCTTGGTCCTTGACCGCCTGGACAGTGTCAACGCTTTCCAGGACATTGACAAGTTCTTGACAGTTCTCAGCAGGACATCACAGGTATGTTCCCATCACTGAGGTGGCAGGCCTGAAGAAGTGTTATTCTCTTTGTGGCAAATATAAATACAAAAGAGCCCCCAAAGGCTTTCGGGACCCAACGTCTGATGGAAATGTTCCTTTCTGTTTGTTTGTCATTTCCTCTAGGCCTTGGATATCGATCCTCTGGTGAGGGACATCATGATGAATCGAGCCTTCTCCATCATCAGCCTTCATTTTGAAGGCTTTGTAACCCCCGACTGGGTTTCCTGGTTCACTGTGAAACTGACTCCTCTGCTGCCCAGCTTGACTGCAGGGATGCTACAGACAACAACATCATACGCAGACTGCAACGCATACCACGTCATGTACGTAGCGCTCCCCAAATGCTGCACAGCTCTGTGAAGCGGGCCTCATGGAATTGGCATTGAAAACGCGAGGGCATTTTACTCGTGCTGGTTTAGTGAGTGGTGGCGAAACGATGTTAAAGAGGCATCACCCTTACCTTACTTTTGATTTGATCTTTCCAATATAGCGTCGGGGCTCTGAGCAGCGTCTTTGACCAGATTGATTCGCCGAGACAACTCACCCCGGTCCTGGTGGACTACCTGAAGCAGAGCCACGCAAACGGTAGGTCCAGTGAAGGCGGCCCTTTGCTCTTCATCTCGTGTGCTAGAAGACACAGCGCTGCTCTGTGTCTGTCAACATATATCTCTCCTAACGAGTCTTTCTTGCGCGCTGTCATTTTAGGCTCGAGCTGTGGGTCCAACACCGGCAGCCTCAGCACTTGGCTCGGGCAAAGCTTTGGCAAGTTCTCCATCTACGTGGATTATGAAGACCTGCGTGTGCTCAACGAGGGCTTTGGCAGCGTGAGTGGCCCGCCGCGCTTTGCAGCCGTTCCCGTGAACGTCTTATTTGTGCCAGCATGTTGTTTCTACAAACGTTGTTGTTGATCTTATCCCTTGCAGTTTGAGGCGCTGGAACTTCTGAGCACTTCTCAGGTCGCTCAACTGACACTGACATCCGGCGCGCTGAACAACCTAGGCCTGATCAGCTTGGTCCTTGACCGCCTGGACGGTGTCAACGCTTTCCAGGACATTGACAAGTTCTTGACAGTTCTCAGCAGGACATCACAGGTATGTTCTCATCACTGAGGTGGCAGGCCTGAAGAAGTGTTATTCTCTTTGTGGCAAATATAAATACAAAAGAGCCCCCAAAGGCTTTCGGGACCCAACGTCTGATGGAAATGTCCCTTTCTGTTTGTTTGTCATTTCCTCTAGGCCTTGGACATCGATCCTCTGGTGAGGGACATCATGATGAATCGAGCCTTCTCCATCATCAGCCTTCATTTTGAAGGCTTTGTAACCCCCGACTGGGTTTCCTGGTTCACTGTGAAACTGACTCCTCTGCTGCCCAGCTTGACTGCAGGGATGCTACAGACAACAACATCATACGCAGACTGCAACGCATACCACGTCATGTACGTAGCGCTCCCCAAATGCTGCACAGCTCTGTGAAGCGGGCCTCATGGCATTGGCATTGAAAGCGCGAGGGCATTTTACTCGTGCTGGTTTAGTGAGTGGTGGCGAAACGATGTTAAAGAGGCATCACCCTTACCTTATTTTTGATTTGATCTTTCCAAAATAGCGTCGGGGCTCTGAGCAGCGTCTTTGACCAGATTGATTCGCCGAGACAACTCACCCCGGTCCTGGTGGACTACCTGAAGCAGAGCCACGCAAACGGTAGGTCCAGTGAAGGCGGCCCTTTGCTCTTCATCTCGTGTGCTAGAAGACACAGCGCTGCTCTGTGTCTGTCAACATATGTCTCTCCTAACGAGTCTTTCTTGCGCGCTGTCATTTTAGGCTCGAGCTGTGGGTCCAACACCGGCAGCCTCAGCACTTGGCTCGGGCAAAGCTTTGGCAAGTTCTCCATCTACGTGGATTATGAAGACCTGCGTGTGCTCAATGAGGGCTTTGGCAGCGTGAGTGGCCCGCCGCGCTATGCAGCCGTTCCCGTGAACGTCTTATTTGTGCAAGCATGTTGTTTCTACAAACGTTGTTGTTGATCTTATCCCCTGCAGTTTGAGGCGCTGGAACTTCTGAGCACTTCTCAGGTCGCTCAACTGACACTGACAGCCGGCGCGCTGAACAACGTAGGCCTGATCAGCTTGGTCCTTGACCGCCTGGACGGTGTCAACGCTTTCCAGGACATTGACGAGTTCTTGACAGTTCTCAGCAGGACATCACAGGTATGTTCTCATCACTGAGGTGGCAGGCCTGAAGAAGTGTTTATTCTCTTTGTGGCAAATATAAATACAAAAGAGACCCCAAAGGCTTTCGGGACCCAACTTCTGATGGAAATGTCCCTTTCTGTTTGTTTGTCATTTCCTCTAGGCCTTGGACATCGATCCTCTGGTGAGGGACATCATGATGAATCGAGCCTTCTCCATCATCAGCCTTCATTTTGAAGGCTTTGTAACCCCCGACTGGGTTTCCTGGTTCACTGTGAAACTGACTCCTCTGCTGCCCAGCTTGACTGCAGGGATGCTACAGACAACAACATCATACGCAGACTGCAACGCATACCACGTCATGTACGTAGCGCTCCCCAAATGCTGCACAGCTCTGTGAAGCGGGCCTCATGGCATTGGCATTGAAAGCGCGAGGGCATTTTACTCGTGCTGGTTTAGTGAGTGGTGGCGAAACGATGTTAAAGAGGCATCACCCTTACCTTACTTTTGATTTGATCTTTCCAATATAGTGTCGGGGCTCTGAGCAGCGTCTTTGACCAGATTGATTCGCCGAGACAACTCACCCCGGTCCTGGTGGACTACCTGAAGCAGAGCCACGCAAACGGTAGGTCCAGTGAAGGCGGCCCTTTGCTCTTCATCTCGTGTGCTAGAAGACACAGCGCTGCTCTGTGTCTGTCAACATATGTCTCTCCTAACGAGTCTTTCTTGCGCGCTGTCATTTTAGGTTCGAGCTGTGGGTCCAACACCGGCAGCCTCAGCACTTGGCTCGGGCAAAGCTTTGGCAAGTTCTCCATCTACGTGGATTATGAAGACCTGCGTGTGCTCAATGAGGGCTTTGGCAGCGTGAGTGGCCCGCCGCGCTATGCAGCCGTTCCCGTGAACGTCTTATTTGTGCAAGCATGTTGTTTCTACAAACGTTGTTGTTGATCTTATCCCCTGCAGTTTGAGGCGCTGGAACTTCTGAGCACTTCTCAGGTCGCTCAACTGACACTGACATCCGGCGCGCTGAACAACGTAGGCCTGATCAGCTTGGTCCTTGACCGCCTGGACGGTGTCAACGCTTTCCAGGACATTGACAAGTTCTTGACAGTTCTCAGCAGGACATCACAGGTATGATCTCATCACTGAGGTGGCAGGCCTGAAGAAGTGTTATTCTCTTTGTGGCAAATATAAATACAAAAGAGCCCCCAAAGGATTTCGGGACTTAACGTCTGATGGAAATGTCCCTTTCTGTTTGTTTGTCATTTCCTCTAGGCCTTGGACATCGATCCTCTGGTGAGGGACATCATGATGAATCGAGCCTTCTCCATCATCAGCCTTCATTTTGAAGGCTTTGTAACCCCCGACTGGGTTTCCTGGTTCACTGTGAAACTGACTCCTCTGCTGCCCAGCTTGACTGCAGGGATGCTACAGACAACAACATCATACGCAGACTGCAACGCATACCACGTCATGTACGTAGCGCTCCCCAAATGCTGCACAGCTCTGTGAAGCGGCCCTCATGGCATTGGCATTGAAAGCGCGAGGGCATTTTACTCGTGCTGGTTTAGTGAGTGGTGGCGAAACGATGTTAAAGAGGCATCACCCTTACCTTACTTTTGATTTGATCTTTCCAATATAGCGTCGGGGCTCTGAGCAGCGTCTTTGACCAGATTGATTCGCCGAGACAACTCACCCCGGTCCTGGTGGACTACCTGAAGCAGAGCCACGCAAACGGTAGGTCCAGTGAAGGCGGCCCTTTGCTCTTCATCTCGTGTGCTAGAAGACACAGCGCTGCTCTGTGTCTGTCAACATATGTCTCTCCTAACGAGTCTTTCTTGCGCGCTGTCATTTTAGGCTCGAGCTGTGGGTCCAACACCGGCAGCCTCAGCACTTGGCTCGGGCAAAGCTTTGGCAAGTTCTCCATCTACGTGGATTATGAAGACCTGCGTGTGCTCAATGAGGGCTTTGGCAGCGTGAGTGGCCCGCCGCGCTATGCAGCCGTTCCCGTGAACGTCTTATTTGTGCAAGCATGTTGTTTCTACAAACGTTGTTGTTGATCTTATCCCCTGCAGTTTGAGGCGCTGGAACTTCTGAGCACTTCTCAGGTCGCTCAACTGACACTGACATCCGGCGCGCTGAACAACGTAGGCCTGATCAGCTTGGTCCTTGACCGCCTGGACAGTGTCAACGCTTTCCAGGACATTGACAAGTTCTTGACAGTTCTCAGCAGGACATCACAGGTATGTTCTCATCACTGAGGTGGCAGGCCTGAAGAAGTGTTATTCTCTTTGTGGCAAATATAAATACAAAAGAGCCCCCAAAGGCTTTCGGGACCCAACGTCTGATGGAAATGTTCCTTTCTGTTTGTTTGTCATTTCCTCTAGGCCTTGGACATCGATCCTCTGGTGAGGGACATCATGATGAATCGAGCCTTCTCCATCATCCGCCTTCATTTTGAAGGCTTTGAAACACCCGACTGGGTTTCCTGGTTCACTGTGAAACTGACTCCTCTGCTGCCCAGCTTGACTGCAGGGATGCTACAGACAACAACATCATACGCAGACTGCAACGCATACCACGTCATGTACGTAGCGCTCCCCAAATTCTGCACAGCTCTGTGAAGCGGGCCTCATGGCATTGGCATTGAAAGCGCGAGGGCATTTTACTCGTGCTGGTTTAGTGAGTGGTGGCGAAACGATGTTAAAGAGGCATCACCCTTACCTTACTTTTGATTTGATCTTTCCAATATAGCGTCGGGGCTCTGAGCAGCGTCTTTGACCAGATTGATTCGCCGAGACAACTCACCCCGGTCCTGGTGGACTACCTGAAGCAGAGCCACGCAAACGGTAGGTCCAGTGAAGGCGGCCCTTTGCTCTTCATCTCGTGTGCTAGAAGACACAGCGCTGCTCTGTGTCTGTCAACATATGTCTCTCCTAACGAGTCTTTCTTGCACGCTGTCATTTTAGGCTCGAGCTGTGGGTCCAACACCGGCAGCCTCAGCACTTGGCTCGGGCAAAGCTTTGGCAAGTTCTCCATCTACGTGGATTATGAAGACCTGCGTGTGCTCAATGAGGGCTTTGGCAGCGTGAGTGGCCCGCCGCGCTATGCAGCCATTCCCGTGAACGTCTTATTTGTGCAAGCATGTTGTTTCTACAAACATTGTTGTTGATCTTATCCCCTTTAGTTTGAGGCGCTGGAACTTCTGAGCACTTCTCAGGTCGCTCAACTGACACTGACATCCGGCGCGCTGAACAACGTAGGCCTGATCAGCTTGGTCCTTGACCGCCTGGACGGTGTCAACGCTTTCCAGGACATTGACGAGTTCTTGACAGTTCTCAGCAGGACATCACAGGTATGTTCTCATCACTGAGGTGGCAGGCCTGAAGAAGTGTTTATTCTCTTTGTGGCAAATATAAATACAAAAGAGCCCCCAAAGGCTTTCGGGACCCAACGTCTGATGGAAATGTCCCTTTCTGTTTGTTTGTCATTTCCTCTAGGCCTTGGACATCGATCCTCTGGTGAGGGACATCATGATGAATCGAGCCTTCTCCATCATCAGCCTTCATTTTGAAGGCTTTGTAACCCCCGACTGGGTTTCCTGGTTCACTGTGAAACTGACTCCTCTGCTGCCCAACTTGACTGCAGGGATGCTACAGACAACAACATCATACGCAGACTGCAACGCATACCACGTCATGTACGTAGCGCTCCCCAAATGCTGCACAGCTCTGTGAAGCGGGCCTCATGGCATTGGCATTGAAAGCGCGAGGGCATTTTACTCGTGCTGGTTTAGTGAGTGGTGGCGAAACGACGTTAAAGAGGCATCACCCTTACCTTACTTTTGATTTGATCTTTCCAATATAGTGTCCGGGCTCTGAGCAGCGTCTTTGACCAGATTGATTCGCCGAGACAACTCACCCCGGTCCTGGTGGACTACCTGAAGCAGAGCCACGCAAACGGTAGGTCCAGTGAAGGCGGCCCTTTGCTCTTCATCTCGTGTGCTAGAAGACACAGCGCTGCTCTGTGTCTGTCAACATATGTCTCTCCTAACGAGTCTTTCTTGCGCGCTGTCATTTTAGGTTCGAGCTGTGGGTCCAACACCGGCAGCCTCAGCACTTGGCTCGGGCAAAGCTTTGGCAAGTTCTCCATCTACGTGGATTATGAAGACCTGCGTGTGCTCAATGAGGGCTTTGGCAGCGTGAGTGGCCCGCCGCGCTATGCAGCCGTTCCCGTGAACGTCTTATTTGTGCAAGCATGTTGTTTCTACAAACGTTGTTGTTGATCTTATCCCCTGCAGTTTGAGGCGCTGGAACTTCTGAGCACTTCTCAGGTCGCTCAACTGACACTGACATCCGGCGCGCTGAACAACGTAGGCCTGATCAGCTTGGTCCTTGACCGCCTGGACGGTGTCAAC
Organism: Abramis brama; assembly: GCF_963993115.1. Lineage (NCBI taxonomy): Eukaryota > Metazoa > Chordata > Actinopteri > Cypriniformes > Leuciscidae > Abramis > Abramis brama. The sequence continues at coordinate 1,353,401 of NC_139963.1, read as the reverse complement.
GCTTTCCAGGACATTGACGAGTTCTTGACAGTTCTCAGCAGGACATCACAGGTATGTTCTCATCACTGAGGTGGCAGGCCTGAAGAAGTGTTTATTCTCTTTGTGGCAAATATAAATACAAAAGAGCCCCCAAAGGCTTTCGGGACCCAACGTCTGATGGAAATGTCCCTTTCTGTTTGTTTGTCATTTCCTCTAGGCCTTGGACATCGATCCTCTGGTGAGGGACATCATGATGAATCGAGCCTTCTCCATCATCAGCCTTCATTTTGAAGGCTTTGTAACCCCCGACTGGGTTTCCTGGTTCACTGTGAAACTGACTCCTCTGCTGCCCAACTTGACTGCAGGGATGCTACAGACAACAACATCATACGCAGACTGCAACGCATACCACGTCATGTACGTAGCGCTCCCCAAATGCTGCACAGCTCTGTGAAGCGGGCCTCATGGCATTGGCATTGAAAGCGCGAGGGCATTTTACTCGTGCTGGTTTAGTGAGTGGTGGCGAAACGACGTTAAAGAGGCATCACCCTTACCTTACTTTTGATTTGATCTTTCCAATATAGTGTCCGGGCTCTGAGCAGCGTCTTTGACCAGATTGATTCGCCGAGACAACTCACCCCGGTCCTGGTGGACTACCTGAAGCAGAGCCACGCAAACGGTAGGTCCAGTGAAGGCGGCCCTTTGCTCTTCATCTCGTGTGCTAGAAGACACAGCGCTGCTCTGTGTCTGTCAACATATGTCTCTCCTAACGAGTCTTTCTTGCGCGCTGTCATTTTAGGTTCGAGCTGTGGGTCCAACACCGGCAGCCTCAGCACTTGGCTCGGGCAAAGCTTTGGCAAGTTCTCCATCTACGTGGATTATGAAGACCTGCGTGTGCTCAATGAGGGCTTTGGCAGCGTGAGTGGCCCGCCGCGCTATGCAGCCGTTCCCGTGAACGTCTTATTTGTGCAAGCATGTTGTTTCTACAAACGTTGTTGTTGATCTTATCCCCTGCAGTTTGAGGCGCTGGAACTTCTGAGCACTTCTCAGGTCGCTCAACTGACACTGACATCCGGCGCGCTGAACAACGTAGGCCTGATCAGCTTGGTCCTTGACCGCCTGGACGGTGTCAACGCTTTCCAGGACATTGACAAGTTCTTGACAGTTCTCAGCAGGACATCACAGGTATGTTCTCATCACTGAGGTGGCAGGCCTGAAGAAGTGTTATTCTCTTTGTGGCAAATATAAATACAAAAGAGCCCCCAAAGGCTTTCGGGACCCAACGTCTGATGGAAATGTCCCTTTCTGTTTGTTTGTCATTTCCTCTAGGCCTTGGACATCGATCCTCTGGTGAGGGACATCATGATGAATCGAGCCTTCTCCATCATCAGCCTTCATTTTGAAGGCTTTGTAACCCCCGACTGGGTTTCCTGGTTCACTGTGAAACTGACTCCTCTGCTGCCCAGCTTGACTGCAGGGATGCTACAGACAACAACATCATACGCAGACTGCAACGCATACCACGTCATGTACGTAGCGCTCCCCAAATGCTGCACAGCTCTGTGAAGCGGGCCTCATGGCATTGGCATTGAAAGCGCGAGGGCATTTTACTCATGCTGGTTTAGTGAGTGGTGGCGAAACGATGTTAAAGAGGCATCACCCTTACCTTACTTTTGATTTGATCTTTCCAAAATAGCGTCGGGGCTCTGAGCAGCGTCTTTGACCAGATTGATTCGCCGAGACAACTCACCCCGGTCCTGGTGGACTACCTGAAGCAGAGCCACGCAAACAGTAGGTCCAGTGAAGGCGGCCCTTTGCTCTTCATCTCGTGTGCTAGAAGACACAGCGCTGCTCTGTGTCTGTCAACATATGTCTCTCCTAACGAGTCTTTCTTGCGCGCTGTCATTTTAGGCTCGAGCTGTGGGTCCAACACCGGCAGCCTCAGCACTTGGCTCGGGCAAAGCTTTGGCAAGTTCTCCATCTACGTGGATTATGAAGACCTGCGTGTGCTCAATGAGGGCTTTGGCAGCGTGAGTGGCCCGCCGCGCTATGCAGCCGTTCCCGTGAACGTCTTATTTGTGCAAGCATGTTGTTTCTACAAACGTTGTTGTTGATCTTATCCCCTGCAGTTTGAGGCGCTGGAACTTCTGAGCACTTCTCAGGTCGCTCAACTGACACTGACATCCGGCGCGCTGAACAACGTAGGCCTGATCAGCTTGGTCCTTGACCGCCTGGACGGTGTCAACGCTTTCCAGGACATTGACAAGTTCTTGACAGTTCTCAGCAGGACATCACAGGTATGTTCTCATCACTGAGGTGGCAGGCCTGAAGAAGTGTTATTCTCTTTGTGGCAAATATAAATACAAAAGAGCCCCCAAAGGATTTCGGGACCCAACGTCTGATGGAAATGTCCCTTTCTGTTTGTTTGTCATTTCCTCTAGGCCTTGGACATCGATCCTCTGGTGAGGGACATCATGATGAATCGAGCCTTCTCCATCATCAGCCTTCATTTTGAAGGCTTTGTAACCCCCGACTGGGTTTCCTGGTTCACTGTGAAACTGACTCCTCTGCTGCCCAGCTTGACTGCAGGGATGCTACAGACAACAACATCATACGCAGACTGCAACGCATACCACGTCATGTACGTAGCGCTCCCCAAATGCTGCACAGCTCTGTGAAGCGGCCCTCATGGCATTGGCATTGAAAGCGCGAGGGCATTTTACTCGTGCTGGTTTAGTGAGTGGTGGCGAAACGATGTTAAAGAGGCATCACCCTTACCTTACTTTTGATTTGATCTTTCCAATATAGCGTCGGGGCTCTGAGCAGCGTCTTTGACCAGATTGATTCGCCGAGACAACTCACCCCGGTCCTGGTGGACTACCTGAAGCAGAGCCACGCAAACGGTAGGTCCAGTGAAGGCGGCCCTTTGCTCTTCATCTCGTGTGCTAGAAGACACAGCGCTGCTCTGTGTCTGTCAACATATGTCTCTCCTAACGAGTCTTTCTTGCGCGCTGTCATTTTAGGCTCGAGCTGTGGGTCCAACACCGGCAGCCTCAGCACTTGGCTCGGGCAAAGCTTTGGCAAGTTCTCCATCTACGTGGATTATGAAGACCTGCGTGTGCTCAATGAGGGCTTTGGCAGCGTGAGTGGCCCGCCGCGCTATGCAGCCGTTCCCGTGAACGTCTTATTTGTGCAAGCATGTTGTTTCTACAAACGTTGTTGTTGATCTTATCCCCTGCAGTTTGAGGCGCTGGAACTTCTGAGCACTTCTCAGGTCGCTCAACTGACACTGACAGCCGGCGCGCTGAACAACGTAGGCCTGATCAGCTTGGTCCTTGACCGCCTGGACAGTGTCAACGCTTTCCAGGACATTGACAAGTTCTTGACAGTTCTCAGCAGGACATCACAGGTATGTTCTCATCACTGAGGTGGCAGGCCTGAAGAAGTGTTATTCTCTTTGTGGCAAATATAAATACAAAAGAGCCCCCAAAGGCTTTCGGGACCCAACGTCTGATGGAAATGTTCCTTTCTGTTTGTTTGTCATTTCCTCTAGGCCTTGGACATCGATCCTCTGGTGAGGGACATCATGATGAATCGAGCCTTCTCCATCATCAGCCTTCATTTTGAAGGCTTTGAAACACCCAACTGGGTTTCCTGGTTCACTGTGAAACTGACTCCTCTGCTGCCCAGCTTGACTGCAGGGATGCTACAGACAACAACATCATACGCAGACTGCAACGCATACCACGTCATGTACGTAGCGCTCCCCAAATGCTGCACAGCTCTGTGAAGCGGGCCTCATGGCATTGGCATTGAAAGCGCGAGGGCATTTTACTCGTGCTGGTTTAGTGAGTGGTGGCGAAACGATGTTAAAGAGGCATCACCCTTACCTTACTTTTGATTTGATCTTTCCAATATAGCGTCGGGGCTCTGAGCAGCGTCTTTGACCAGATTGATTCGCCGAGACAACTCACCCCGGTCCTGGTGGACTACCTGAAGCAGAGCCACGCAAACGGTAGGTCCAGTGAAGGCGGCCCTTTGCTCTTCATCTCGTGTGTTAGAAGACACAGCGCTGCTCTGTGTCTGTCAACATATGTCTCTCCTAACGAGTCTTTCTTGCGCGCTGTCATTTTAGGCTCGAGCTGTGGGTCCAACACCGGCAGCCTCAGCACTTGGCTCGGGCAAAGCTTTGGCAAGTTCTCCATCTACGTGGATTATGAAGACCTGCGTGTGCTCAATGAGGGCTTTGGCAGCGTGAGTGGCCCGCCGCGCTATGCAGCCGTTCCCGTGAACGTCTTATTTGTGCAAGCATGTTGTTTCTACAAACGTTGTTGTTGATCTTATCCCCTGCAGTTTGAGGCGCTGGAACTTCTGAGCACTTCTCAGGTCGCTCAACTGACACTGACATCCGGCGCGCTGAACAACGTAGGCCTGATCAGCTTGGTCCTTGACCGCCTGGACGGTGTCAACGCTTTCCAGGACATTGACAAGTTCTTGACAGTTCTCAGCAGGACATCACAGGTATGTTCTCATCACTGAGGTGGCAGGCCTGAAGAAGTGTTATTCTCTTTGTGGCAAATATAAATACAAAAGAGCCCCCAAAGGATTTCGGGACCCAACGTCTGATGGAAATGTCCCTTTCTGTTTGTTTGTCATTTCCTCTAGGCCTTGGACATCGATCCTCTGGTGAGGGACATCATGATGAATCGAGCCTTCTCCATCATCAGCCTTCATTTTGAAGGCTTTGTAACCCCCGACTGGGTTTCCTGGTTCACTGTGAAACTGACTCCTCTGCTGCCCAGCTTGACTGCAGGGATGCTACAGACAACAACATCATACGCAGACTGCAACGCATACCACGTCATGTACGTAGCGCTCCCCAAATGCTGCACAGCTCTGTGAAGCGGCCCTCATGGCATTGGCATTGAAAGCGCGAGGGCATTTTACTCGTGCTGGTTTAGTGAGTGGTGGCGAAACGATGTTAAAGAGGCATCACCCTTACCTTACTTTTGATTTGATCTTTCCAATATAGCGTCGGGGCTCTGAGCAGCGTCTTTGACCAGATTGATTCGCCGAGACAACTCACCCCGGTCCTGGTGGACTACCTGAAGCAGAGCCACGCAAACGGTAGGTCCAGTGAAGGCGGCCCTTTGCTCTTCATCTCGTGTGCTAGAAGACACAGCGCTGCTCTGTGTCTGTCAACATATGTCTCTCCTAATGAGTCTTTCTTGCGCGCTGTCATTTTAGGCTCGAGCTGTGGGTCCAACACCGGCAGCCTCAGCACTTGGCTCGGGCAAAGCTTTGGCAAGTTCTCCATCTACGTGGATTATGAAGACCTGCGTGTGCTCAATGAGGGCTTTGGCAGCGTGAGTGGCCCGCCGCGCTATGCAGCCGTTCCCGTGAACGTCTTATTTGTGCAAGCATGTTGTTTCTACAAACATTGTTGTTGATCTTATCCCCTTTAGTTTGAGGCGCTGGAACTTCTGAGCACTTCTCAGGTCGCTCAACTGACACTGACATCCGGCGCGCTGAACAACGTAGGCCTGATCAGCTTGGTCCATGACCGCCTGGACGGTGTCAACGCTTTCCAGGACATTGACGAGTTCTTGACAGTTCTCAGCAGGACATCACAGGTATGTTCTCATCACTGAGGTGGCAGGCCTGAAGAAGTGTTTATTCTCTTTGTGGCAAATATAAATACAAAAGAGCCCCCAAAGGCTTTCGGGACCCAACGTCTGATGGAAATGTCCCTTTCTGTTTGTTTGTCATTTCCTCTAGGCCTTGGACATCGATCCTCTGGTGAGGGACATCATGATGAATCGAGCCTTCTCCATCATCAGCCTTCATTTTGAAGGCTTTGTAACCCCCGACTGGGTTTCCTGGTTCACTGTGAAACTGACTCCTCTGCTGCCCAACTTGACTGCAGGGATGCTACAGACAACAACATCATACGCAGACTGCAACGCATACCACGTCATGTACGTAGCGCTCCCCAAATGCTGCACAGCTCTGTGAAGCGGGCCTCATGGCATTGGCATTGAAAGCGCGAGGGCATTTTACTCGTGCTGGTTTAGTGAGTGGTGGCGAAACGACGTTAAAGCGGCATCACCCTTACCTTACTTTTGATTTGATCTTTCCAATATAGTGTCCGGGCTCTGAGCAGCGTCTTTGACCAGATTGATTCGCCGAGACAACTCACCCCGGTCCTGGTGGACTACCTGAAGCAGAGCCACGCAAACGGTAGGTCCAGTGAAGGCGGCCCTTTGCTCTTCATCTCGTGTGCTAGAAGACACAGCGCTGCTCTGTGTCTGTCAACATATGTCTCTCCTAACGAGTCTTTCTTGCGCGCTGTCATTTTAGGTTCGAGCTGTGGGTCCAACACCGGCAGCCTCAGCACTTGGCTCGGGCAAAGCTTTGGCAAGTTCTCCATCTACGTGGATTATGAAGACCTGCGTGTGCTCAATGAGGGCTTTGGCAGCGTGAGTGGCCCGCCGCGCTATGCAGCCGTTCCCGTGAACGTCTTATTTGTGCAAGCATGTTGTTTCTACAAACGTTGTTGTTGATCTTATCCCCTGCAGTTTGAGGCGCTGGAACTTCTGAGCACTTCTCAGGTCGCTCAACTGACACTGACATCCGGCGCGCTGAACAACGTAGGCCTGATCAGCTTGGTCCTTGACCGCCTGGACGGTGTCAACGCTTTCCAGGACATTGACAAGTTCTTGACAGTTCTCAGCAGGACATCACAGGTATGTTCTCATCACTGAGGTGGCAGGCCTGAAGAAGTGTTATTCTCTTTGTGGCAAATATAAATACAAAAGAGCCCCCAAAGGATTTCGGGACCCAACGTCTGATGGAAATGTCCCTTTCTGTTTGTTTGTCATTTCCTCTAGGCCTTGGACATCGATCCTCTGGTGAGGGACATCATGATGAATCGAGCCTTCTCCATCATCAGCCTTCATTTTGAAGGCTTTGTAACCCCCGACTGGGTTTCCTGGTTCACTGTGAAACTGACTCCTCTGCTGCCCAGCTTGACTGCAGGGATGCTACAGACAACAACATCATACGCAGACTGCAACGCATACCACGTCATGTACGTAGCGCTCCCCAAATGCTGCACAGCTCTGTGAAGCGGCCCTCATGGCATTGGCATTGAAAGCGCGAGGGCATTTTACTCGTGCTGGTTTAGTGAGTGGTGGCGAAACGATGTTAAAGAGGCATCACCCTTACCTTACTTTTGATTTGATCTTTCCAATATAGCGTCGGGGCTCTGAGCAGCGTCTTTGACCAGATTGATTCGCCGAGACAACTCACCCCGGTCCTGGTGGACTACCTGAAGCAGAGCCACGCAAACGGTAGGTCCAGTGAAGGCGGCCCTTTGCTCTTCATCTCGTGTGCTAGAAGACACAGCGCTGCTCTGTGTCTGTCAACATATGTCTCTCCTAACGAGTCTTTCTTGCGCGCTGTCATTTTAGGCTCGAGCTGTGGGTCCAACACCGGCAGCCTCAGCACTTGGCTCGGGCAAAGCTTTGGCAAGTTCTCCATCTACGTGGATTATGAAGACCTGCGTGTGCTCAATGAGGGCTTTGGCAGCGTGAGTGGCCCGCCGCGCTATGCAGCCGTTCCCGTGAACGTCTTATTTGTGCAAGCATGTTGTTTCTACAAACGTTGTTGTTGATCTTATCCCCTGCAGTTTGAGGCGCTGGAACTTCTGAGCACTTCTCAGGTCGCTCAACTGACACTGACAGCCGGCGCGCTGAACAACGTAGGCCTGATCAGCTTGGTCCTTGACCGCCTGGACAGTGTCAACGCTTTCCAGGACATTGACAAGTTCTTGACAGTTCTCAGCAGGACATCACAGGTATGTTCTCATCACTGAGGTGGCAGGCCTGAAGAAGTGTTATTCTCTTTGTGGCAAATATAAATACAAAAGAGCCCCCAAAGGCTTTCGGGACCCAACGTCTGATGGAAATGTTCCTTTCTGTTTGTTTGTCATTTCCTCTAGGCCTTGGACATCGATCCTCTGGTGAGGGACATCATGATGAATCGAGCCTTCTCCATCATCAGCCTTCATTTTGAAGGCTTTGAAACACCCAACTGGGTTTCCTGGTTCACTGTGAAACTGACTCCTCTGCTGCCCAGCTTGACTGCAGGGATGCTACAGACAACAACATCATACGCAGACTGCAACGCATACCACGTCATGTACGTAGCGCTCCCCAAATGCTGCACAGCTCTGTGAAGCGGGCCTCATGGCATTGGCATTGAAAGCGCGAGGGCATTTTACTCGTGCTGGTTTAGTGAGTGGTGGCGAAACGATGTTAAAGAGGCATCACCCTTACCTTACTTTTGATTTGATCTTTCCAATATAGCGTCGGGGCTCTGAGCAGCGTCTTTGACCAGATTGATTCGCCGAGACAACTCACCCCGGTCCTGGTGGACTACCTGAAGCAGAGCCACGCAAACGGTAGGTCCAGTGAAGGCGGCCCTTTGCTCTTCATCTCGTGTGCTAGAAGACACAGCGCTGCTCTGTGTCTGTCAACATATGTCTCTCCTAACGAGTCTTTCTTGCACGCTGTCATTTTAGGCTCGAGCTGTGGGTCCAACACCGGCAGCCTCAGCACTTGGCTCGGGCAAAGCTTTGGCAAGTTCTCCATCTACGTGGATTATGAAGACCTGCGTGTGCTCAATGAGGGCTTTGGCAGCGTGAGTGGCCCGCCGCGCTATGCAGCCATTCCCGTGAACGTCTTATTTGTGCAAGCATGTTGTTTCTACAAACATTGTTGTTGATCTTATCCCCTTTAGTTTGAGGCGCTGGAACTTCTGAGCACTTCTCAGGTCGCTCAACTGACACTGACATCCGGCGCGCTGAACAACGTAGGCCTGATCAGCTTGGTCCTTGACCGCCTGGACGGTGTCAACGCTTTCCAGGACATTGACGAGTTCTTGACAGTTCTCAGCAGGACATCACAGGTATGTTCTCATCACTGAGGTGGCAGGCCTGAAGAAGTGTTTATTCTCTTTGTGGCAAATATAAATACAAAAGAGCCCCCAAAGGCTTTCGGGACCCAACGTCTGATGGAAATGTCCCTTTCTGTTTGTTTGTCATTTCCTCTAGGCCTTGGACATCGATCCTCTGGTGAGGGACATCATGATGAATCGAGCCTTCTCCATCATCAGCCTTCATTTTGAAGGCTTTGTAACCCCCGACTGGGTTTCCTGGTTCACTGTGAAACTGACTCCTCTGCTGCCCAACTTGACTGCAGGGATGCTACAGACAACAACATCATACGCAGACTGCAACGCATACCACGTCATGTACGTAGCGCTCCCCAAATGCTGCACAGCTCTGTGAAGCGGGCCTCATGGCATTGGCATTGAAAGCGCGAGGGCATTTTACTCGTGCTGGTTTAGTGAGTGGTGGCGAAACGACGTTAAAGAGGCATCACCCTTACCTTACTTTTGATTTGATCTTTCCAATATAGTGTCCGGGCTCTGAGCAGCGTCTTTGACCAGATTGATTCGCCGAGACAACTCACCCCGGTCCTGGTGGACTACCTGAAGCAGAGCCACGCAAACGGTAGGTCCAGTGAAGGCGGCCCTTTGCTCTTCATCTCGTGTGCTAGAAGACACAGCGCTGCTCTGTGTCTGTCAACATATGTCTCTCCTAACGAGTCTTTCTTGCGCGCTGTCATTTTAGGTTCGAGCTGTGGGTCCAACACCGGCAGCCTCAGCACTTGGCTCGGGCAAAGCTTTGGCAAGTTCTCCATCTACGTGGATTATGAAGACCTGCGTGTGCTCAATGAGGGCTTTGGCAGCGTGAGTGGCCCGCCGCGCTATGCAGCCGTTCCCGTGAACGTCTTATTTGTGCAAGCATGTTGTTTCTACAAACGTTGTTGTTGATCTTATCCCCTGCAGTTTGAGGCGCTGGAACTTCTGAGCACTTCTCAGGTCGCTCAACTGACACTGACATCCGGCGCGCTGAACAACGTAGGCCTGATCAGCTTGGTCCTTGACCGCCTGGACGGTGTCAACGCTTTCCAGGACATTGACGAGTTCTTGACAGTTCTCAGCAGGACATCACAGGTATGTTCTCATCACTGAGGTGGCAGGCCTGAAGAAGTGTTTATTCTCTTTGTGGCAAATATAAATACAAAAGAGCCCCCAAAGGCTTTCGGGACCCAACGTCTGATGGAAATGTCCCTTTCTGTTTGTTTGTCATTTCCTCTAGGCCTTGGACATCGATCCTCTGGTGAGGGACATCATGATGAATCGAGCCTTCTCCATCATCAGCCTTCATTTTGAAGGCTTTGTAACCCCCGACTGGGTTTCCTGGTTCACTGTGAAACTGACTCCTCTGCTGCCCAACTTGACTGCAGGGATGCTACAGACAACAACATCATACGCAGACTGCAACGCATACCACGTCATGTACGTAGCGCTCCCCAAATGCTGCACAGCTCTGTGAAGCGGGCCTCATGGCATTGGCATTGAAAGCGCGAGGGCATTTTACTCGTGCTGGTTTAGTGAGTGGTGGCGAAACGACGTTAAAGAGGCATCACCCTTACCTTACTTTTGATTTGATCTTTCCAATATAGTGTCCGGGCTCTGAGCAGCGTCTTTGACCAGATTGATTCGCCGAGACAACTCACCCCGGTCCTGGTGGACTACCTGAAGCAGAGCCACGCAAACGGTAGGTCCAGTGAAGGCGGCCCTTTGCTCTTCATCTCGTGTGCTAGAAGACACAGCGCTGCTCTGTGTCTGTCAACATATGTCTCTCCTAACGAGTCTTTCTTGCGCGCTGTCATTTTAGGTTCGAGCTGTGGGTCCAACACCGGCAGCCTCAGCACTTGGCTCGGGCAAAGCTTTGGCAAGTTCTCCATCTACGTGGATTATGAAGACCTGCGTGTGCTCAATGAGGGCTTTGGCAGCGTGAGTGGCCCGCCGCGCTATGCAGCCGTTCCCGTGAACGTCTTATTTGTGCAAGCATGTTGTTTCTACAAACGTTGTTGTTGATCTTATCCCCTGCAGTTTGAGGCGCTGGAACTTCTGAGCACTTCTCAGGTCGCTCAACTGACACTGACATCCGGCGCGCTGAACAACGTAGGCCTGATCAGCTTGGTCCTTGACCGCCTGGACGGTGTCAACGCTTTCCAGGACATTGACAAGTTCTTGACAGTTCTCAGCAGGACATCACAGGTATGTTCTCATCACTGAGGTGGCAGGCCTGAAGAAGTGTTATTCTCTTTGTGGCAAATATAAATACAAAAGAGCCCCCAAAGGCTTTCGGGACCCAACGTCTGATGGAAATGTCCCTTTCTGTTTGTTTGTCATTTCCTCTAGGCCTTGGACATCGATCCTCTGGTGAGGGACATCATGATGAATCGAGCCTTCTCCATCATCAGCCTTCATTTTGAAGGCTTTGTAACCCCCGACTGGGTTTCCTGGTTCACTGTGAAACTGACTCCTCTGCTGCCCAGCTTGACTGCAGGGATGCTACAGACAACAACATCATACGCAGACTGCAACGCATACCACGTCATGTACGTAGCGCTCCCCAAATGCTGCACAGCTCTGTGAAGCGGGCCTCATGGCATTGGCATTGAAAGCGCGAGGGCATTTTACTCATGCTGGTTTAGTGAGTGGTGGCGAAACGATGTTAAAGAGGCATCACCCTTACCTTACTTTTGATTTGATCTTTCCAAAATAGCGTCGGGGCTCTGAGCAGCGTCTTTGACCAGATTGATTCGCCGAGACAACTCACCCCGGTCCTGGTGGACTACCTGAAGCAGAGCCACGCAAACAGTAGGTCCAGTGAAGGCGGCCCTTTGCTCTTCATCTCGTGTGCTAGAAGACACAGCGCTGCTCTGTGTCTGTCAACATATGTCTCTCCTAACGAGTCTTTCTTGCGCGCTGTCATTTTAGGCTCGAGCTGTGGGTCCAACACCGGCAGCCTCAGCACTTGGCTCGGGCAAAGCTTTGGCAAGTTCTCCATCTACGTGGATTATGAAGACCTGCGTGTGCTCAATGAGGGCTTTGGCAGCGTGAGTGGCCCGCCGCGCTATGCAGCCGTTCCCGTGAACGTCTTATTTGTGCAAGCATGTTGTTTCTACAAACGTTGTTGTTGATCTTATCCCCTGCAGTTTGAGGCGCTGGAACTTCTGAGCACTTCTCAGGTCGCTCAACTGACACTGACATCCGGCGCGCTGAACAACGTAGGCCTGATCAGCTTGGTCCTTGACCGCCTGGACGGTGTCAACGCTTTCCAGGACATTGACAAGTTCTTGACAGTTCTCAGCAGGACATCACAGGTATGTTCTCATCACTGAGGTGGCAGGCCTGAAGAAGTGTTATTCTCTTTGTGGCAAATATAAATACAAAAGAGCCCCCAAAGGATTTCGGGACCCAACGTCTGATGGAAATGTCCCTTTCTGTTTGTTTGTCATTTCCTCTAGGCCTTGGACATCGATCCTCTGGTGAGGGACATCATGATGAATCGAGCCTTCTCCATCATCAGCCTTCATTTTGAAGGCTTTGTAACCCCCGACTGGGTTTCCTGGTTCACTGTGAAACTGACTCCTCTGCTGCCCAGCTTGACTGCAGGGATGCTACAGACAACAACATCATACGCAGACTGCAACGCATACCACGTCATGTACGTAGCGCTCCCCAAATGCTGCACAGCTCTGTGAAGCGGCCCTCATGGCATTGGCATTGAAAGCGCGAGGGCATTTTACTCGTGCTGGTTTAGTGAGTGGTGGCGAAACGATGTTAAAGAGGCATCACCCTTACCTTACTTTTGATTTGATCTTTCCAATATAGCGTCGGGGCTCTGAGCAGCGTCTTTGACCAGATTGATTCGCCGAGACAACTCACCCCGGTCCTGGTGGACTACCTGAAGCAGAGCCACGCAAACGGTAGGTCCAGTGAAGGCGGCCCTTTGCTCTTCATCTCGTGTGCTAGAAGACACAGCGCTGCTCTGTGTCTGTCAACATATGTCTCTCCTAACGAGTCTTTCTTGCGCGCTGTCATTTTAGGCTCGAGCTGTGGGTCCAACACCGGCAGCCTCAGCACTTGGCTCGGGCAAAGCTTTGGCAAGTTCTCCATCTACGTGGATTATGAAGACCTGCGTGTGCTCAATGAGGGCTTTGGCAGCGTGAGTGGCCCGCCGCGCTATGCAGCCGTTCCCGTGAACGTCTTATTTGTGCAAGCATGTTGTTTCTACAAACGTTGTTGTTGATCTTATCCCCTGCAGTTTGAGGCGCTGGAACTTCTGAGCACTTCTCAGGTCGCTCAACTGACACTGACAGCCGGCGCGCTGAACAACGTAGGCCTGATCAGCTTGGTCCTTGACCGCCTGGACAGTGTCAACGCTTTCCAGGACATTGACAAGTGCTTGACAGTTCTCAGCAGGACATCACAGGTATGTTCTCATCACTGAGGTGGCAGGCCTGAAGAAGTGTTATTCTCTTTGTGGCAAATATAAATACAAAAGAGCCCCCAAAGGCTTTCGGGACCCAACGTCTGATGGAAATGTTCCTTTCTGTTTGTTTGTCATTTCCTCTAGGCCTTGGACATCGATCCTCTGGTGAGGGACATCATGATGAATCGAGCCTTCTCCATCATCAGCCTTCATTTTGAAGGCTTTGAAACACCCAACTGGGTTTCCTGGTTCACTGTGAAACTGACTCCTCTGCTGCCCAGCTTGACTGCAGGGATGCTACAGACAACAACATCATACGCAGACTGCAACGCATACCACGTCATGTACGTAGCGCTCCCCAAATGCTGCACAGCTCTGTGAAGCGGGCCTCATGGCATTGGCATTGAAAGCGCGAGGGCATTTTACTCGTGCTGGTTTAGTGAGTGGTGGCGAAACGATGTTAAAGAGGCATCACCCTTACCTTACTTTTGATTTGATCTTTCCAATATAGCGTCGGGGCTCTGAGCAGCGTCTTTGACCAGATTGATTCGCCGAGACAACTCACCCCGGTCCTGGTGGACTACCTGAAGCAGAGCCACGCAAACGGTAGGTCCAGTGAAGGCGGCCCTTTGCTCTTCATCTCGTGTGTTAGAAGACACAGCGCTGCTCTGTGTCTGTCAACATATGTCTCTCCTAACGAGTCTTTCTTGCGCGCTGTCATTTTAGGCTCGAGCTGTGGGTCCAACACCGGCAGCCTCAGCACTTGGCTCGGGCAAAGCTTTGGCAAGTTCTCCATCTACGTGGATTATGAAGACCTGCGTGTGCTCAATGAGGGCTTTGGCAGCGTGAGTGGCCCGCCGCGCTATGCAGCCGTTCCCGTGAACGTCTTATTTGTGCAAGCATGTTGTTTCTACAAACGTTGTTGTTGATCTTATCCCCTGCAGTTTGAGGCGCTGGAACTTCTGAGCACTTCTCAGGTCGCTCAACTGACACTGACATCCGGCGCGCTGAACAACGTAGGCCTGATCAGCTTGGTCCTTGACCGCCTGGACGGTGTCAACGCTTTCCAGGACATTGACAAGTTCTTGACAGTTCTCAGCAGGACATCACAGGTATGTTCTCATCACTGAGGTGGCAGGCCTGAAGAAGTGTTATTCTCTTTGTGGCAAATATAAATACAAAAGAGCCCCCAAAGGATTTCGGGACCCAACGTCTGATGGAAATGTCCCTTTCTGTTTGTTTGTCATTTCCTCTAGGCCTTGGACATCGATCCTCTGGTGAGGGACATCATGATGAATCGAGCCTTCTCCATCATCAGCCTTCATTTTGAAGGCTTTGTAACCCCCGACTGGGTTTCCTGGTTCACTGTGAAACTGACTCCTCTGCTGCCCAGCTTGACTGCAGGGATGCTACAGACAACAACATCATACGCAGACTGCAACGCATACCACGTCATGTACGTAGCGCTCCCCAAATGCTGCACAGCTCTGTGAAGCGGCCCTCATGGCATTGGCATTGAAAGCGCGAGGGCATTTTACTCGTGCTGGTTTAGTGAGTGGTGGCGAAACGATGTTAAAGAGGCATCACCCTTACCTTACTTTTGATTTGATCTTTCCAATATAGCGTCGGGGCTCTGAGCAGCGTCTTTGACCAGATTGATTCGCCGAGACAACTCACCCCGGTCCTGGTGGACTACCTGAAGCAGAGCCACGCAAACGGTAGGTCCAGTGAAGGCGGCCCTTTGCTCTTCATCTCGTGTGCTAGAAGACACAGCGCTGCTCTGTGTCTGTCAACATATGTCTCTCCTAATGAGTCTTTCTTGCGCGCTGTCATTTTAGGCTCGAGCTGTGGGTCCAACACCGGCAGCCTCAGCACTTGGCTCGGGCAAAGCTTTGGCAAGTTCTCCATCTACGTGGATTATGAAGACCTGCGTGTGCTCAATGAGGGCTTTGGCAGCGTGAGTGGCCCGCCGCGCTATGCAGCCGTTCCCGTGAACGTCTTATTTGTGCAAGCATGTTGTTTCTACAAACATTGTTGTTGATCTTATCCCCTTTAGTTTGAGGCGCTGGAACTTCTGAGCACTTCTCAGGTCGCTCAACTGACACTGACATCCGGCGCGCTGAACAACGTAGGCCTGATCAGCTTGGTCCTTGACCGCCTGGACGGTGTCAACGCTTTCCAGGACATTGACGAGTTCTTGACAGTTCTCAGCAGGACATCACAGGTATGTTCTCATCACTGAGGTGGCAGGCCTGAAGAAGTGTTTATTCTCTTTGTGGCAAATATAAATACAAAAGAGCCCCCAAAGGCTTTCGGGACCCAACGTCTGATGGAAATGTCCCTTTCTGTTTGTTTGTCATTTCCTCTAGGCCTTGGACATCGATCCTCTGGTGAGGGACATCATGATGAATCGAGCCTTCTCCATCATCAGCCTTCATTTTGAAGGCTTTGTAACCCCCGACTGGGTTTCCTGGTTCACTGTGAAACTGACTCCTCTGCTGCCCAACTTGACTGCAGGGATGCTACAGACAACAACATCATACGCAGACTGCAACGCATACCACGTCATGTACGTAGCGCTCCCCAAATGCTGCACAGCTCTGTGAAGCGGGCCTCATGGCATTGGCATTGAAAGCGCGAGGGCATTTTACTCGTGCTGGTTTAGTGAGTGGTGGCGAAACGACGTTAAAGAGGCATCACCCTTACCTTACTTTTGATTTGATCTTTCCAATATAGTGTCCGGGCTCTGAGCAGCGTCTTTGACCAGATTGATTCGCCGAGACAACTCACCCCGGTCCTGGTGGACTACCTGAAGCAGAGCCACGCAAACGGTAGGTCCAGTGAAGGCGGCCCTTTGCTCTTCATCTCGTGTGCTAGAAGACACAGCGCTGCTCTGTGTCTGTCAACATATGTCTCTCCTAACGAGTCTTTCTTGCGCGCTGTCATTTTAGGTTCGAGCTGTGGGTCCAACACCGGCAGCCTCAGCACTTGGCTCGGGCAAAGCTTTGGCAAGTTCTCCATCTACGTGGATTATGAAGACCTGCGTGTGCTCAATGAGGGCTTTGGCAGCGTGAGTGGCCCGCCGCGCTATGCAGCCGTTCCCGTGAACGTCTTATTTGTGCAAGCATGTTGTTTCTACAAACGTTGTTGTTGATCTTATCCCCTGCAGTTTGAGGCGCTGGAACTTCTGAGCACTTCTCAGGTCGCTCAACTGACACTGACATCCGGCGCGCTGAACAACGTAGGCCTGATCAGCTTGGTCCTTGACCGCCTGGACGGTGTCAACGCTTTCCAGGACATTGACAAGTTCTTGACAGTTCTCAGCAGGACATCACAGGTATGTTCTCATCACTGAGGTGGCAGGCCTGAAGAAGTGTTATTCTCTTTGTGGCAAATATAAATACAAAAGAGCCCCCAAAGGATTTCGGGACCCAACGTCTGATGGAAATGTCCCTTTCTGTTTGTTTGTCATTTCCTCTAGGCCTTGGACATCGATCCTCTGGTGAGGGACATCATGATGAATCGAGCCTTCTCCATCATCAGCCTTCATTTTGAAGGCTTTGTAACCCCCGACTGGGTTTCCTGGTTCACTGTGAAACTGACTCCTCTGCTGCCCAGCTTGACTGCAGGGATGCTACAGACAACAACATCATACGCAGACTGCAACGCATACCACGTCATGTACGTAGCGCTCCCCAAATGCTGCACAGCTCTGTGAAGCGGCCCTCATGGCATTGGCATTGAAAGCGCGAGGGCATTTTACTCGTGCTGGTTTAGTGAGTGGTGGCGAAACGATGTTAAAGAGGCATCACCCTTACCTTACTTTTGATTTGATCTTTCCAATATAGCGTCGGGGCTCTGAGCAGCGTCTTTGACCAGATTGATTCGCCGAGACAACTCACCCCGGTCCTGGTGGACTACCTGAAGCAGAGCCACGCAAACGGTAGGTCCAGTGAAGGCGGCCCTTTGCTCTTCATCTCGTGTGCTAGAAGACACAGCGCTGCTCTGTGTCTGTCAACATATGTCTCTCCTAACGAGTCTTTCTTGCGCGCTGTCATTTTAGGCTCGAGCTGTGGGTCCAACACCGGCAGCCTCAGCACTTGGCTCGGGCAAAGCTTTGGCAAGTTCTCCATCTACGTGGATTATGAAGACCTGCGTGTGCTCAATGAGGGCTTTGGCAGCGTGAGTGGCCCGCCGCGCTATGCAGCCGTTCCCGTGAACGTCTTATTTGTGCAAGCATGTTGTTTCTACAAACGTTGTTGTTGATCTTATCCCCTGCAGTTTGAGGCGCTGGAACTTCTGAGCACTTCTCAGGTCGCTCAACTGACACTGACAGCCGGCGCGCTGAACAACGTAGGCCTGATCAGCTTGGTCCTTGACCGCCTGGACAGTGTCAACGCTTTCCAGGACATTGACAAGTTCTTGACAGTTCTCAGCAGGACATCACAGGTATGTTCTCATCACTGAGGTGGCAGGCCTGAAGAAGTGTTATTCTCTTTGTGGCAAATATAAATACAAAAGAGCCCCCAAAGGCTTTCGGGACCCAACGTCTGATGGAAATGTTCCTTTCTGTTTGTTTGTCATTTCCTCTAGGCCTTGGACATCGATCCTCTGGTGAGGGACATCATGATGAATCGAGCCTTCTCCATCATCAGCCTTCATTTTGAAGGCTTTGAAACACCCAACTGGGTTTCCTGGTTCACTGTGAAACTGACTCCTCTGCTGCCCAGCTTGACTGCAGGGATGCTACAGACAACAACATCATACGCAGACTGCAACGCATACCACGTCATGTACGTAGCGCTCCCCAAATGCTGCACAGCTCTGTGAAGCGGGCCTCATGGCATTGGCATTGAAAGCGCGAGGGCATTTTACTCGTGCTGGTTTAGTGAGTGGTGGCGAAACGATGTTAAAGAGGCATCACCCTTACCTTACTTTTGATTTGATCTTTCCAATATAGCGTCGGGGCTCTGAGCAGCGTCTTTGACCAGATTGATTCGCCGAGACAACTCACCCCGGTCCTGGTGGACTACCTGAAGCAGAGCCACGCAAACGGTAGGTCCAGTGAAGGCGGCCCTTTGCTCTTCATCTCGTGTGTTAGAAGACACAGCGCTGCTCTGTGTCTGTCAACATATGTCTCTCCTAACGAGTCTTTCTTGCGCGCTGTCATTTTAGGCTCGAGCTGTGGGTCCAACACCGGCAGCCTCAGCACTTGGCTCGGGCAAAGCTTTGGCAAGTTCTCCATCTACGTGGATTATGAAGACCTGCGTGTGCTCAATGAGGGCTTTGGCAGCGTGAGTGGCCCGCCGCGCTATGCAGCCGTTCCCGTGAACGTCTTATTTGTGCAAGCATGTTGTTTCTACAAACGTTGTTGTTGATCTTATCCCCTGCAGTTTGAGGCGCTGGAACTTCTGAGCACTTCTCAGGTCGCTCAACTGACACTGACATCCGGCGCGCTGAACAACGTAGGCCTGATCAGCTTGGTCCTTGACCGCCTGGACGGTGTCAACGCTTTCCAGGACATTGACAAGTTCTTGACAGTTCTCAGCAGGACATCACAGGTATGTTCTCATCACTGAGGTGGCAGGCCTGAAGAAGTGTTATTCTCTTTGTGGCAAATATAAATACAAAAGAGCCCCCAAAGGATTTCGGGACCCAACGTCTGATGGAAATGTCCCTTTCTGTTTGTTTGTCATTTCCTCTAGGCCTTGGACATCGATCCTCTGGTGAGGGACATCATGATGAATCGAGCCTTCTCCATCATCAGCCTTCATTTTGAAGGCTTTGTAACCCCCGACTGGGTTTCCTGGTTCACTGTGAAACTGACTCCTCTGCTGCCCAGCTTGACTGCAGGGATGCTACAGACAACAACATCATACGCAGACTGCAACGCATACCACGTCATGTACGTAGCGCTCCCCAAATGCTGCACAGCTCTGTGAAGCGGCCCTCATGGCATTGGCATTGAAAGCGTGAGGGCATTTTACTCGTGCTGGTTTAGTGAGTGGTGGCGAAACGATGTTAAAGAGGCATCACCCTTACCTTACTTTTGATTTGATCTTTCCAATATAGCGTCGGGGCTCTGAGCAGCGTCTTTGACCAGATTGATTCGCCGAGACAACTCACCCCGGTCCTGGTGGACTACCTGAAGCAGAGCCACGCAAACGGTAGGTCCAGTGAAGGCGGCCCTTTGCTCTTCATCTCGTGTGCTAGAAGACACAGCGCTGCTCTGTGTCTGTCAACATATGTCTCTCCTAATGAGTCTTTCTTGCGCGCTGTCATTTTAGGCTCGAGCTGTGGGTCCAACACCGGCAGCCTCAGCACTTGGCTCGGGCAAAGCTTTGGCAAGTTCTCCATCTACGTGGATTATGAAGACCTGCGTGTGCTCAATGAGGGCTTTGGCAGCGTGAGTGGCCCGCCGCGCTATGCAGCCGTTCCCGTGAACGTCTTATTTGTGCAAGCATGTTGTTTCTACAAACGTTGTTGTTGATCTTATCCCCTGCAGTTTGAGGCGCTGGAACTTCTGAGCACTTCTCAGGTCGCTCAACTGACACTGACATCCGGCGCGCTGAACAACGTAGGCCTGATCAGCTTGGTCCTTGACCGCCTGGACGGTGTCAACGCTTTCCAGGACATTGACGAGTTCTTGACAGTTCTCAGCAGGACATCACAGGTATGTTCTCATCACTGAGGTGGCAGGCCTGAAGAAGTGTTTATTCTCTTTGTGGCAAATATAAATACAAAAGAGCCCCCAAAGGCTTTCGGGACCCAACGTCTGATGGAAATGTCCCTTTCTGTTTGTTTGTCATTTCCTCTAGGCCTTGGACATCGATCCTCTGGTGAGGGACATCATGATGAATCGAGCCTTCTCCATCATCAGCCTTCATTTTGAAGGCTTTGTAACCCCCGACTGGGTTTCCTGGTTCACTGTGAAACTGACTCCTCTGCTGCCCAATTTGACTGCAGGGATGCTACAGACAACAACATCATACGCAGACTGCAACGCATACCACGTCATGTACGTAGCGCTCCCCAAATGCTGCACAGCTCTGTGAAGCGGGCCTCATGGCATTGGCATTGAAAGCGCGAGGGCATTTTACTTGTGCTGGTTTAGTGAGTGGTGGCGAAACGACGTTAAAGAGGCATCACCCTTACCTTACTTTTGATTTGATCTTTCCAATATAGTGTCCGGGCTCTGAGCAGCGTCTTTGACCAGATTGATTCGCCGAGACAACTCACCCCGGTCCTGGTGGACTACCTGAAGCAGAGCCACGCAAACGGTAGGTCCAGTGAAGGCGGCCCTTTGCTCTTCATCTCGTGTGCTAGAAGACACAGCGCTGCTCTGTGTCTGTCAACATATGTCTCTCCTAACGAGTCTTTCTTGCGCGCTGTCATTTTAGGTTCGAGCTGTGGGTCCAACACCGGCAGCCTCAGCACTTGGCTCGGGCAAAGCTTTGGCAAGTTCTCCATCTACGTGGATTATGAAGACCTGCGTGTGCTCAATGAGGGCTTTGGCAGCGTGAGTGGCCCGCCGCGCTATGCAGCCGTTCCCGTGAACGTCTTATTTGTGCAAGCATGTTGTTTCTACAAACGTTGTTGTTGATCTTATCCCCTGCAGTTTGAGGCGCTGGAACTTCTGAGCACTTCTCAGGTCGCTCAACTGACACTGACATCCGGCGCGCTGAACAACGTAGGCCTGATCAGCTTGGTCCTTGACCGCCTGGACGGTGTCAACGCTTTCCAGGACATTGACGAGTTCTTGACAGTTCTCAGCAGGACATCACAGGTATGTTCTCATCACTGAGGTGGCAGGCCTGAAGAAGTGTTTATTCTCTTTGTGGCAAATATAAATACAAAAGAGCCCCCAAAGGCTTTCGGGACCCAACGTCTGATGGAAATGTCCCTTTCTGTTTGTTTGTCATTTCCTCTAGGCCTTGGACATCGATCCTCTGGTGAGGGACATCATGATGAATCGAGCCTTCTCCATCATCAGCCTTCATTTTGAAGGCTTTGTAACCCCCGACTGGGTTTCCTGGTTCACTGTGAAACTGACTCCTCTGCTGCCCAACTTGACTGCAGGGATGCTACAGACAACAACATCATACGCAGACTGCAACGCATACCACGTCATGTACGTAGCGCTCCCCAAATGCTGCACAGCTCTGTGAAGCGGGCCTCATGGCATTGGCATTGAAAGCGCGAGGGCATTTTACTCGTGCTGGTTTAGTGAGTGGTGGCGAAACGACGTTAAAGAGGCATCACCCTTACCTTACTTTTGATTTGATCTTTCCAATATAGTGTCCGGGCTCTGAGCAGCGTCTTTGACCAGATTGATTCGCCGAGACAACTCACCCCGGTCCTGGTGGACTACCTGAAGCAGAGCCACGCAAACGGTAGGTCCAGTGAAGGCGGCCCTTTGCTCTTCATCTCGTGTGCTAGAAGACACAGCGCTGCTCTGTGTCTGTCAACATATGTCTCTCCTAATGAGTCTTTCTTGCGCGCTGTCATTTTAGGCTCGAGCTGTGGGTCCAACACCGGCAGCCTCAGCACTTGGCTCGGGCAAAGCTTTGGCAAGTTCTCCATCTACGTGGATTATGAAGACCTGCGTGTGCTCAATGAGGGCTTTGGCAGCGTGAGTGGCCCGCCGCGCTATGCAGCCGTTCCCGTGAACGTCTTATTTGTGCAAGCATGTTGTTTCTACAAACGTTGTTGTTGATCTTATCCCCTGCAGTTTGAGGCGCTGGAACTTCTGAGCACTTCTCAGGTCGCTCAACTGACACTGACATCCGGCGCGCTGAACAACGTAGGCCTGATCAGCTTGGTCCTTGACCGCCTGGACGGTGTCAACGCTTTCCAGGACATTGACAAGTTCTTGACAGTTCTCAGCAGGACATCACAGGTATGTTCTCATCACTGAGGTGGCAGGCCTGAAGAAGTGTTATTCTCTTTGTGGCAAATATAAATACAAAAGAGCCCCCAAAGGCTTTCGGGACCCAACGTCTGATGGAAATGTCCCTTTCTGTTTGTTTGTCATTTCCTCTAGGCCTTGGACATCGATCCTCTGGTGAGGGACATCATGATGAATCGAGCCTTCTCCATCATCAGCCTTCATTTTGAAGGCTTTGTAACCCCCGACTGGGTTTCCTGGTTCACTGTGAAACTGACTCCTCTGCTGCCCAGCTTGACTGCAGGGATGCTACAGACAACAACATCATACGCAGACTGCAACGCATACCACGTCATGTACGTAGCGCTCCCCAAATGCTGCACAGCTCTGTGAAGCGGGCCTCATGGCATTGGCATTGAAAGCGCGAGGGCATTTTACTCATGCTGGTTTAGTGAGTGGTGGCGAAACGATGTTAAAGAGGCATCACCCTTACCTTACTTTTGATTTGATCTTTCCAAAATAGCGTCGGGGCTCTGAGCAGCGTCTTTGACCAGATTGATTCGCCGAGACAACTCACCCCGGTCCTGGTGGACTACCTGAAGCAGAGCCACGCAAACAGTAGGTCCAGTGAAGGCGGCCCTTTGCTCTTCATCTCGTGTGCTAGAAGACACAGCGCTGCTCTGTGTCTGTCAACATATGTCTCTCCTAACGAGTCTTTCTTGCGCGCTGTCATTTTAGGCTCGAGCTGTGGGTCCAACACCGGCAGCCTCAGCACTTGGCTCGGGCAAAGCTTTGGCAAGTTCTCCATCTACGTGGATTATGAAGACCTGCGTGTGCTCAATGAGGGCTTTGGCAGCGTGAGTGGCCCGCCGCGCTATGCAGCCGTTCCCGTGAACGTCTTATTTGTGCAAGCATGTTGTTTCTACAAACGTTGTTGTTGATCTTATCCCCTGCAGTTTGAGGCGCTGGAACTTCTGAGCACTTCTCAGGTCGCTCAACTGACACTGACATCCGGCGCGCTGAACAACGTAGGCCTGATCAGCTTGGTCCTTGACCGCCTGGACGGTGTCAACGCTTTCCAGGACATTGACAAGTTCTTGACAGTTCTCAGCAGGACATCACAGGTATGTTCTCATCACTGAGGTGGCAGGCCTGAAGAAGTGTTATTCTCTTTGTGGCAAATATAAATACAAAAGAGCCCCCAAAGGATTTCGGGACCCAACGTCTGATGGAAATGTCCCTTTCTGTTTGTTTGTCATTTCCTCTAGGCCTTGGACATCGATCCTCTGGTGAGGGACATCATGATGAATCGAGCCTTCTCCATCATCAGCCTTCATTTTGAAGGCTTTGTAACCCCCGACTGGGTTTCCTGGTTCACTGTGAAACTGACTCCTCTGCTGCCCAGCTTGACTGCAGGGATGCTACAGACAACAACATCATACGCAGACTGCAACGCATACCACGTCATGTACGTAGCGCTCCCCAAATGCTGCACAGCTCTGTGAAGCGGGCCTCATGGCATTGGCATTGAAAGCGCGAGGGCATTTTACTCATGCTGGTTTAGTGAGTGGTGGCGAAACGATGTTAAAGAGGCATCACCCTTACCTTACTTTTGATTTGATCTTTCCAAAATAGCGTCGGGGCTCTGAGCAGCGTCTTTGACCAGATTGATTCGCCGAGACAACTCACCCCGGTCCTGGTGGACTACCTGAAGCAGAGCCACGCAAACAGTAGGTCCAGTGAAGGCGGCCCTTTGCTCTTCATCTCGTGTGCTAGAAGACACAGCGCTGCTCTGTGTCTGTCAACATATGTCTCTCCTAACGAGTCTTTCTTGCGCGCTGTCATTTTAGGCTCGAGCTGTGGGTCCAACACCGGCAGCCTCAGCACTTGGCTCGGGCAAAGCTTTGGCAAGTTCTCCATCTACGTGGATTATGAAGACCTGCGTGTGCTCAATGAGGGCTTTGGCAGCGTGAGTGGCCCGCCGCGCTATGCAGCCGTTCCCGTGAACGTCTTATTTGTGCAAGCATGTTGTTTCTACAAACGTTGTTGTTGATCTTATCCCCTGCAGTTTGAGGCGCTGGAACTTCTGAGCACTTCTCAGGTCGCTCAACTGACACTGACATCCGGCGCGCTGAACAACGTAGGCCTGATCAGCTTGGTCCTTGACCGCCTGGACGGTGTCAACGCTTTCCAGGACATTGACAAGTTCTTGACAGTTCTCAGCAGGACATCACAGGTATGTTCTCATCACTGAGGTGGCAGGCCTGAAGAAGTGTTATTCTCTTTGTGGCAAATATAAATACAAAAGAGCCCCCAAAGGATTTCGGGACCCAACGTCTGATGGAAATGTCCCTTTCTGTTTGTTTGTCATTTCCTCTAGGCCTTGGACATCGATCCTCTGGTGAGGGACATCATGATGAATCGAGCCTTCTCCATCATCAGCCTTCATTTTGAAGGCTTTGTAACCCCCGACTGGGTTTCCTGGTTCACTGTGAAACTGACTCCTCTGCTGCCCAGCTTGACTGCAGGGATGCTACAGACAACAACATCATACGCAGACTGCAACGCATACCACGTCATGTACGTAGCGCTCCCCAAATGCTGCACAGCTCTGTGAAGCGGCCCTCATGGCATTGGCATTGAAAGCGTGAGGGCATTTTACTCGTGCTGGTTTAGTGAGTGGTGGCGAAACGATGTTAAAGAGGCATCACCCTTACCTTACTTTTGATTTGATCTTTCCAATATAGCGTCGGGGCTCTGAGCAGCGTCTTTGACCAGATTGATTCGCCGAGACAACTCACCCCGGTCCTGGTGGACTACCTGAAGCAGAGCCACGCAAACGGTAGGTCCAGTGAAGGCGGCCCTTTGCTCTTCATCTCGTGTGCTAGAAGACACAGCGCTGCTCTGTGTCTGTCAACATATGTCTCTCCTAACGAGTCTTTCTTGCGCGCTGTCATTTTAGGCTCGAGCTGTGGGTCCAACACCGGCAGCCTCAGCACTTGGCTCGGGCAAAGCTTTGGCAAGTTCTCCATCTACGTGGATTATGAAGACCTGCGTGTGCTCAATGAGGGCTTTGGCAGCGTGAGTGGCCCGCCGCGCTATGCAGCCGTTCCCGTGAACGTCTTATTTGTGCAAGCATGTTGTTTCTACAAACGTTGTTGTTGATCTTATCCCCTGCAGTTTGAGGCGCTGGAACTTCTGAGCACTTCTCAGGTCGCTCAACTGACACTGACAGCCGGCGCGCTGAACAACGTAGGCCTGATCAGCTTGGTCCTTGACCGCCTGGACAGTGTCAACGCTTTCCAGGACATTGACAAGTTCTTGACAGTTCTCAGCAGGACATCACAGGTATGTTCTCATCACTGAGGTGGCAGGCCTGAAGAAGTGTTATTCTCTTTGTGGCAAATATAAATACAAAAGAGCCCCCAAAGGCTTTCGGGACCCAACGTCTGATGGAAATGTTCCTTTCTGTTTGTTTGTCATTTCCTCTAGGCCTTGGACATCGATCCTCTGGTGAGGGACATCATGATGAATCGAGCCTTCTCCATCATCAGCCTTCATTTTGAAGGCTTTGAAACACCCAACTGGGTTTCCTGGTTCACTGTGAAACTGACTCCTCTGCTGCCCAGCTTGACTGCAGGGATGCTACAGACAACAACATCATACGCAGACTGCAACGCATACCACGTCATGTACGTAGCGCTCCCCAAATGCTGCACAGCTCTGTGAAGCGGGCCTCATGGCATTGGCATTGAAAGCGCGAGGGCATTTTACTCGTGCTGGTTTAGTGAGTGGTGGCGAAACGACGTTAAAGAGGCATCACCCTTACCTTACTTTTGATTTGATCTTTCCAATATAGCGTCGGGGCTCTGAGCAGCGTCTTTGACCAGATTGATTCGCCGAGACAACTCACCCCGGTCCTGGTGGACTACCTGAAGCAGAGCCACGCAAACGGTAGGTCCAGTGAAGGCGGCCCTTTGCTCTTCATCTCGTGTGTTAGAAGACACAGCGCTGCTCTGTGTCTGTCAACATATGTCTCTCCTAACGAGTCTTTCTTGCGCGCTGTCATTTTAGGCTCGAGCTGTGGGTCCAACACCGGCAGCCTCAGCACTTGGCTCGGGCAAAGCTTTGGCAAGTTCTCCATCTACGTGGATTATGAAGACCTGCGTGTGCTCAATGAGGGCTTTGGCAGCGTGAGTGGCCCGCCGCGCTATGCAGCCGTTCCCGTGAACGTCTTATTTGTGCAAGCATGTTGTTTCTACAAACGTTGTTGTTGATCTTATCCCCTGCAGTTTGAGGCGCTGGAACTTCTGAGCACTTCTCAGGTCGCTCAACTGACACTGACATCCGGCGCGCTGAACAACGTAGGCCTGATCAGCTTGGTCCTTGACCGCCTGGACGGTGTCAACGCTTTCCAGGACATTGACAAGTTCTTGACAGTTCTCAGCAGGACATCACAGGTATGTTCTCATCACTGAGGTGGCAGGCCTGAAGAAGTGTTATTCTCTTTGTGGCAAATATAAATACAAAAGAGCCCCCAAAGGATTTCGGGACCCAACGTCTGATGGAAATGTCCCTTTCTGTTTGTTTGTCATTTCCTCTAGGCCTTGGACATCGATCCTCTGGTGAGGGACATCATGATGAATCGAGCCTTCTCCATCATCAGCCTTCATTTTGAAGGCTTTGTAACCCCCGACTGGGTTTCCTGGTTCACTGTGAAACTGACTCCTCTGCTGCCCAGCTTGACTGCAGGGATGCTACAGACAACAACATCATACGCAGACTGCAACGCATACCACGTCATGTACGTAGCGCTCCCCAAATGCTGCACAGCTCTGTGAAGCGGCCCTCATGGCATTGGCATTGAAAGCGCGAGGGCATTTTACTCGTGCTGGTTTAGTGAGTGGTGGCGAAACGATGTTAAAGAGGCATCACCCTTACCTTACTTTTGATTTGATCTTTCCAATATAGCGTCGGGGCTCTGAGCAGCGTCTTTGACCAGATTGATTCGCCGAGACAACTCACCCCGGTCCTGGTGGACTACCTGAAGCAGAGCCACGCAAACGGTAGGTCCAGTGAAGGCGGCCCTTTGCTCTTCATCTCGTGTGCTAGAAGACACAGCGCTGCTCTGTGTCTGTCAACATATGTCTCTCCTAACGAGTCTTTCTTGCGCGCTGTCATTTTAGGCTCGAGCTGTGGGTCCAACACCGGCAGCCTCAGCACTTGGCTCGGGCAAAGCTTTGGCAAGTTCTCCATCTACGTGGATTATGAAGACCTGCGTGTGCTCAATGAGGGCTTTGGCAGCGTGAGTGGCCTGCCGCGCTATGCAGCCGTTCCCGTGAACGTCTTATTTGTGCAAGCATGTTGTTTCTACAAACGTTGTTGTTGATCTTATCCCCTGCAGTTTGAGGCGCTGGAACTTCTGAGCACTTCTCAGGTCGCTCAACTGACACTGACATCCGGCGCGCTGAACAACGTAGGCCTGATCAGCTTGGTCCTTGACCGCCTGGACGGTGTCAACGCTTTCCAGGACATTGACAAGTTCTTGACAGTTCTCAGCAGGACATCACAGGTATGTTCTCATCACTGAGGTGGCAGGCCTGAAGAAGTGTTATTCTCTTTGTGGCAAATATAAATACAAAAGAGCCCCCAAAGGCTTTCGGGACCCAACGTCTGATGGAAATGTCCCTTTCTGTTTGTTTGTCATTTCCTCTAGGCCTTGGACATCGATCCTCTGGTGAGGGACATCATGATGAATCGAGCCTTCTCCATCATCAGCCTTCATTTTGAAGGCTTTGTAACCCCCGACTGGGTTTCCTGGTTCACTGTGAAACTGACTCCTCTGCTGCCCAGCTTGACTGCAGGGATGCTACAGACAACAACATCATACGCAGACTGCAACGCATACCACGTCATGTACGTAGCGCTCCCCAAATGCTGCACAGCTCTGTGAAGCGGGCCTCATGGCATTGGCATTGAAAGCGCGAGGGCATTTTACTCATGCTGGTTTAGTGAGTGGTGGCGAAACGATGTTAAAGAGGCATCACCCTTACCTTACTTTTGATTTGATCTTTCCAAAATAGCGTCGGGGCTCTGAGCAGCGTCTTTGACCAGATTGATTCGCCGAGACAACTCACCCCGGTCCTGGTGGACTACCTGAAGCAGAGCCACGCAAACAGTAGGTCCAGTGAAGGCGGCCCTTTGCTCTTCATCTCGTGTGCTAGAAGACACAGCGCTGCTCTGTGTCTGTCAACATATGTCTCTCCTAACGAGTCTTTCTTGCGCGCTGTCATTTTAGGCTCGAGCTGTGGGTCCAACACCGGCAGCCTCAGCACTTGGCTCGGGCAAAGCTTTGGCAAGTTCTCCATCTACGTGGATTATGAAGACCTGCGTGTGCTCAATGAGGGCTTTGGCAGCGTGAGTGGCCCGCCGCGCTATGCAGCCGTTCCCGTGAACGTCTTATTTGTGCAAGCATGTTGTTTCTACAAACGTTGTTGTTGATCTTATCCCCTGCAGTTTGAGGCGCTGGAACTTCTGAGCACTTCTCAGGTCGCTCAACTGACACTGACATCCGGCGCGCTGAACAACGTAGGCCTGATCAGCTTGGTCCTTGACCGCCTGGACGGTGTCAACGCTTTCCAGGACATTGACAAGTTCTTGACAGTTCTCAGCAGGACATCACAGGTATGTTCTCATCACTGAGGTGGCAGGCCTGAAGAAGTGTTATTCTCTTTGTGGCAAATATAAATACAAAAGAGCCCCCAAAGGATTTCGGGACCCAACGTCTGATGGAAATGTCCCTTTCTGTTTGTTTGTCATTTCCTCTAGGCCTTGGACATCGATCCTCTGGTGAGGGACATCATGATGAATCGAGCCTTCTCCATCATCAGCCTTCATTTTGAAGGCTTTGTAACCCCCGACTGGGTTTCCTGGTTCACTGTGAAACTGACTCCTCTGCTGCCCAGCTTGACTGCAGGGATGCTACAGACAACAACATCATACGCAGACTGCAACGCATACCACGTCATGTACGTAGCGCTCCCCAAATGCTGCACAGCTCTGTGAAGCGGCCCTCATGGCATTGGCATTGAAAGCGTGAGGGCATTTTACTCGTGCTGGTTTAGTGAGTGGTGGCGAAACGATGTTAAAGAGGCATCACCCTTACCTTACTTTTGATTTGATCTTTCCAATATAGCGTCGGGGCTCTGAGCAGCGTCTTTGACCAGATTGATTCGCCGAGACAACTCACCCCGGTCCTGGTGGACTACCTGAAGCAGAGCCACGCAAACGGTAGGTCCAGTGAAGGCGGCCCTTTGCTCTTCATCTCGTGTGCTAGAAGACACAGCGCTGCTCTGTGTCTGTCAACATATGTCTCTCCTAACGAGTCTTTCTTGCGCGCTGTCATTTTAGGCTCGAGCTGTGGGTCCAACACCGGCAGCCTCAGCACTTGGCTCGGGCAAAGCTTTGGCAAGTTCTCCATCTACGTGGATTATGAAGACCTGCGTGTGCTCAATGAGGGCTTTGGCAGCGTGAGTGGCCCGCCGCGCTATGCAGCCGTTCCCGTGAACGTCTTATTTGTGCAAGCATGTTGTTTCTACAAACGTTGTTGTTGATCTTATCCCCTGCAGTTTGAGGCGCTGGAACTTCTGAGCACTTCTCAGGTCGCTCAACTGACACTGACAGCCGGCGCGCTGAACAACGTAGGCCTGATCAGCTTGGTCCTTGACCGCCTGGACAGTGTCAACGCTTTCCAGGACATTGACAAGTTCTTGACAGTTCTCAGCAGGACATCACAGGTATGTTCTCATCACTGAGGTGGCAGGCCTGAAGAAGTGTTATTCTCTTTGTGGCAAATATAAATACAAAAGAGCCCCCAAAGGCTTTCGGGACCCAACGTCTGATGGAAATGTTCCTTTCTGTTTGTTTGTCATTTCCTCTAGGCCTTGGACATCGATCCTCTGGTGAGGGACATCATGATGAATCGAGCCTTCTCCATCATCAGCCTTCATTTTGAAGGCTTTGAAACACCCAACTGGGTTTCCTGGTTCACTGTGAAACTGACTCCTCTGCTGCCCAGCTTGACTGCAGGGATGCTACAGACAACAACATCATACGCAGACTGCAACGCATACCACGTCATGTACGTAGCGCTCCCCAAATGCTGCACAGCTCTGTGAAGCGGGCCTCATGGCATTGGCATTGAAAGCGCGAGGGCATTTTACTCGTGCTGGTTTAGTGAGTGGTGGCGAAACGATGTTAAAGAGGCATCACCCTTACCTTACTTTTGATTTGATCTTTCCAATATAGCGTCGGGGCTCTGAGCAGCGTCTTTGACCAGATTGATTCGCCGAGACAACTCACCCCGGTCCTGGTGGACTACCTGAAGCAGAGCCACGCAAACGGTAGGTCCAGTGAAGGCGGCCCTTTGCTCTTCATCTCGTGTGTTAGAAGACACAGCGCTGCTCTGTGTCTGTCAACATATGTCTCTCCTAACGAGTCTTTCTTGCGCGCTGTCATTTTAGGCTCGAGCTGTGGGTCCAACACCGGCAGCCTCAGCACTTGGCTCGGGCAAAGCTTTGGCAAGTTCTCCATCTACGTGGATTATGAAGACCTGCGTGTGCTCAATGAGGGCTTTGGCAGCGTGAGTGGCCCGCCGCGCTATGCAGCCGTTCCCGTGAACGTCTTATTTGTGCAAGCATGTTGTTTCTACAAACGTTGTTGTTGATCTTATCCCCTGCAGTTTGAGGCGCTGGAACTTCTGAGCACTTCTCAGGTCGCTCAACTGACACTGACATCCGGCGCGCTGAACAACGTAGGCCTGATCAGCTTGGTCCTTGACCGCCTGGACGGTGTCAACGCTTTCCAGGACATTGACAAGTTCTTGACAGTTCTCAGCAGGACATCACAGGTATGTTCTCATCACTGAGGTGGCAGGCCTGAAGAAGTGTTATTCTCTTTGTGGCAAATATAAATACAAAAGAGCCCCCAAAGGATTTCGGGACCCAACGTCTGATGGAAATGTCCCTTTCTGTTTGTTTGTCATTTCCTCTAGGCCTTGGACATCGATCCTCTGGTGAGGGACATCATGATGAATCGAGCCTTCTCCATCATCAGCCTTCATTTTGAAGGCTTTGTAACCCCCGACTGGGTTTCCTGGTTCACTGTGAAACTGACTCCTCTGCTGCCCAGCTTGACTGCAGGGATGCTACAGACAACAACATCATACGCAGACTGCAACGCATACCACGTCATGTACGTAGCGCTCCCCAAATGCTGCACAGCTCTGTGAAGCGGCCCTCATGGCATTGGCATTGAAAGCGCGAGGGCATTTTACTCGTGCTGGTTTAGTGAGTGGTGGCGAAACGATGTTAAAGAGGCATCACCCTTACCTTACTTTTGATTTGATCTTTCCAATATAGCGTCGGGGCTCTGAGCAGCGTCTTTGACCAGATTGATTCGCCG
This sequence comes from Abramis brama, assembly GCF_963993115.1. NCBI lineage: Eukaryota > Metazoa > Chordata > Actinopteri > Cypriniformes > Leuciscidae > Abramis > Abramis brama. The sequence goes on along the minus strand of NC_139963.1, from coordinate 1,321,653 downwards.
AGACAACTCACCCCGGTCCTGGTGGACTACCTGAAGCAGAGCCACGCAAACGGTAGGTCCAGTGAAGGCGGCCCTTTGCTCTTCATCTCGTGTGCTAGAAGACACAGCGCTGCTCTGTGTCTGTCAACATATGTCTCTCCTAACGAGTCTTTCTTGCGCGCTGTCATTTTAGGCTCGAGCTGTGGGTCCAACACCGGCAGCCTCAGCACTTGGCTCGGGCAAAGCTTTGGCAAGTTCTCCATCTACGTGGATTATGAAGACCTGCGTGTGCTCAATGAGGGCTTTGGCAGCGTGAGTGGCCTGCCGCGCTATGCAGCCGTTCCCGTGAACGTCTTATTTGTGCAAGCATGTTGTTTCTACAAACGTTGTTGTTGATCTTATCCCCTGCAGTTTGAGGCGCTGGAACTTCTGAGCACTTCTCAGGTCGCTCAACTGACACTGACATCCGGCGCGCTGAACAACGTAGGCCTGATCAGCTTGGTCCTTGACCGCCTGGACAGTGTCAACGCTTTCCAGGACATTGACAAGTTCTTGACAGTTCTCAGCAGGACATCACAGGTATGTTCTCATCACTGAGGTGGCAGGCCTGAAGAAGTGTTATTCTCTTTGTGGCAAATATAAATACAAAAGAGCCCCCAAAGGCTTTCGGGACCCAACGTCTGATGGAAATGTTCCTTTCTGTTTGTTTGTCATTTCCTCTAGGCCTTGGACATCGATCCTCTGGTGAGGGACATCATGATGAATCGAGCCTTCTCCATCATCCGCCTTCATTTTGAAGGCTTTGAAACACCCGACTGGGTTTCCTGGTTCACTGTGAAACTGACTCCTCTGCTGCCCAGCTTGACTGCAGGGATGCTACAGACAACAACATCATACGCAGACTGCAACGCATACCACGTCATGTACGTAGCGCTCCCCAAATTCTGCACAGCTCTGTGAAGCGGGCCTCATGGCATTGGCATTGAAAGCGCGAGGGCATTTTACTCGTGCTGGTTTAGTGAGTGGTGGCGAAACGATGTTAAAGAGGCATCACCCTTACCTTACTTTTGATTTGATCTTTCCAATATAGCGTCGGGGCTCTGAGCAGCGTCTTTGACCAGATTGATTCGCCGAGACAACTCACCCCGGTCCTGGTGGACTACCTGAAGCAGAGCCACGCAAACGGTAGGTCCAGTGAAGGCGGCCCTTTGCTCTTCATCTCGTGTGCTAGAAGACACAGCGCTGCTCTGTGTCTGTCAACATATGTCTCTCCTAACGAGTCTTTCTTGCGCGCTGTCATTTTAGGCTCGAGCTGTGGGTCCAACACCGGCAGCCTCAGCACTTGGCTCGGGCAAAGCTTTGGCAAGTTCTCCATCTACGTGGATTATGAAGACCTGCGTGTGCTCAATGAGGGCTTTGGCAGCGTGAGTGGCCCGCCGCGCTATGCAGCCGTTCCCGTGAACGTCTTATTTGTGCAAGCATGTTGTTTCTACAAACGTTGTTGTTGATCTTATCCCCTGCAGTTTGAGGCGCTGGAACTTCTGAGCACTTCTCAGGTCGCTCAACTGACACTGACATCCGGCGCGCTGAACAACGTAGGCCTGATCAGCTTGGTCCTTGACCGCCTGGACAGTGTCAACGCTTTCCAGGACATTGACAAGTTCTTGACAGTTCTCAGCAGGACATCACAGGTATGTTCTCATCACTGAGGTGGCAGGCCTGAAGAAGTGTTATTCTCTTTGTGGCAAATATAAATACAAAAGAGCCCCCAAAGGCTTTCGGGACCCAACGTCTGATGGAAATGTTCCTTTCTGTTTGTTTGTCATTTCCTCTAGGCCTTGGACATCGATCCTCTGGTGAGGGACATCATGATGAATCGAGCCTTCTCCATCATCCGCCTTCATTTTGAAGGCTTTGAAACACCCGACTGGGTTTCCTGGTTCACTGTGAAACTGACTCCTCTGCTGCCCAGCTTGACTGCAGGGATGCTACAGACAACAACATCATACGCAGACTGCAACGCATACCACGTCATGTACGTAGCGCTCCCCAAATTCTGCACAGCTCTGTGAAGCGGGCCTCATGGCATTGGCATTGAAAGCGCGAGGGCATTTTACTCGTGCTGGTTTAGTGAGTGGTGGCGAAACGATGTTAAAGAGGCATCACCCTTACCTTACTTTTGATTTGATCTTTCCAATATAGCGTCGGGGCTCTGAGCAGCGTCTTTGACCAGATTGATTCGCCGAGACAACTCACCCCGGTCCTGGTGGACTACCTGAAGCAGAGCCACGCAAACGGTAGGTCCAGTGAAGGCGGCCCTTTGCTCTTCATCTCGTGTGCTAGAAGACACAGCGCTGCTCTGTGTCTGTCAACATATGTCTCTCCTAACGAGTCTTTCTTGCACGCTGTCATTTTAGGCTCGAGCTGTGGGTCCAACACCGGCAGCCTCAGCACTTGGCTCGGGCAAAGCTTTGGCAAGTTCTCCATCTACGTGGATTATGAAGACCTGCGTGTGCTCAATGAGGGCTTTGGCAGCGTGAGTGGCCCGCCGCGCTATGCAGCCATTCCCGTGAACGTCTTATTTGTGCAAGCATGTTGTTTCTACAAACATTGTTGTTGATCTTATCCCCTTTAGTTTGAGGCGCTGGAACTTCTGAGCACTTCTCAGGTCGCTCAACTGACACTGACATCCGGCGCGCTGAACAACGTAGGCCTGATCAGCTTGGTCCTTGACCGCCTGGACGGTGTCAACGCTTTCCAGGACATTGACGAGTTCTTGACAGTTCTCAGCAGGACATCACAGGTATGTTCTCATCACTGAGGTGGCAGGCCTGAAGAAGTGTTTATTCTCTTTGTGGCAAATATAAATACAAAAGAGCCCCCAAAGGCTTTCGGGACCCAACGTCTGATGGAAATGTCCCTTTCTGTTTGTTTGTCATTTCCTCTAGGCCTTGGACATCGATCCTCTGGTGAGGGACATCATGATGAATCGAGCCTTCTCCATCATCAGCCTTCATTTTGAAGGCTTTGTAACCCCCGACTGGGTTTCCTGGTTCACTGTGAAACTGACTCCTCTGCTGCCCAACTTGACTGCAGGGATGCTACAGACAACAACATCATACGCAGACTGCAACGCATACCACGTCATGTACGTAGCGCTCCCCAAATGCTGCACAGCTCTGTGAAGCGGGCCTCATGGCATTGGCATTGAAAGCGCGAGGGCATTTTACTCGTGCTGGTTTAGTGAGTGGTGGCGAAACGACGTTAAAGAGGCATCACCCTTACCTTACTTTTGATTTGATCTTTCCAATATAGTGTCCGGGCTCTGAGCAGCGTCTTTGACCAGATTGATTCGCCGAGACAACTCACCCCGGTCCTGGTGGACTACCTGAAGCAGAGCCACGCAAACGGTAGGTCCAGTGAAGGCGGCCCTTTGCTCTTCATCTCGTGTGCTAGAAGACACAGCGCTGCTCTGTGTCTGTCAACATATGTCTCTCCTAACGAGTCTTTCTTGCGCGCTGTCATTTTAGGTTCGAGCTGTGGGTCCAACACCGGCAGCCTCAGCACTTGGCTCGGGCAAAGCTTTGGCAAGTTCTCCATCTACGTGGATTATGAAGACCTGCGTGTGCTCAATGAGGGCTTTGGCAGCGTGAGTGGCCCGCCGCGCTATGCAGCCGTTCCCGTGAACGTCTTATTTGTGCAAGCATGTTGTTTCTACAAACGTTGTTGTTGATCTTATCCCCTGCAGTTTGAGGCGCTGGAACTTCTGAGCACTTCTCAGGTCGCTCAACTGACACTGACATCCGGCGCGCTGAACAACGTAGGCCTGATCAGCTTGGTCCTTGACCGCCTGGACGGTGTCAACGCTTTCCAGGACATTGACAAGTTCTTGACAGTTCTCAGCAGGACATCACAGGTATGTTCTCATCACTGAGGTGGCAGGCCTGAAGAAGTGTTATTCTCTTTGTGGCAAATATAAATACAAAAGAGCCCCCAAAGGCTTTCGGGACCCAACGTCTGATGGAAATGTCCCTTTCTGTTTGTTTGTCATTTCCTCTAGGCCTTGGACATCGATCCTCTGGTGAGGGACATCATGATGAATCGAGCCTTCTCCATCATCAGCCTTCATTTTGAAGGCTTTGTAACCCCCGACTGGGTTTCCTGGTTCACTGTGAAACTGACTCCTCTGCTGCCCAGCTTGACTGCAGGGATGCTACAGACAACAACATCATACGCAGACTGCAACGCATACCACGTCATGTACGTAGCGCTCCCCAAATGCTGCACAGCTCTGTGAAGCGGGCCTCATGGCATTGGCATTGAAAGCGCGAGGGCATTTTACTCATGCTGGTTTAGTGAGTGGTGGCGAAACGATGTTAAAGAGGCATCACCCTTACCTTACTTTTGATTTGATCTTTCCAAAATAGCGTCGGGGCTCTGAGCAGCGTCTTTGACCAGATTGATTCGCCGAGACAACTCACCCCGGTCCTGGTGGACTACCTGAAGCAGAGCCACGCAAACAGTAGGTCCAGTGAAGGCGGCCCTTTGCTCTTCATCTCGTGTGCTAGAAGACACAGCGCTGCTCTGTGTCTGTCAACATATGTCTCTCCTAACGAGTCTTTCTTGCGCGCTGTCATTTTAGGCTCGAGCTGTGGGTCCAACACCGGCAGCCTCAGCACTTGGCTCGGGCAAAGCTTTGGCAAGTTCTCCATCTACGTGGATTATGAAGACCTGCGTGTGCTCAATGAGGGCTTTGGCAGCGTGAGTGGCCCGCCGCGCTATGCAGCCGTTCCCGTGAACGTCTTATTTGTGCAAGCATGTTGTTTCTACAAACGTTGTTGTTGATCTTATCCCCTGCAGTTTGAGGCGCTGGAACTTCTGAGCACTTCTCAGGTCGCTCAACTGACACTGACAGCCGGCGCGCTGAACAACGTAGGCCTGATCAGCTTGGTCCTTGACCGCCTGGACAGTGTCAACGCTTTCCAGGACATTGACAAGTTCTTGACAGTTCTCAGCAGGACATCACAGGTATGTTCTCATCACTGAGGTGGCAGGCCTGAAGAAGTGTTATTCTCTTTGTGGCAAATATAAATACAAAAGAGCCCCCAAAGGCTTTCGGGACCCAACGTCTGATGGAAATGTTCCTTTCTGTTTGTTTGTCATTTCCTCTAGGCCTTGGACATCGATCCTCTGGTGAGGGACATCATGATGAATCGAGCCTTCTCCATCATCAGCCTTCATTTTGAAGGCTTTGAAACACCCAACTGGGTTTCCTGGTTCACTGTGAAACTGACTCCTCTGCTGCCCAGCTTGACTGCAGGGATGCTACAGACAACAACATCATACGCAGACTGCAACGCATACCACGTCATGTACGTAGCGCTCCCCAAATGCTGCACAGCTCTGTGAAGCGGGCCTCATGGCATTGGCATTGAAAGCGCGAGGGCATTTTACTCGTGCTGGTTTAGTGAGTGGTGGCGAAACGATGTTAAAGAGGCATCACCCTTACCTTACTTTTGATTTGATCTTTCCAATATAGCGTCGGGGCTCTGAGCAGCGTCTTTGACCAGATTGATTCGCCGAGACAACTCACCCCGGTCCTGGTGGACTACCTGAAGCAGAGCCACGCAAACGGTAGGTCCAGTGAAGGCGGCCCTTTGCTCTTCATCTCGTGTGTTAGAAGACACAGCGCTGCTCTGTGTCTGTCAACATATGTCTCTCCTAACGAGTCTTTCTTGCGCGCTGTCATTTTAGGCTCGAGCTGTGGGTCCAACACCGGCAGCCTCAGCACTTGGCTCGGGCAAAGCTTTGGCAAGTTCTCCATCTACGTGGATTATGAAGACCTGCGTGTGCTCAATGAGGGCTTTGGCAGCGTGAGTGGCCCGCCGCGCTATGCAGCCGTTCCCGTGAACGTCTTATTTGTGCAAGCATGTTGTTTCTACAAACGTTGTTGTTGATCTTATCCCCTGCAGTTTGAGGCGCTGGAACTTCTGAGCACTTCTCAGGTCGCTCAACTGACACTGACATCCGGCGCGCTGAACAACGTAGGCCTGATCAGCTTGGTCCTTGACCGCCTGGACGGTGTCAACGCTTTCCAGGACATTGACAAGTTCTTGACAGTTCTCAGCAGGACATCACAGGTATGTTCTCATCACTGAGGTGGCAGGCCTGAAGAAGTGTTATTCTCTTTGTGGCAAATATAAATACAAAAGAGCCCCCAAAGGATTTCGGGACCCAACGTCTGATGGAAATGTCCCTTTCTGTTTGTTTGTCATTTCCTCTAGGCCTTGGACATCGATCCTCTGGTGAGGGACATCATGATGAATCGAGCCTTCTCCATCATCAGCCTTCATTTTGAAGGCTTTGTAACCCCCGACTGGGTTTCCTGGTTCACTGTGAAACTGACTCCTCTGCTGCCCAGCTTGACTGCAGGGATGCTACAGACAACAACATCATACGCAGACTGCAACGCATACCACGTCATGTACGTAGCGCTCCCCAAATGCTGCACAGCTCTGTGAAGCGGCCCTCATGGCATTGGCATTGAAAGCGCGAGGGCATTTTACTCGTGCTGGTTTAGTGAGTGGTGGCGAAACGATGTTAAAGAGGCATCACCCTTACCTTACTTTTGATTTGATCTTTCCAATATAGCGTCGGGGCTCTGAGCAGCGTCTTTGACCAGATTGATTCGCCGAGACAACTCACCCCGGTCCTGGTGGACTACCTGAAGCAGAGCCACGCAAACGGTAGGTCCAGTGAAGGCGGCCCTTTGCTCTTCATCTCGTGTGCTAGAAGACACAGCGCTGCTCTGTGTCTGTCAACATATGTCTCTCCTAACGAGTCTTTCTTGCGCGCTGTCATTTTAGGCTCGAGCTGTGGGTCCAACACCGGCAGCCTCAGCACTTGGCTCGGGCAAAGCTTTGGCAAGTTCTCCATCTACGTGGATTATGAAGACCTGCGTGTGCTCAATGAGGGCTTTGGCAGCGTGAGTGGCCCGCCGCGCTATGCAGCCGTTCCCGTGAACGTCTTATTTGTGCAAGCATGTTGTTTCTACAAACGTTGTTGTTGATCTTATCCCCTGCAGTTTGAGGCGCTGGAACTTCTGAGCACTTCTCAGGTCGCTCAACTGACACTGACATCCGGCGCGCTGAACAACGTAGGCCTGATCAGCTTGGTCCTTGACCGCCTGGACAGTGTCAACGCTTTCCAGGACATTGACAAGTTCTTGACAGTTCTCAGCAGGACATCACAGGTATGTTCTCATCACTGAGGTGGCAGGCCTGAAGAAGTGTTATTCTCTTTGTGGCAAATATAAATACAAAAGAGCCCCCAAAGGCTTTCGGGACCCAACGTCTGATGGAAATGTTCCTTTCTGTTTGTTTGTCATTTCCTCTAGGCCTTGGACATCGATCCTCTGGTGAGGGACATCATGATGAATCGAGCCTTCTCCATCATCCGCCTTCATTTTGAAGGCTTTGAAACACCCGACTGGGTTTCCTGGTTCACTGTGAAACTGACTCCTCTGCTGCCCAGCTTGACTGCAGGGATGCTACAGACAACAACATCATACGCAGACTGCAACGCATACCACGTCATGTACGTAGCGCTCCCCAAATTCTGCACAGCTCTGTGAAGCGGGCCTCATGGCATTGGCATTGAAAGCGCGAGGGCATTTTACTCGTGCTGGTTTAGTGAGTGGTGGCGAAACGATGTTAAAGAGGCATCACCCTTACCTTACTTTTGATTTGATCTTTCCAATATAGCGTCGGGGCTCTGAGCAGCGTCTTTGACCAGATTGATTCGCCGAGACAACTCACCCCGGTCCTGGTGGACTACCTGAAGCAGAGCCACGCAAACGGTAGGTCCAGTGAAGGCGGCCCTTTGCTCTTCATCTCGTGTGCTAGAAGACACAGCGCTGCTCTGTGTCTGTCAACATATGTCTCTCCTAACGAGTCTTTCTTGCGCGCTGTCATTTTAGGCTCGAGCTGTGGGTCCAACACCGGCAGCCTCAGCACTTGGCTCGGGCAAAGCTTTGGCAAGTTCTCCATCTACGTGGATTATGAAGACCTGCGTGTGCTCAATGAGGGCTTTGGCAGCGTGAGTGGCCCGCCGCGCTATGCAGCCGTTCCCGTGAACGTCTTATTTGTGCAAGCATGTTGTTTCTACAAACGTTGTTGTTGATCTTATCCCCTGCAGTTTGAGGCGCTGGAACTTCTGAGCACTTCTCAGGTCGCTCAACTGACACTGACATCCGGCGCGCTGAACAACGTAGGCCTGATCAGCTTGGTCCTTGACCGCCTGGACAGTGTCAACGCTTTCCAGGACATTGACAAGTTCTTGACAGTTCTCAGCAGGACATCACAGGTATGTTCTCATCACTGAGGTGGCAGGCCTGAAGAAGTGTTATTCTCTTTGTGGCAAATATAAATACAAAAGAGCCCCCAAAGGCTTTCGGGACCCAACGTCTGATGGAAATGTTCCTTTCTGTTTGTTTGTCATTTCCTCTAGGCCTTGGACATCGATCCTCTGGTGAGGGACATCATGATGAATCGAGCCTTCTCCATCATCCGCCTTCATTTTGAAGGCTTTGAAACACCCGACTGGGTTTCCTGGTTCACTGTGAAACTGACTCCTCTGCTGCCCAGCTTGACTGCAGGGATGCTACAGACAACAACATCATACGCAGACTGCAACGCATACCACGTCATGTACGTAGCGCTCCCCAAATTCTGCACAGCTCTGTGAAGCGGGCCTCATGGCATTGGCATTGAAAGCGCGAGGGCATTTTACTCGTGCTGGTTTAGTGAGTGGTGGCGAAACGATGTTAAAGAGGCATCACCCTTACCTTACTTTTGATTTGATCTTTCCAATATAGCGTCGGGGCTCTGAGCAGCGTCTTTGACCAGATTGATTCGCCGAGACAACTCACCCCGGTCCTGGTGGACTACCTGAAGCAGAGCCACGCAAACGGTAGGTCCAGTGAAGGCGGCCCTTTGCTCTTCATCTCGTGTGCTAGAAGACACAGCGCTGCTCTGTGTCTGTCAACATATGTCTCTCCTAACGAGTCTTTCTTGCACGCTGTCATTTTAGGCTCGAGCTGTGGGTCCAACACCGGCAGCCTCAGCACTTGGCTCGGGCAAAGCTTTGGCAAGTTCTCCATCTACGTGGATTATGAAGACCTGCGTGTGCTCAATGAGGGCTTTGGCAGCGTGAGTGGCCCGCCGCGCTATGCAGCCATTCCCGTGAACGTCTTATTTGTGCAAGCATGTTGTTTCTACAAACATTGTTGTTGATCTTATCCCCTTTAGTTTGAGGCGCTGGAACTTCTGAGCACTTCTCAGGTCGCTCAACTGACACTGACATCCGGCGCGCTGAACAACGTAGGCCTGATCAGCTTGGTCCTTGACCGCCTGGACGGTGTCAACGCTTTCCAGGACATTGACGAGTTCTTGACAGTTCTCAGCAGGACATCACAGGTATGTTCTCATCACTGAGGTGGCAGGCCTGAAGAAGTGTTTATTCTCTTTGTGGCAAATATAAATACAAAAGAGCCCCCAAAGGCTTTCGGGACCCAACGTCTGATGGAAATGTCCCTTTCTGTTTGTTTGTCATTTCCTCTAGGCCTTGGACATCGATCCTCTGGTGAGGGACATCATGATGAATCGAGCCTTCTCCATCATCAGCCTTCATTTTGAAGGCTTTGTAACCCCCGACTGGGTTTCCTGGTTCACTGTGAAACTGACTCCTCTGCTGCCCAACTTGACTGCAGGGATGCTACAGACAACAACATCATACGCAGACTGCAACGCATACCACGTCATGTACGTAGCGCTCCCCAAATGCTGCACAGCTCTGTGAAGCGGGCCTCATGGCATTGGCATTGAAAGCGCGAGGGCATTTTACTCGTGCTGGTTTAGTGAGTGGTGGCGAAACGACGTTAAAGAGGCATCACCCTTACCTTACTTTTGATTTGATCTTTCCAATATAGTGTCCGGGCTCTGAGCAGCGTCTTTGACCAGATTGATTCGCCGAGACAACTCACCCCGGTCCTGGTGGACTACCTGAAGCAGAGCCACGCAAACGGTAGGTCCAGTGAAGGCGGCCCTTTGCTCTTCATCTCGTGTGCTAGAAGACACAGCGCTGCTCTGTGTCTGTCAACATATGTCTCTCCTAACGAGTCTTTCTTGCGCGCTGTCATTTTAGGTTCGAGCTGTGGGTCCAACACCGGCAGCCTCAGCACTTGGCTCGGGCAAAGCTTTGGCAAGTTCTCCATCTACGTGGATTATGAAGACCTGCGTGTGCTCAATGAGGGCTTTGGCAGCGTGAGTGGCCCGCCGCGCTATGCAGCCGTTCCCGTGAACGTCTTATTTGTGCAAGCATGTTGTTTCTACAAACGTTGTTGTTGATCTTATCCCCTGCAGTTTGAGGCGCTGGAACTTCTGAGCACTTCTCAGGTCGCTCAACTGACACTGACATCCGGCGCGCTGAACAACGTAGGCCTGATCAGCTTGGTCCTTGACCGCCTGGACGGTGTCAACGCTTTCCAGGACATTGACAAGTTCTTGACAGTTCTCAGCAGGACATCACAGGTATGTTCTCATCACTGAGGTGGCAGGCCTGAAGAAGTGTTATTCTCTTTGTGGCAAATATAAATACAAAAGAGCCCCCAAAGGCTTTCGGGACCCAACGTCTGATGGAAATGTCCCTTTCTGTTTGTTTGTCATTTCCTCTAGGCCTTGGACATCGATCCTCTGGTGAGGGACATCATGATGAATCGAGCCTTCTCCATCATCAGCCTTCATTTTGAAGGCTTTGTAACCCCCGACTGGGTTTCCTGGTTCACTGTGAAACTGACTCCTCTGCTGCCCAGCTTGACTGCAGGGATGCTACAGACAACAACATCATACGCAGACTGCAACGCATACCACGTCATGTACGTAGCGCTCCCCAAATGCTGCACAGCTCTGTGAAGCGGGCCTCATGGCATTGGCATTGAAAGCGCGAGGGCATTTTACTCATGCTGGTTTAGTGAGTGGTGGCGAAACGATGTTAAAGAGGCATCACCCTTACCTTACTTTTGATTTGATCTTTCCAAAATAGCGTCGGGGCTCTGAGCAGCGTCTTTGACCAGATTGATTCGCCGAGACAACTCACCCCGGTCCTGGTGGACTACCTGAAGCAGAGCCACGCAAACAGTAGGTCCAGTGAAGGCGGCCCTTTGCTCTTCATCTCGTGTGCTAGAAGACACAGCGCTGCTCTGTGTCTGTCAACATATGTCTCTCCTAACGAGTCTTTCTTGCGCGCTGTCATTTTAGGCTCGAGCTGTGGGTCCAACACCGGCAGCCTCAGCACTTGGCTCGGGCAAAGCTTTGGCAAGTTCTCCATCTACGTGGATTATGAAGACCTGCGTGTGCTCAATGAGGGCTTTGGCAGCGTGAGTGGCCCGCCGCGCTATGCAGCCGTTCCCGTGAACGTCTTATTTGTGCAAGCATGTTGTTTCTACAAACGTTGTTGTTGATCTTATCCCCTGCAGTTTGAGGCGCTGGAACTTCTGAGCACTTCTCAGGTCGCTCAACTGACACTGACAGCCGGCGCGCTGAACAACGTAGGCCTGATCAGCTTGGTCCTTGACCGCCTGGACAGTGTCAACGCTTTCCAGGACATTGACAAGTTCTTGACAGTTCTCAGCAGGACATCACAGGTATGTTCTCATCACTGAGGTGGCAGGCCTGAAGAAGTGTTATTCTCTTTGTGGCAAATATAAATACAAAAGAGCCCCCAAAGGCTTTCGGGACCCAACGTCTGATGGAAATGTTCCTTTCTGTTTGTTTGTCATTTCCTCTAGGCCTTGGACATCGATCCTCTGGTGAGGGACATCATGATGAATCGAGCCTTCTCCATCATCAGCCTTCATTTTGAAGGCTTTGAAACACCCAACTGGGTTTCCTGGTTCACTGTGAAACTGACTCCTCTGCTGCCCAGCTTGACTGCAGGGATGCTACAGACAACAACATCATACGCAGACTGCAACGCATACCACGTCATGTACGTAGCGCTCCCCAAATGCTGCACAGCTCTGTGAAGCGGGCCTCATGGCATTGGCATTGAAAGCGCGAGGGCATTTTACTCGTGCTGGTTTAGTGAGTGGTGGCGAAACGATGTTAAAGAGGCATCACCCTTACCTTACTTTTGATTTGATCTTTCCAATATAGCGTCGGGGCTCTGAGCAGCGTCTTTGACCAGATTGATTCGCCGAGACAACTCACCCCGGTCCTGGTGGACTACCTGAAGCAGAGCCACGCAAACGGTAGGTCCAGTGAAGGCGGCCCTTTGCTCTTCATCTCGTGTGTTAGAAGACACAGCGCTGCTCTGTGTCTGTCAACATATGTCTCTCCTAACGAGTCTTTCTTGCGCGCTGTCATTTTAGGCTCGAGCTGTGGGTCCAACACCGGCAGCCTCAGCACTTGGCTCGGGCAAAGCTTTGGCAAGTTCTCCATCTACGTGGATTATGAAGACCTGCGTGTGCTCAATGAGGGCTTTGGCAGCGTGAGTGGCCCGCCGCGCTATGCAGCCGTTCCCGTGAACGTCTTATTTGTGCAAGCATGTTGTTTCTACAAACGTTGTTGTTGATCTTATCCCCTGCAGTTTGAGGCGCTGGAACTTCTGAGCACTTCTCAGGTCGCTCAACTGACACTGACATCCGGCGCGCTGAACAACGTAGGCCTGATCAGCTTGGTCCTTGACCGCCTGGACGGTGTCAACGCTTTCCAGGACATTGACAAGTTCTTGACAGTTCTCAGCAGGACATCACAGGTATGTTCTCATCACTGAGGTGGCAGGCCTGAAGAAGTGTTATTCTCTTTGTGGCAAATATAAATACAAAAGAGCCCCCAAAGGATTTCGGGACCCAACGTCTGATGGAAATGTCCCTTTCTGTTTGTTTGTCATTTCCTCTAGGCCTTGGACATCGATCCTCTGGTGAGGGACATCATGATGAATCGAGCCTTCTCCATCATCAGCCTTCATTTTGAAGGCTTTGTAACCCCCGACTGGGTTTCCTGGTTCACTGTGAAACTGACTCCTCTGCTGCCCAGCTTGACTGCAGGGATGCTACAGACAACAACATCATACGCAGACTGCAACGCATACCACGTCATGTACGTAGCGCTCCCCAAATGCTGCACAGCTCTGTGAAGCGGCCCTCATGGCATTGGCATTGAAAGCGCGAGGGCATTTTACTCGTGCTGGTTTAGTGAGTGGTGGCGAAACGATGTTAAAGAGGCATCACCCTTACCTTACTTTTGATTTGATCTTTCCAATATAGCGTCGGGGCTCTGAGCAGCGTCTTTGACCAGATTGATTCGCCGAGACAACTCACCCCGGTCCTGGTGGACTACCTGAAGCAGAGCCACGCAAACGGTAGGTCCAGTGAAGGCGGCCCTTTGCTCTTCATCTCGTGTGTTAGAAGACACAGCGCTGCTCTGTGTCTGTCAACATATGTCTCTCCTAACGAGTCTTTCTTGCGCGCTGTCATTTTAGGCTCGAGCTGTGGGTCCAACACCGGCAGCCTCAGCACTTGGCTCGGGCAAAGCTTTGGCAAGTTCTCCATCTACGTGGATTATGAAGACCTGCGTGTGCTCAATGAGGGCTTTGGCAGCGTGAGTGGCCCGCCGCGCTATGCAGCCGTTCCCGTGAACGTCTTATTTGTGCAAGCATGTTGTTTCTACAAACGTTGTTGTTGATCTTATCCCCTGCAGTTTGAGGCGCTGGAACTTCTGAGCACTTCTCAGGTCGCTCAACTGACACTGACATCCGGCGCGCTGAACAACGTAGGCCTGATCAGCTTGGTCCTTGACCGCCTGGACGGTGTCAACGCTTTCCAGGACATTGACAAGTTCTTGACAGTTCTCAGCAGGACATCACAGGTATGTTCTCATCACTGAGGTGGCAGGCCTGAAGAAGTGTTATTCTCTTTGTGGCAAATATAAATACAAAAGAGCCCCCAAAGGATTTCGGGACCCAACGTCTGATGGAAATGTCCCTTTCTGTTTGTTTGTCATTTCCTCTAGGCCTTGGACATCGATCCTCTGGTGAGGGACATCATGATGAATCGAGCCTTCTCCATCATCAGCCTTCATTTTGAAGGCTTTGTAACCCCCGACTGGGTTTCCTGGTTCACTGTGAAACTGACTCCTCTGCTGCCCAGCTTGACTGCAGGGATGCTACAGACAACAACATCATACGCAGACTGCAACGCATACCACGTCATGTACGTAGCGCTCCCCAAATGCTGCACAGCTCTGTGAAGCGGCCCTCATGGCATTGGCATTGAAAGCGCGAGGGCATTTTACTCGTGCTGGTTTAGTGAGTGGTGGCGAAACGATGTTAAAGAGGCATCACCCTTACCTTACTTTTGATTTGATCTTTCCAATATAGCGTCGGGGCTCTGAGCAGCGTCTTTGACCAGATTGATTCGCCGAGACAACTCACCCCGGTCCTGGTGGACTACCTGAAGCAGAGCCACGCAAACGGTAGGTCCAGTGAAGGCGGCCCTTTGCTCTTCATCTCGTGTGCTAGAAGACACAGCGCTGCTCTGTGTCTGTCAACATATGTCTCTCCTAACGAGTCTTTCTTGCGCGCTGTCATTTTAGGCTCGAGCTGTGGGTCCAACACCGGCAGCCTCAGCACTTGGCTCGGGCAAAGCTTTGGCAAGTTCTCCATCTACGTGGATTATGAAGACCTGCGTGTGCTCAATGAGGGCTTTGGCAGCGTGAGTGGCCCGCCGCGCTATGCAGCCGTTCCCGTGAACGTCTTATTTGTGCAAGCATGTTGTTTCTACAAACGTTGTTGTTGATCTTATCCCCTGCAGTTTGAGGCGCTGGAACTTCTGAGCACTTCTCAGGTCGCTCAACTGACACTGACATCCGGCGCGCTGAACAACGTAGGCCTGATCAGCTTGGTCCTTGACCGCCTGGACAGTGTCAACGCTTTCCAGGACATTGACAAGTTCTTGACAGTTCTCAGCAGGACATCACAGGTATGTTCTCATCACTGAGGTGGCAGGCCTGAAGAAGTGTTATTCTCTTTGTGGCAAATATAAATACAAAAGAGCCCCCAAAGGCTTTCGGGACCCAACGTCTGATGGAAATGTTCCTTTCTGTTTGTTTGTCATTTCCTCTAGGCCTTGGACATCGATCCTCTGGTGAGGGACATCATGATGAATCGAGCCTTCTCCATCATCCGCCTTCATTTTGAAGGCTTTGAAACACCCGACTGGGTTTCCTGGTTCACTGTGAAACTGACTCCTCTGCTGCCCAGCTTGACTGCAGGGATGCTACAGACAACAACATCATACGCAGACTGCAACGCATACCACGTCATGTACGTAGCGCTCCCCAAATTCTGCACAGCTCTGTGAAGCGGGCCTCATGGCATTGGCATTGAAAGCGCGAGGGCATTTTACTCGTGCTGGTTTAGTGAGTGGTGGCGAAACGATGTTAAAGAGGCATCACCCTTACCTTACTTTTGATTTGATCTTTCCAATATAGCGTCGGGGCTCTGAGCAGCGTCTTTGACCAGATTGATTCGCCGAGACAACTCACCCCGGTCCTGGTGGACTACCTGAAGCAGAGCCACGCAAACGGTAGGTCCAGTGAAGGCGGCCCTTTGCTCTTCATCTCGTGTGCTAGAAGACACAGCGCTGCTCTGTGTCTGTCAACATATGTCTCTCCTAACGAGTCTTTCTTGCACGCTGTCATTTTAGTCTCGAGCTGTAGGTCCAACACCGGCAGCCTCAGCACTTGGCTCGGGCAAAGCTTTGGCAAGTTCTCCATCTACGTGGATTATGAAGACCTGCGTGTGCTCAATGAGGGCTTTGGCAGCGTGAGTGGCCCGCCGCGCTATGCAGCCATTCCCGTGAACGTCTTATTTGTGCAAGCATGTTGTTTCTACAAACATTGTTGTTGATCTTATCCCCTTTAGTTTGAGGCGCTGGAACTTCTGAGCACTTCTCAGGTCGCTCAACTGACACTGACATCCGGCGCGCTGAACAACGTAGGCCTGATCAGCTTGGTCCTTGACCGCCTGGACGGTGTCAACGCTTTCCAGGACATTGACGAGTTCTTGACAGTTCTCAGCAGGACATCACAGGTATGTTCTCATCACTGAGGTGGCAGGCCTGAAGAAGTGTTTATTCTCTTTGTGGCAAATATAAATACAAAAGAGCCCCCAAAGGCTTTCGGGACCCAACGTCTGATGGAAATGTCCCTTTCTGTTTGTTTGTCATTTCCTCTAGGCCTTGGACATCGATCCTCTGGTGAGGGACATCATGATGAATCGAGCCTTCTCCATCATCAGCCTTCATTTTGAAGGCTTTGTAACCCCCGACTGGGTTTCCTGGTTCACTGTGAAACTGACTCCTCTGCTTCCCAACTTGACTGCAGGGATGCTACAGACAACAACATCATACGCAGACTGCAACGCATACCACGTCATGTACGTAGCGCTCCCCAAATGCTGCACAGCTCTGTGAAGCGGGCCTCATGGCATTGGCATTGAAAGCGCGAGGGCATTTTACTCGTGCTGGTTTAGTGAGTGGTGGCGAAACGACGTTAAAGAGGCATCACCCTTACCTTACTTTTGATTTGATCTTTCCAATATAGTGTCCGGGCTCTGAGCAGCGTCTTTGACCAGATTGATTCGCCGAGACAACTCACCCCGGTCCTGGTGGACTACCTGAAGCAGAGCCACGCAAACGGTAGGTCCAGTGAAGGCGGCCCTTTGCTCTTCATCTCGTGTGCTAGAAGACACAGCGCTGCTCTGTGTCTGTCAACATATGTCTCTCCTAACGAGTCTTTCTTGCGCGCTGTCATTTTAGGTTCGAGCTGTGGGTCCAACACCGGCAGCCTCAGCACTTGGCTCGGGCAAAGCTTTGGCAAGTTCTCCATCTACGTGGATTATGAAGACCTGCGTGTGCTCAATGAGGGCTTTGGCAGCGTGAGTGGCCCGCCGCGCTATGCAGCCGTTCCCGTGAACGTCTTATTTGTGCAAGCATGTTGTTTCTACAAACGTTGTTGTTGATCTTATCCCCTGCAGTTTGAGGCGCTGGAACTTCTGAGCACTTCTCAGGTCGCTCAACTGACACTGACATCCGGCGCGCTGAACAACGTAGGCCTGATCAGCTTGGTCCTTGACCGCCTGGACGGTGTCAACGCTTTCCAGGACATTGACAAGTTCTTGACAGTTCTCAGCAGGACATCACAGGTATGTTCTCATCACTGAGGTGGCAGGCCTGAAGAAGTGTTATTCTCTTTGTGGCAAATATAAATACAAAAGAGCCCCCAAAGGATTTCGGGACCCAACGTCTGATGGAAATGTCCCTTTCTGTTTGTTTGTCATTTCCTCTAGGCCTTGGACATCGATCCTCTGGTGAGGGACATCATGCTGAATCGAGCCTTCTCCATCATCAGCCTTCATTTTGAAGGCTTTGTAACCCCCGACTGGGTTTCCTGGTTCACTGTGAAACTGACTCCTCTGCTGCCCAGCTTGACTGCAGGGATGCTACAGACAACAACATCATACGCAGACTGCAACGCATACCACGTTATGTACGTAGCGCTCCCCAAATGCTGCACAGCTCTGTGAAGCGGGCCTCATGGCATTGGCATTGAAAGCGCGAGGGCATTTTACTCGTGCTGGTTTAGTGAGTGGTGGCGAAACGATGTTAAAGAGGCATCACCCTTACCTTACTTTTGATTTGATCTTTCCAATATAGCGTCGGGGCTCTGAGCAGCGTCTTTGACCAGATTGATTCGCCGAGACAACTCACCCCGGTCCTGGTGGACTACCTGAAGCAGAGCCACGCAAACGGTAGGTCCAGTGAAGGCGGCCCTTTGCTCTTCATCTCGTGTGCTAGAAGACACAGCGCTGCTCTGTGTCTGTCAACATATGTCTCTCCTAACGAGTCTTTCTTGCGCGCTGTCATTTTAGGCTCGAGCTGTGGGTCCAACACCGGCAGCCTCAGCACTTGGCTCGGGCAAAGCTTTGGCAAGTTCTCCATCTACGTGGATTATGAAGACCTGCGTGTGCTCAATGAGGGCTTTGGCAGCGTGAGTGGCCCGCCGCGCTATGCAGCCGTTCCCGTGAACGTCTTATTTGTGCAAGCATGTTGTTTCTACAAACGTTGTTGTTGATCTTATCCCCTGCAGTTTGAGGCGCTGGAACTTCTGAGCACTTCTCAGGTCGCTCAACTGACACTGACATCCGGCGCGCTGAACAACGTAGGCCTGATCAGCTTGGTCCTTGACCGCCTGGACGGTGTCAACGCTTTCCAGGACATTGACAAGTTCTTGACAGTTCTCAGCAGGACATCACAGGTATGTTCTCATCACTGAGGTGGCAGGCCTGAAGAAGTGTTATTCTCTTTGTGGCAAATATAAATACAAAAGAGCCCCCAAAGGATTTCGGGACCCAACGTCTGATGGAAATGTCCCTTTCTGTTTGTTTGTCATTTCCTCTAGGCCTTGGACATCAATCCTCTGGTGAGGGACATCATGATGAATCGAGCCTTCTCCATCATCAGCCTTCATTTTGAAGGCTTTGTAACCCCCGACTGGGTTTCCTGGTTCACTGTGAAACTGACTCCTCTGCTGCCCAGCTTGACTGCAGGGATGCTACAGACAACAACATCATACGCAGACTGCAACGCATACCACGTCATGTACGTAGCGCTCCCCAAATGCTGCACAGCTCTGTGAAGCGGCCCTCATGGCATTGGCATTGAAAGCGCGAGGGCATTTTACTCGTGCTGGTTTAGTGAGTGGTGGCGAAACGATGTTAAAGAGGCATCACCCTTACCTTACTTTTGATTTGATCTTTCCAATATAGCGTCGGGGCTCTGAGCAGCGTCTTTGACCAGATTGATTCGCCGAGACAACTCACCCCGGTCCTGGTGGACTACCTGAAGCAGAGCCACGCAAACGGTAGGTCCAGTGAAGGCGGCCCTTTGCTCTTCATCTCGTGTGCTAGAAGACACAGCGCTGCTCTGTGTCTGTCAACATATGTCTCTCCTAACGAGTCTTTCTTGCACGCTGTCATTTTAGTCTCGAGCTGTGGGTCCAACACCGGCAGCCTCAGCACTTGGCTCGGGCAAAGCTTTGGCAAGTTCTCCATCTACGTGGATTATGAAGACCTGCGTGTGCTCAATGAGGGCTTTGGCAGCGTGAGTGGCCCGCCGCGCTATGCAGCCATTCCCGTGAACGTCTTATTTGTGCAAGCATGTTGTTTCTACAAACATTGTTGTTGATCTTATCCCCTTTAGTTTGAGGCGCTGGAACTTCTGAGCACTTCTCAGGTCGCTCAACTGACACTGACATCCGGCGCGCTGAACAACGTAGGCCTGATCAGCTTGGTCCTTGACCGCCTGGACGGTGTCAACGCTTTCCAGGACATTGACGAGTTCTTGACAGTTCTCAGCAGGACATCACAGGTATGTTCTCATCACTGAGGTGGCAGGCCTGAAGAAGTGTTTATTCTCTTTGTGGCAAATATAAATACAAAAGAGCCCCCAAAGGCTTTCGGGACCCAACGTCTGATGGAAATGTCCCTTTCTGTTTGTTTGTCATTTCCTCTAGGCCTTGGACATCGATCCTCTGGTGAGGGACATCATGATGAATCGAGCCTTCTCCATCATCAGCCTTCATTTTGAAGGCTTTGTAACCCCCGACTGGGTTTCCTGGTTCACTGTGAAACTGACTCCTCTGCTGCCCAGCTTGACTGCAGGGATGCTACAGACAACAACATCATACGCAGACTGCAACGCATACCACGTTATGTACGTAGCGCTCCCCAAATGCTGCACAGCTCTGTGAAGCGGGCCTCATGGCATTGGCATTGAAAGCGCGAGGGCATTTTACTCGTGCTGGTTTAGTGAGTGGTGGCGAAACGATGTTAAAGAGGCATCACCCTTACCTTACTTTTGATTTGATCTTTCCAATATAGCGTCGGGGCTCTGAGCAGCGTCTTTGACCAGATTGATTCGCCGAGACAACTCACCCCGGTCCTGGTGGACTACCTGAAGCAGAGCCACGCAAACGGTAGGTCCAGTGAAGGCGGCCCTTTGCTCTTCATCTCGTGTGCTAGAAGACACAGCGCTGCTCTGTGTCTGTCAACATATGTCTCTCCTAACGAGTCTTTCTTGCGCGCTGTCATTTTAGGCTCGAGCTGTGGGTCCAACACCGGCAGCCTCAGCACTTGGCTCGGGCAAAGCTTTGGCAAGTTCTCCATCTACGTGGATTATGAAGACCTGCGTGTGCTCAATGAGGGCTTTGGCAGCGTGAGTGGCCCGCCGCGCTATGCAGCCGTTCCCGTGAACGTCTTATTTGTGCAAGCATGTTGTTTCTACAAACGTTGTTGTTGATCTTATCCCCTGCAGTTTGAGGCGCTGGAACTTCTGAGCACTTCTCAGGTCGCTCAACTGACACTGACATCCGGCGCGCTGAACAACGTAGGCCTGATCAGCTTGGTCCTTGACCGCCTGGACGGTGTCAACGCTTTCCAGGACATTGACAAGTTCTTGACAGTTCTCAGCAGGACATCACAGGTATGTTCTCATCACTGAGGTGGCAGGCCTGAAGAAGTGTTATTCTCTTTGTGGCAAATATAAATACAAAAGAGCCCCCAAAGGATTTCGGGACCCAACGTCTGATGGAAATGTCCCTTTCTGTTTGTTTGTCATTTCCTCTAGGCCTTGGACATCAATCCTCTGGTGAGGGACATCATGATGAATCGAGCCTTCTCCATCATCAGCCTTCATTTTGAAGGCTTTGTAACCCCCGACTGGGTTTCCTGGTTCACTGTGAAACTGACTCCTCTGCTGCCCAGCTTGACTGCAGGGATGCTACAGACAACAACATCATACGCAGACTGCAACGCATACCACGTCATGTACGTAGCGCTCCCCAAATGCTGCACAGCTCTGTGAAGCGGGCCTCATGGCATTGGCATTGAAAGCGCGAGGGCATTTTACTCGTGCTGGTTTAGTGAGTGGTGGCGAAACGATGTTAAAGAGGCATCACCCTTACCTTACTTTTGATTTGATCTTTCCAAAATAGCGTCGGGGCTCTGAGCAGCGTCTTTGACCAGATTGATTCGCCGAGACAACTCACCCCGGTCCTGGTGGACTACCTGAAGCAGAGCCACGCAAACGGTAGGTCCAGTGAAGGCGGCCCTTTGCTCTTCATCTCGTGTGCTAGAAGACACAGCGCTGCTCTGTGTCTGTCAACATATGTCTTTCCTAACGAGTCTTTCTTGCGCGCTGTCATTTTAGGCTCGAGCTGTGGGTCCAACACCGGCAGCCTCAGCACTTGGCTCGGGCAAAGCTTTGGCAAGTTCTCCATCTACGTGGATTATGAAGACCTGCGTGTGCTCAATGAGGGCTTTGGCAGCGTGAGTGGCCCGCCGCGCTATGCAGCCGTTCCCGTGAACGTCTTATTTGTGCAAGCATGTTGTTTCTACAAACGTTGTTGTTGATCTTATCCCTTGCAGTTTGAGGCGCTGGAACTTCTGAGCACTTCTCAGGTCGCTCAACTGACACTGACATCCGGCGCGCTGAACAACCTAGGCCTGATCAGCTTGGTCCTTGACCGCCTGGACGGTGTCAACGCTTTCCAGGACATTGACAAGTTCTTGACAGTTCTCAGCAGGACATCACAGGTATGTTCTCATCACTGAGGTGGCAGGCCTGAAGAAGTGTTATTCTCTTTGTGGCAAATATAAATACAAAAGAGCCCCCAAAGGCTTTCGGGACCCAACGTCTGATGGAAATGTCCCTTTCTGTTTGTTTGTCATTTCCTCTAGGCCTTGGACATCGATCCTCTGGTGAGGGACATCATGATGAATCGAGCCTTCTCCATCATCAGCCTTCATTTTGAAGGCTTTGTAACCCCCGACTGGGTTTCCTGGTTCACTGTGAAACTGACTCCTCTGCTGCCCAGCTTGACTGCAGGGATGCTACAGACAACAACATCATACGCAGACTGCAACGCATACCACGTCATGTACGTAGCGCTCCCCAAATTCTGCACAGCTCTGTGAAGCGGGCCTCATGGCATTGGCATTGAAAGCGCGAGGGCATTTTACTCGTGCTGGTTTAGTGAGTGGTGGCGAAACGATGTTAAAGAGGCATCACCCTTACCTTACTTTTGATTTGATCTTTCCAATATAGCGTCGGGGCTCTGAGCAGCGTCTTTGACCAGATTGATTCGCCGAGACAACTCACCCCGGTCCTGGTGGACTACCTGAAGCAGAGCCACGCAAACGGTAGGTCCAGTGAAGGCGGCCCTTTGCTCTTCATCTCGTGTGCTAGAAGACACAGCGCTGCTCTGTGTCTGTCAACATATGTCTCTCCTAACGAGTCTTTCTTGCGCGCTGTCATTTTAGGCTCGAGCTGTGGGTCCAACACCGGCAGCCTCAGCACTTGGCTCGGGCAAAGCTTTGGCAAGTTCTCCATCTACGTGGATTATGAAGACCTGCGTGTGCTCAATGAGGGCTTTGGCAGCGTGAGTGGCCCGCCGCGCTATGCAGCCGTTCCCGTGAACGTCTTATTTGTGCAAGCATGTTGTTTCTACAAACGTTGTTGTTGATCTTATCCCCTGCAGTTTGAGGCGCTGGAACTTCTGAGCACTTCTCAGGTCGCTCAACTGACACTGACATCCGGCGCGCTGAACAACGTAGGCCTGATCAGCTTGGTCCTTGACCGCCTGGACGGTGTCAACGCTTTCCAGGACATTGACAAGTTCTTGACAGTTCTCAGCAGGACATCACAGGTATGTTCTCATCACTGAGGTGGCAGGCCTGAAGAAGTGTTATTCTCTTTGTGGCAAATATAAATACAAAAGAGCCCCCAAAGGATTTCGGGACCCAACGTCTGATGGAAATGTCCCTTTCTGTTTGTTTGTCATTTCCTCTAGGCCTTGGACATCGATCCTCTGGTGAGGGACATCATGATGAATCGAGCCTTCTCCATCATCAGCCTTCATTTTGAAGGCTTTGTAACCCCCGACTGGGTTTCCTGGTTCACTGTGAAACTGACTCCTCTGCTGCCCAGCTTGACTGCAGGGATGCTACAGACAACAACATCATACGCAGACTGCAACGCATACCACGTCATGTACGTAGCGCTCCCCAAATGCTGCACAGCTCTGTGAAGCGGCCCTCATGGCATTGGCATTGAAAGCGCGAGGGCATTTTACTCGTGCTGGTTTAGTGAGTGGTGGCGAAACGATGTTAAAGAGGCATCACCCTTACCTTACTTTTGATTTGATCTTTCCAATATAGCGTCGGGGCTCTGAGCAGCGTCTTTGACCAGATTGATTCGCCGAGACAACTCACCCCGGTCCTGGTGGACTACCTGAAGCAGAGCCACGCAAACGGTAGGTCCAGTGAAGGCGGCCCTTTGCTCTTCATCTCGTGTGCTAGAAGACACAGCGCTGCTCTGTGTCTGTCAACATATGTCTCTCCTAACGAGTCTTTCTTGCGCGCTGTCATTTTAGGCTCGAGCTGTGGGTCCAACACCGGCAGCCTCAGCACTTGGCTCGGGCAAAGCTTTGGCAAGTTCTCCATCTACGTGGATTATGAAGACCTGCGTGTGCTCAATGAGGGCTTTGGCAGCGTGAGTGGCCCGCCGCGCTATGCAGCCGTTCCCGTGAACGTCTTATTTGTGCAAGCATGTTGTTTCTACAAACGTTGTTGTTGATCTTATCCCCTGCAGTTTGAGGCGCTGGAACTTCTGAGCACTTCTCAGGTCGCTCAACTGACACTGACATCCGGCGCGCTGAACAACGTAGGCCTGATCAGCTTGGTCCTTGACCGCCTGGACAGTGTCAACGCTTTCCAGGACATTGACAAGTTCTTGACAGTTCTCAGCAGGACATCACAGGTATGTTCTCATCACTGAGGTGGCAGGCCTGAAGAAGTGTTATTCTCTTTGTGGCAAATATAAATACAAAAGAGCCCCCAAAGGCTTTCGGGACCCAACGTCTGATGGAAATGTTCCTTTCTGTTTGTTTGTCATTTCCTCTAGGCCTTGGACATCGATCCTCTGGTGAGGGACATCATGATGAATCGAGCCTTCTCCATCATCCGCCTTCATTTTGAAGGCTTTGAAACACCCGACTGGGTTTCCTGGTTCACTGTGAAACTGACTCCTCTGCTGCCCAGCTTGACTGCAGGGATGCTACAGACAACAACATCATACGCAGACTGCAACGCATACCACGTCATGTACGTAGCGCTCCCCAAATTCTGCACAGCTCTGTGAAGCGGGCCTCATGGCATTGGCATTGAAAGCGCGAGGGCATTTTACTCGTGCTGGTTTAGTGAGTGGTGGCGAAACGATGTTAAAGAGGCATCACCCTTACCTTACTTTTGATTTGATCTTTCCAATATAGCGTCGGGGCTCTGAGCAGCGTCTTTGACCAGATTGATTCGCCGAGACAACTCACCCCGGTCCTGGTGGACTACCTGAAGCAGAGCCACGCAAACGGTAGGTCCAGTGAAGGCGGCCCTTTGCTCTTCATCTCGTGTGCTAGAAGACACAGCGCTGCTCTGTGTCTGTCAACATATGTCTCTCCTAACGAGTCTTTCTTGCGCGCTGTCATTTTAGGCTCGAGCTGTGGGTCCAACACCGGCAGCCTCAGCACTTGGCTCGGGCAAAGCTTTGGCAAGTTCTCCATCTACGTGGATTATGAAGACCTGCGTGTGCTCAATGAGGGCTTTGGCAGCGTGAGTGGCCTGCCGCGCTATGCAGCCGTTCCCGTGAACGTCTTATTTGTGCAAGCATGTTGTTTCTACAAACGTTGTTGTTGATCTTATCCCCTGCAGTTTGAGGCGCTGGAACTTCTGAGCACTTCTCAGGTCGCTCAACTGACACTGACATCCGGCGCGCTGAACAACGTAGGCCTGATCAGCTTGGTCCTTGACCGCCTGGACAGTGTCAACGCTTTCCAGGACATTGACAAGTTCTTGACAGTTCTCAGCAGGACATCACAGGTATGTTCTCATCACTGAGGTGGCAGGCCTGAAGAAGTGTTATTCTCTTTGTGGCAAATATAAATACAAAAGAGCCCCCAAAGGCTTTCGGGACCCAACGTCTGATGGAAATGTTCCTTTCTGTTTGTTTGTCATTTCCTCTAGGCCTTGGACATCGATCCTCTGGTGAGGGACATCATGATGAATCGAGCCTTCTCCATCATCCGCCTTCATTTTGAAGGCTTTGAAACACCCGACTGGGTTTCCTGGTTCACTGTGAAACTGACTCCTCTGCTGCCCAGCTTGACTGCAGGGATGCTACAGACAACAACATCATACGCAGACTGCAACGCATACCACGTCATGTACGTAGCGCTCCCCAAATTCTGCACAGCTCTGTGAAGCGGGCCTCATGGCATTGGCATTGAAAGCGCGAGGGCATTTTACTCGTGCTGGTTTAGTGAGTGGTGGCGAAACGATGTTAAAGAGGCATCACCCTTACCTTACTTTTGATTTGATCTTTCCAATATAGCGTCGGGGCTCTGAGCAGCGTCTTTGACCAGATTGATTCGCCGAGACAACTCACCCCGGTCCTGGTGGACTACCTGAAGCAGAGCCACGCAAACGGTAGGTCCAGTGAAGGCGGCCCTTTGCTCTTCATCTCGTGTGCTAGAAGACACAGCGCTGCTCTGTGTCTGTCAACATATGTCTCTCCTAACGAGTCTTTCTTGCGCGCTGTCATTTTAGGCTCGAGCTGTGGGTCCAACACCGGCAGCCTCAGCACTTGGCTCGGGCAAAGCTTTGGCAAGTTCTCCATCTACGTGGATTATGAAGACCTGCGTGTGCTCAATGAGGGCTTTGGCAGCGTGAGTGGCCCGCCGCGCTATGCAGCCGTTCCCGTGAACGTCTTATTTGTGCAAGCATGTTGTTTCTACAAACGTTGTTGTTGATCTTATCCCCTGCAGTTTGAGGCGCTGGAACTTCTGAGCACTTCTCAGGTCGCTCAACTGACACTGACATCCGGCGCGCTGAACAACGTAGGCCTGATCAGCTTGGTCCTTGACCGCCTGGACAGTGTCAACGCTTTCCAGGACATTGACAAGTTCTTGACAGTTCTCAGCAGGACATCACAGGTATGTTCTCATCACTGAGGTGGCAGGCCTGAAGAAGTGTTATTCTCTTTGTGGCAAATATAAATACAAAAGAGCCCCCAAAGGCTTTCGGGACCCAACGTCTGATGGAAATGTTCCTTTCTGTTTGTTTGTCATTTCCTCTAGGCCTTGGACATCGATCCTCTGGTGAGGGACATCATGATGAATCGAGCCTTCTCCATCATCCGCCTTCATTTTGAAGGCTTTGAAACACCCGACTGGGTTTCCTGGTTCACTGTGAAACTGACTCCTCTGCTGCCCAGCTTGACTGCAGGGATGCTACAGACAACAACATCATACGCAGACTGCAACGCATACCACGTCATGTACGTAGCGCTCCCCAAATTCTGCACAGCTCTGTGAAGCGGGCCTCATGGCATTGGCATTGAAAGCGCGAGGGCATTTTACTCGTGCTGGTTTAGTGAGTGGTGGCGAAACGATGTTAAAGAGGCATCACCCTTACCTTACTTTTGATTTGATCTTTCCAATATAGCGTCGGGGCTCTGAGCAGCGTCTTTGACCAGATTGATTCGCCGAGACAACTCACCCCGGTCCTGGTGGACTACCTGAAGCAGAGCCACGCAAACGGTAGGTCCAGTGAAGGCGGCCCTTTGCTCTTCATCTCGTGTGCTAGAAGACACAGCGCTGCTCTGTGTCTGTCAACATATGTCTCTCCTAACGAGTCTTTCTTGCACGCTGTCATTTTAGGCTCGAGCTGTGGGTCCAACACCGGCAGCCTCAGCACTTGGCTCGGGCAAAGCTTTGGCAAGTTCTCCATCTACGTGGATTATGAAGACCTGCGTGTGCTCAATGAGGGCTTTGGCAGCGTGAGTGGCCCGCCGCGCTATGCAGCCATTCCCGTGAACGTCTTATTTGTGCAAGCATGTTGTTTCTACAAACATTGTTGTTGATCTTATCCCCTTTAGTTTGAGGCGCTGGAACTTCTGAGCACTTCTCAGGTCGCTCAACTGACACTGACATCCGGCGCGCTGAACAACGTAGGCCTGATCAGCTTGGTCCTTGACCGCCTGGACGGTGTCAACGCTTTCCAGGACATTGACGAGTTCTTGACAGTTCTCAGCAGGACATCACAGGTATGTTCTCATCACTGAGGTGGCAGGCCTGAAGAAGTGTTTATTCTCTTTGTGGCAAATATAAATACAAAAGAGCCCCCAAAGGCTTTCGGGACCCAACGTCTGATGGAAATGTCCCTTTCTGTTTGTTTGTCATTTCCTCTAGGCCTTGGACATCGATCCTCTGGTGAGGGACATCATGATGAATCGAGCCTTCTCCATCATCAGCCTTCATTTTGAAGGCTTTGTAACCCCCGACTGGGTTTCCTGGTTCACTGTGAAACTGACTCCTCTGCTGCCCAACTTGACTGCAGGGATGCTACAGACAACAACATCATACGCAGACTGCAACGCATACCACGTCATGTACGTAGCGCTCCCCAAATGCTGCACAGCTCTGTGAAGCGGGCCTCATGGCATTGGCATTGAAAGCGCGAGGGCATTTTACTCGTGCTGGTTTAGTGAGTGGTGGCGAAACGACGTTAAAGAGGCATCACCCTTACCTTACTTTTGATTTGATCTTTCCAATATAGTGTCCGGGCTCTGAGCAGCGTCTTTGACCAGATTGATTCGCCGAGACAACTCACCCCGGTCCTGGTGGACTACCTGAAGCAGAGCCACGCAAACGGTAGGTCCAGTGAAGGCGGCCCTTTGCTCTTCATCTCGTGTGCTAGAAGACACAGCGCTGCTCTGTGTCTGTCAACATATGTCTCTCCTAACGAGTCTTTCTTGCGCGCTGTCATTTTAGGTTCGAGCTGTGGGTCCAACACCGGCAGCCTCAGCACTTGGCTCGGGCAAAGCTTTGGCAAGTTCTCCATCTACGTGGATTATGAAGACCTGCGTGTGCTCAATGAGGGCTTTGGCAGCGTGAGTGGCCCGCCGCGCTATGCAGCCGTTCCCGTGAACGTCTTATTTGTGCAAGCATGTTGTTTCTACAAACGTTGTTGTTGATCTTATCCCCTGCAGTTTGAGGCGCTGGAACTTCTGAGCACTTCTCAGGTCGCTCAACTGACACTGACATCCGGCGCGCTGAACAACGTAGGCCTGATCAGCTTGGTCCTTGACCGCCTGGACGGTGTCAACGCTTTCCAGGACATTGACAAGTTCTTGACAGTTCTCAGCAGGACATCACAGGTATGTTCTCATCACTGAGGTGGCAGGCCTGAAGAAGTGTTATTCTCTTTGTGGCAAATATAAATACAAAAGAGCCCCCAAAGGCTTTCGGGACCCAACGTCTGATGGAAATGTCCCTTTCTGTTTGTTTGTCATTTCCTCTAGGCCTTGGACATCGATCCTCTGGTGAGGGACATCATGATGAATCGAGCCTTCTCCATCATCAGCCTTCATTTTGAAGGCTTTGTAACCCCCGACTGGGTTTCCTGGTTCACTGTGAAACTGACTCCTCTGCTGCCCAGCTTGACTGCAGGGATGCTACAGACAACAACATCATACGCAGACTGCAACGCATACCACGTCATGTACGTAGCGCTCCCCAAATGCTGCACAGCTCTGTGAAGCGGGCCTCATGGCATTGGCATTGAAAGCGCGAGGGCATTTTACTCATGCTGGTTTAGTGAGTGGTGGCGAAACGATGTTAAAGAGGCATCACCCTTACCTTACTTTTGATTTGATCTTTCCAAAATAGCGTCGGGGCTCTGAGCAGCGTCTTTGACCAGATTGATTCGCCGAGACAACTCACCCCGGTCCTGGTGGACTACCTGAAGCAGAGCCACGCAAACAGTAGGTCCAGTGAAGGCGGCCCTTTGCTCTTCATCTCGTGTGCTAGAAGACACAGCGCTGCTCTGTGTCTGTCAACATATGTCTCTCCTAACGAGTCTTTCTTGCGCGCTGTCATTTTAGGCTCGAGCTGTGGGTCCAACACCGGCAGCCTCAGCACTTGGCTCGGGCAAAGCTTTGGCAAGTTCTCCATCTACGTGGATTATGAAGACCTGCGTGTGCTCAATGAGGGCTTTGGCAGCGTGAGTGGCCCGCCGCGCTATGCAGCCGTTCCCGTGAACGTCTTATTTGTGCAAGCATGTTGTTTCTACAAACGTTGTTGTTGATCTTATCCCCTGCAGTTTGAGGCGCTGGAACTTCTGAGCACTTCTCAGGTCGCTCAACTGACACTGACAGCCGGCGCGCTGAACAACGTAGGCCTGATCAGCTTGGTCCTTGACCGCCTGGACAGTGTCAACGCTTTCCAGGACATTGACAAGTTCTTGACAGTTCTCAGCAGGACATCACAGGTATGTTCTCATCACTGAGGTGGCAGGCCTGAAGAAGTGTTATTCTCTTTGTGGCAAATATAAATACAAAAGAGCCCCCAAAGGCTTTCGGGACCCAACGTCTGATGGAAATGTTCCTTTCTGTTTGTTTGTCATTTCCTCTAGGCCTTGGACATCGATCCTCTGGTGAGGGACATCATGATGAATCGAGCCTTCTCCATCATCAGCCTTCATTTTGAAGGCTTTGAAACACCCAACTGGGTTTCCTGGTTCACTGTGAAACTGACTCCTCTGCTGCCCAGCTTGACTGCAGGGATGCTACAGACAACAACATCATACGCAGACTGCAACGCATACCACGTCATGTACGTAGCGCTCCCCAAATGCTGCACAGCTCTGTGAAGCGGGCCTCATGGCATTGGCATTGAAAGCGCGAGGGCATTTTACTCGTGCTGGTTTAGTGAGTGGTGGCGAAACGATGTTAAAGAGGCATCACCCTTACCTTACTTTTGATTTGATCTTTCCAATATAGCGTCGGGGCTCTGAGCAGCGTCTTTGACCAGATTGATTCGCCGAGACAACTCACCCCGGTCCTGGTGGACTACCTGAAGCAGAGCCACGCAAACGGTAGGTCCAGTGAAGGCGGCCCTTTGCTCTTCATCTCGTGTGTTAGAAGACACAGCGCTGCTCTGTGTCTGTCAACATATGTCTCTCCTAACGAGTCTTTCTTGCGCGCTGTCATTTTAGGCTCGAGCTGTGGGTCCAACACCGGCAGCCTCAGCACTTGGCTCGGGCAAAGCTTTGGCAAGTTCTCCATCTACGTGGATTATGAAGACCTGCGTGTGCTCAATGAGGGCTTTGGCAGCGTGAGTGGCCCGCCGCGCTATGCAGCCGTTCCCGTGAACGTCTTATTTGTGCAAGCATGTTGTTTCTACAAACGTTGTTGTTGATCTTATCCCCTGCAGTTTGAGGCGCTGGAACTTCTGAGCACTTCTCAGGTCGCTCAACTGACACTGACATCCGGCGCGCTGAACAACGTAGGCCTGATCAGCTTGGTCCTTGACCGCCTGGACGGTGTCAACGCTTTCCAGGACATTGACAAGTTCTTGACAGTTCTCAGCAGGACATCACAGGTATGTTCTCATCACTGAGGTGGCAGGCCTGAAGAAGTGTTATTCTCTTTGTGGCAAATATAAATACAAAAGAGCCCCCAAAGGATTTCGGGACCCAACGTCTGATGGAAATGTCCCTTTCTGTTTGTTTGTCATTTCCTCTAGGCCTTGGACATCGATCCTCTGGTGAGGGACATCATGATGAATCGAGCCTTCTCCATCATCAGCCTTCATTTTGAAGGCTTTGTAACCCCCGACTGGGTTTCCTGGTTCACTGTGAAACTGACTCCTCTGCTGCCCAGCTTGACTGCAGGGATGCTACAGACAACAACATCATACGCAGACTGCAACGCATACCACGTCATGTACGTAGCGCTCCCCAAATGCTGCACAGCTCTGTGAAGCGGCCCTCATGGCATTGGCATTGAAAGCGCGAGGGCATTTTACTCGTGCTGGTTTAGTGAGTGGTGGCGAAACGATGTTAAAGAGGCATCACCCTTACCTTACTTTTGATTTGATCTTTCCAATATAGCGTCGGGGCTCTGAGCAGCGTCTTTGACCAGATTGATTCGCCGAGACAACTCACCCCGGTCCTGGTGGACTACCTGAAGCAGAGCCACGCAAACGGTAGGTCCAGTGAAGGCGGCCCTTTGCTCTTCATCTCGTGTGCTAGAAGACACAGCGCTGCTCTGTGTCTGTCAACATATGTCTCTCCTAACGAGTCTTTCTTGCGCGCTGTCATTTTAGGCTCGAGCTGTGGGTCCAACACCGGCAGCCTCAGCACTTGGCTCGGGCAAAGCTTTGGCAAGTTCTCCATCTACGTGGATTATGAAGACCTGCGTGTGCTCAATGAGGGCTTTGGCAGCGTGAGTGGCCCGCCGCGCTATGCAGCCGTTCCCGTGAACGTCTTATTTGTGCAAGCATGTTGTTTCTACAAACGTTGTTGTTGATCTTATCCCCTGCAGTTTGAGGCGCTGGAACTTCTGAGCACTTCTCAGGTCGCTCAACTGACACTGACATCCGGCGCGCTGAACAACGTAGGCCTGATCAGCTTGGTCCTTGACCGCCTGGACAGTGTCAACGCTTTCCAGGACATTGACAAGTTCTTGACAGTTCTCAGCAGGACATCACAGGTATGTTCTCATCACTGAGGTGGCAGGCCTGAAGAAGTGTTATTCTCTTTGTGGCAAATATAAATACAAAAGAGCCCCCAAAGGCTTTCGGGACCCAACGTCTGATGGAAATGTTCCTTTCTGTTTGTTTGTCATTTCCTCTAGGCCTTGGACATCGATCCTCTGGTGAGGGACATCATGATGAATCGAGCCTTCTCCATCATCCGCCTTCATTTTGAAGGCTTTGAAACACCCGACTGGGTTTCCTGGTTCACTGTGAAACTGACTCCTCTGCTGCCCAGCTTGACTGCAGGGATGCTACAGACAACAACATCATACGCAGACTGCAACGCATACCACGTCATGTACGTAGCGCTCCCCAAATTCTGCACAGCTCTGTGAAGCGGGCCTCATGGCATTGGCATTGAAAGCGCGAGGGCATTTTACTCGTGCTGGTTTAGTGAGTGGTGGCGAAACGATGTTAAAGAGGCATCACCCTTACCTTACTTTTGATTTGATCTTTCCAATATAGCGTCGGGGCTCTGAGCAGCGTCTTTGACCAGATTGATTCGCCGAGACAACTCACCCCGGTCCTGGTGGACTACCTGAAGCAGAGCCACGCAAACGGTAGGTCCAGTGAAGGCGGCCCTTTGCTCTTCATCTCGTGTGCTAGAAGACACAGCGCTGCTCTGTGTCTGTCAACATATGTCTCTCCTAACGAGTCTTTCTTGCGCGCTGTCATTTTAGGCTCGAGCTGTGGGTCCAACACCGGCAGCCTCAGCACTTGGCTCGGGCAAAGCTTTGGCAAGTTCTCCATCTACGTGGATTATGAAGACCTGCGTGTGCTCAATGAGGGCTTTGGCAGCGTGAGTGGCCCGCCGCGCTATGCAGCCGTTCCCGTGAACGTCTTATTTGTGCAAGCATGTTGTTTCTACAAACGTTGTTGTTGATCTTATCCCCTGCAGTTTGAGGCGCTGGAACTTCTGAGCACTTCTCAGGTCGCTCAACTGACACTGACATCCGGCGCGCTGAACAACGTAGGCCTGATCAGCTTGGTCCTTGACCGCCTGGACAGTGTCAACGCTTTCCAGGACATTGACAAGTTCTTGACAGTTCTCAGCAGGACATCACAGGTATGTTCTCATCACTGAGGTGGCAGGCCTGAAGAAGTGTTATTCTCTTTGTGGCAAATATAAATACAAAAGAGCCCCCAAAGGCTTTCGGGACCCAACGTCTGATGGAAATGTTCCTTTCTGTTTGTTTGTCATTTCCTCTAGGCCTTGGACATCGATCCTCTGGTGAGGGACATCATGATGAATCGAGCCTTCTCCATCATCCGCCTTCATTTTGAAGGCTTTGAAACACCCGACTGGGTTTCCTGGTTCACTGTGAAACTGACTCCTCTGCTGCCCAGCTTGACTGCAGGGATGCTACAGACAACAACATCATACGCAGACTGCAACGCATACCACGTCATGTACGTAGCGCTCCCCAAATTCTGCACAGCTCTGTGAAGCGGGCCTCATGGCATTGGCATTGAAAGCGCGAGGGCATTTTACTCGTGCTGGTTTAGTGAGTGGTGGCGAAACGATGTTAAAGAGGCATCACCCTTACCTTACTTTTGATTTGATCTTTCCAATATAGCGTCGGGGCTCTGAGCAGCGTCTTTGACCAGATTGATTCGCCGAGACAACTCACCCCGGTCCTGGTGGACTACCTGAAGCAGAGCCACGCAAACGGTAGGTCCAGTGAAGGCGGCCCTTTGCTCTTCATCTCGTGTGCTAGAAGACACAGCGCTGCTCTGTGTCTGTCAACATATGTCTCTCCTAACGAGTCTTTCTTGCACGCTGTCATTTTAGGCTCGAGCTGTGGGTCCAACACCGGCAGCCTCAGCACTTGGCTCGGGCAAAGCTTTGGCAAGTTCTCCATCTACGTGGATTATGAAGACCTGCGTGTGCTCAATGAGGGCTTTGGCAGCGTGAGTGGCCCGCCGCGCTATGCAGCCATTCCCGTGAACGTCTTATTTGTGCAAGCATGTTGTTTCTACAAACATTGTTGTTGATCTTATCCCCTTTAGTTTGAGGCGCTGGAACTTCTGAGCACTTCTCAGGTCGCTCAACTGACACTGACATCCGGCGCGCTGAACAACGTAGGCCTGATCAGCTTGGTCCTTGACCGCCTGGACGGTGTCAACGCTTTCCAGGACATTGACGAGTTCTTGACAGTTCTCAGCAGGACATCACAGGTATGTTCTCATCACTGAGGTGGCAGGCCTGAAGAAGTGTTTATTCTCTTTGTGGCAAATATAAATACAAAAGAGCCCCCAAAGGCTTTCGGGACCCAACGTCTGATGGAAATGTCCCTTTCTGTTTGTTTGTCATTTCCTCTAGGCCTTGGACATCGATCCTCTGGTGAGGGACATCATGATGAATCGAGCCTTCTCCATCATCAGCCTTCATTTTGAAGGCTTTGTAACCCCCGACTGGGTTTCCTGGTTCACTGTGAAACTGACTCCTCTGCTGCCCAACTTGACTGCAGGGATGCTACAGACAACAACATCATACGCAGACTGCAACGCATACCACGTCATGTACGTAGCGCTCCCCAAATGCTGCACAGCTCTGTGAAGCGGGCCTCATGGCATTGGCATTGAAAGCGCGAGGGCATTTTACTCGTGCTGGTTTAGTGAGTGGTGGCGAAACGACGTTAAAGAGGCATCACCCTTACCTTACTTTTGATTTGATCTTTCCAATATAGTGTCCGGGCTCTGAGCAGCGTCTTTGACCAGATTGATTCGCCGAGACAACTCACCCCGGTCCTGGTGGACTACCTGAAGCAGAGCCACGCAAACGGTAGGTCCAGTGAAGGCGGCCCTTTGCTCTTCATCTCGTGTGCTAGAAGACACAGCGCTGCTCTGTGTCTGTCAACATATGTCTCTCCTAACGAGTCTTTCTTGCGCGCTGTCATTTTAGGTTCGAGCTGTGGGTCCAACACCGGCAGCCTCAGCACTTGGCTCGGGCAAAGCTTTGGCAAGTTCTCCATCTACGTGGATTATGAAGACCTGCGTGTGCTCAATGAGGGCTTTGGCAGCGTGAGTGGCCCGCCGCGCTATGCAGCCGTTCCCGTGAACGTCTTATTTGTGCAAGCATGTTGTTTCTACAAACGTTGTTGTTGATCTTATCCCCTGCAGTTTGAGGCGCTGGAACTTCTGAGCACTTCTCAGGTCGCTCAACTGACACTGACATCCGGCGCGCTGAACAACGTAGGCCTGATCAGCTTGGTCCTTGACCGCCTGGACGGTGTCAACGCTTTCCAGGACATTGACAAGTTCTTGACAGTTCTCAGCAGGACATCACAGGTATGTTCTCATCACTGAGGTGGCAGGCCTGAAGAAGTGTTATTCTCTTTGTGGCAAATATAAATACAAAAGAGCCCCCAAAGGCTTTCGGGACCCAACGTCTGATGGAAATGTCCCTTTCTGTTTGTTTGTCATTTCCTCTAGGCCTTGGACATCGATCCTCTGGTGAGGGACATCATGATGAATCGAGCCTTCTCCATCATCAGCCTTCATTTTGAAGGCTTTGTAACCCCCGACTGGGTTTCCTGGTTCACTGTGAAACTGACTCCTCTGCTGCCCAGCTTGACTGCAGGGATGCTACAGACAACAACATCATACGCAGACTGCAACGCATACCACGTCATGTACGTAGCGCTCCCCAAATGCTGCACAGCTCTGTGAAGCGGGCCTCATGGCATTGGCATTGAAAGCGCGAGGGCATTTTACTCATGCTGGTTTAGTGAGTGGTGGCGAAACGATGTTAAAGAGGCATCACCCTTACCTTACTTTTGATTTGATCTTTCCAAAATAGCGTCGGGGCTCTGAGCAGCGTCTTTGACCAGATTGATTCGCCGAGACAACTCACCCCGGTCCTGGTGGACTACCTGAAGCAGAGCCACGCAAACAGTAGGTCCAGTGAAGGCGGCCCTTTGCTCTTCATCTCGTGTGCTAGAAGACACAGCGCTGCTCTGTGTCTGTCAACATATGTCTCTCCTAACGAGTCTTTCTTGCGCGCTGTCATTTTAGGCTCGAGCTGTGGGTCCAACACCGGCAGCCTCAGCACTTGGCTCGGGCAAAGCTTTGGCAAGTTCTCCATCTACGTGGATTATGAAGACCTGCGTGTGCTCAATGAGGGCTTTGGCAGCGTGAGTGGCCCGCCGCGCTATGCAGCCGTTCCCGTGAACGTCTTATTTGTGCAAGCATGTTGTTTCTACAAACGTTGTTGTTGATCTTATCCCCTGCAGTTTGAGGCGCTGGAACTTCTGAGCACTTCTCAGGTCGCTCAACTGACACTGACAGCCGGCGCGCTGAACAACGTAGGCCTGATCAGCTTGGTCCTTGACCGCCTGGACAGTGTCAACGCTTTCCAGGACATTGACAAGTTCTTGACAGTTCTCAGCAGGACATCACAGGTATGTTCTCATCACTGAGGTGGCAGGCCTGAAGAAGTGTTATTCTCTTTGTGGCAAATATAAATACAAAAGAGCCCCCAAAGGCTTTCGGGACCCAACGTCTGATGGAAATGTTCCTTTCTGTTTGTTTGTCATTTCCTCTAGGCCTTGGACATCGATCCTCTGGTGAGGGACATCATGATGAATCGAGCCTTCTCCATCATCAGCCTTCATTTTGAAGGCTTTGAAACACCCAACTGGGTTTCCTGGTTCACTGTGAAACTGACTCCTCTGCTGCCCAGCTTGACTGCAGGGATGCTACAGACAACAACATCATACGCAGACTGCAACGCATACCACGTCATGTACGTAGCGCTCCCCAAATGCTGCACAGCTCTGTGAAGCGGGCCTCATGGCATTGGCATTGAAAGCGCGAGGGCATTTTACTCGTGCTGGTTTAGTGAGTGGTGGCGAAACGATGTTAAAGAGGCATCACCCTTACCTTACTTTTGATTTGATCTTTCCAATATAGCGTCGGGGCTCTGAGCAGCGTCTTTGACCAGATTGATTCGCCGAGACAACTCACCCCGGTCCTGGTGGACTACCTGAAGCAGAGCCACGCAAACGGTAGGTCCAGTGAAGGCGGCCCTTTGCTCTTCATCTCGTGTGTTAGAAGACACAGCGCTGCTCTGTGTCTGTCAACATATGTCTCTCCTAACGAGTCTTTCTTGCGCGCTGTCATTTTAGGCTCGAGCTGTGGGTCCAACACCGGCAGCCTCAGCACTTGGCTCGGGCAAAGCTTTGGCAAGTTCTCCATCTACGTGGATTATGAAGACCTGCGTGTGCTCAATGAGGGCTTTGGCAGCGTGAGTGGCCCGCCGCGCTATGCAGCCGTTCCCGTGAACGTCTTATTTGTGCAAGCATGTTGTTTCTACAAACGTTGTTGTTGATCTTATCCCCTGCAGTTTGAGGCGCTGGAACTTCTGAGCACTTCTCAGGTCGCTCAACTGACACTGACATCCGGCGCGCTGAACAACGTAGGCCTGATCAGCTTGGTCCTTGACCGCCTGGACGGTGTCAACGCTTTCCAGGACATTGACAAGTTCTTGACAGTTCTCAGCAGGACATCACAGGTATGTTCTCATCACTGAGGTGGCAGGCCTGAAGAAGTGTTATTCTCTTTGTGGCAAATATAAATACAAAAGAGCCCCCAAAGGATTTCGGGACCCAACGTCTGATGGAAATGTCCCTTTCTGTTTGTTTGTCATTTCCTCTAGGCCTTGGACATCGATCCTCTGGTGAGGGACATCATGATGAATCGAGCCTTCTCCATCATCAGCCTTCATTTTGAAGGCTTTGTAACCCCCGACTGGGTTTCCTGGTTCACTGTGAAACTGACTCCTCTGCTGCCCAGCTTGACTGCAGGGATGCTACAGACAACAACATCATACGCAGACTGCAACGCATACCACGTCATGTACGTAGCGCTCCCCAAATGCTGCACAGCTCTGTGAAGCGGCCCTCATGGCATTGGCATTGAAAGCGCGAGGGCATTTTACTCGTGCTGGTTTAGTGAGTGGTGGCGAAACGATGTTAAAGAGGCATCACCCTTACCTTACTTTTGATTTGATCTTTCCAATATAGCGTCGGGGCTCTGAGCAGCGTCTTTGACCAGATTGATTCGCCGAGACAACTCACCCCGGTCCTGGTGGACTACCTGAAGCAGAGCCACGCAAACGGTAGGTCCAGTGAAGGCGGCCCTTTGCTCTTCATCTCGTGTGTTAGAAGACACAGCGCTGCTCTGTGTCTGTCAACATATGTCTCTCCTAACGAGTCTTTCTTGCGCGCTGTCATTTTAGGCTCGAGCTGTGGGTCCAACACCGGCAGCCTCAGCACTTGGCTCGGGCAAAGCTTTGGCAAGTTCTCCATCTACGTGGATTATGAAGACCTGCGTGTGCTCAATGAGGGCTTTGGCAGCGTGAGTGGCCCGCCGCGCTATGCAGCCGTTCCCGTGAACGTCTTATTTGTGCAAGCATGTTGTTTCTACAAACGTTGTTGTTGATCTTATCCCCTGCAGTTTGAGGCGCTGGAACTTCTGAGCACTTCTCAGGTCGCTCAACTGACACTGACATCCGGCGCGCTGAACAACGTAGGCCTGATCAGCTTGGTCCTTGACCGCCTGGACGGTGTCAACGCTTTCCAGGACATTGACAAGTTCTTGACAGTTCTCAGCAGGACATCACAGGTATGTTCTCATCACTGAGGTGGCAGGCCTGAAGAAGTGTTATTCTCTTTGTGGCAAATATAAATACAAAAGAGCCCCCAAAGGATTTCGGGACCCAACGTCTGATGGAAATGTCCCTTTCTGTTTGTTTGTCATTTCCTCTAGGCCTTGGACATCGATCCTCTGGTGAGGGACATCATGATGAATCGAGCCTTCTCCATCATCAGCCTTCATTTTGAAGGCTTTGTAACCCCCGACTGGGTTTCCTGGTTCACTGTGAAACTGACTCCTCTGCTGCCCAGCTTGACTGCAGGGATGCTACAGACAACAACATCATACGCAGACTGCAACGCATACCACGTCATGTACGTAGCGCTCCCCAAATGCTGCACAGCTCTGTGAAGCGGCCCTCATGGCATTGGCATTGAAAGCGCGAGGGCATTTTACTCGTGCTGGTTTAGTGAGTGGTGGCGAAACGATGTTAAAGAGGCATCACCCTTACCTTACTTTTGATTTGATCTTTCCAATATAGCGTCGGGGCTCTGAGCAGCGTCTTTGACCAGATTGATTCGCCGAGACAACTCACCCCGGTCCTGGTGGACTACCTGAAGCAGAGCCACGCAAACGGTAGGTCCAGTGAAGGCGGCCCTTTGCTCTTCATCTCGTGTGCTAGAAGACACAGCGCTGCTCTGTGTCTGTCAACATATGTCTCTCCTAACGAGTCTTTCTTGCGCGCTGTCATTTTAGGCTCGAGCTGTGGGTCCAACACCGGCAGCCTCAGCACTTGGCTCGGGCAAAGCTTTGGCAAGTTCTCCATCTACGTGGATTATGAAGACCTGCGTGTGCTCAATGAGGGCTTTGGCAGCGTGAGTGGCCCGCCGCGCTATGCAGCCGTTCCCGTGAACGTCTTATTTGTGCAAGCATGTTGTTTCTACAAACGTTGTTGTTGATCTTATCCCCTGCAGTTTGAGGCGCTGGAACTTCTGAGCACTTCTCAGGTCGCTCAACTGACACTGACATCCGGCGCGCTGAACAACGTAGGCCTGATCAGCTTGGTCCTTGACCGCCTGGACAGTGTCAACGCTTTCCAGGACATTGACAAGTTCTTGACAGTTCTCAGCAGGACATCACAGGTATGTTCTCATCACTGAGGTGGCAGGCCTGAAGAAGTGTTATTCTCTTTGTGGCAAATATAAATACAAAAGAGCCCCCAAAGGCTTTCGGGACCCAACGTCTGATGGAAATGTTCCTTTCTGTTTGTTTGTCATTTCCTCTAGGCCTTGGACATCGATCCTCTGGTGAGGGACATCATGATGAATCGAGCCTTCTCCATCATCCGCCTTCATTTTGAAGGCTTTGAAACACCCGACTGGGTTTCCTGGTTCACTGTGAAACTGACTCCTCTGCTGCCCAGCTTGACTGCAGGGATGCTACAGACAACAACATCATACGCAGACTGCAACGCATACCACGTCATGTACGTAGCGCTCCCCAAATTCTGCACAGCTCTGTGAAGCGGGCCTCATGGCATTGGCATTGAAAGCGCGAGGGCATTTTACTCGTGCTGGTTTAGTGAGTGGTGGCGAAACGATGTTAAAGAGGCATCACCCTTACCTTACTTTTGATTTGATCTTTCCAATATAGCGTCGGGGCTCTGAGCAGCGTCTTTGACCAGATTGATTCGCCGAGACAACTCACCCCGGTCCTGGTGGACTACCTGAAGCAGAGCCACGCAAACGGTAGGTCCAGTGAAGGCGGCCCTTTGCTCTTCATCTCGTGTGCTAGAAGACACAGCGCT
Source organism: Abramis brama (assembly GCF_963993115.1). Lineage (NCBI taxonomy): Eukaryota > Metazoa > Chordata > Actinopteri > Cypriniformes > Leuciscidae > Abramis > Abramis brama. Next base: position 1,281,504 of record NC_139963.1, on the reverse strand, counting down.
GCTCTGTGTCTGTCAACATATGTCTCTCCTAACGAGTCTTTCTTGCACGCTGTCATTTTAGTCTCGAGCTGTAGGTCCAACACCGGCAGCCTCAGCACTTGGCTCGGGCAAAGCTTTGGCAAGTTCTCCATCTACGTGGATTATGAAGACCTGCGTGTGCTCAATGAGGGCTTTGGCAGCGTGAGTGGCCCGCCGCGCTATGCAGCCATTCCCGTGAACGTCTTATTTGTGCAAGCATGTTGTTTCTACAAACATTGTTGTTGATCTTATCCCCTTTAGTTTGAGGCGCTGGAACTTCTGAGCACTTCTCAGGTCGCTCAACTGACACTGACATCCGGCGCGCTGAACAACGTAGGCCTGATCAGCTTGGTCCTTGACCGCCTGGACGGTGTCAACGCTTTCCAGGACATTGACGAGTTCTTGACAGTTCTCAGCAGGACATCACAGGTATGTTCTCATCACTGAGGTGGCAGGCCTGAAGAAGTGTTTATTCTCTTTGTGGCAAATATAAATACAAAAGAGCCCCCAAAGGCTTTCGGGACCCAACGTCTGATGGAAATGTCCCTTTCTGTTTGTTTGTCATTTCCTCTAGGCCTTGGACATCGATCCTCTGGTGAGGGACATCATGATGAATCGAGCCTTCTCCATCATCAGCCTTCATTTTGAAGGCTTTGTAACCCCCGACTGGGTTTCCTGGTTCACTGTGAAACTGACTCCTCTGCTTCCCAACTTGACTGCAGGGATGCTACAGACAACAACATCATACGCAGACTGCAACGCATACCACGTCATGTACGTAGCGCTCCCCAAATGCTGCACAGCTCTGTGAAGCGGGCCTCATGGCATTGGCATTGAAAGCGCGAGGGCATTTTACTCGTGCTGGTTTAGTGAGTGGTGGCGAAACGACGTTAAAGAGGCATCACCCTTACCTTACTTTTGATTTGATCTTTCCAATATAGTGTCCGGGCTCTGAGCAGCGTCTTTGACCAGATTGATTCGCCGAGACAACTCACCCCGGTCCTGGTGGACTACCTGAAGCAGAGCCACGCAAACGGTAGGTCCAGTGAAGGCGGCCCTTTGCTCTTCATCTCGTGTGCTAGAAGACACAGCGCTGCTCTGTGTCTGTCAACATATGTCTCTCCTAACGAGTCTTTCTTGCGCGCTGTCATTTTAGGTTCGAGCTGTGGGTCCAACACCGGCAGCCTCAGCACTTGGCTCGGGCAAAGCTTTGGCAAGTTCTCCATCTACGTGGATTATGAAGACCTGCGTGTGCTCAATGAGGGCTTTGGCAGCGTGAGTGGCCCGCCGCGCTATGCAGCCGTTCCCGTGAACGTCTTATTTGTGCAAGCATGTTGTTTCTACAAACGTTGTTGTTGATCTTATCCCCTGCAGTTTGAGGCGCTGGAACTTCTGAGCACTTCTCAGGTCGCTCAACTGACACTGACATCCGGCGCGCTGAACAACGTAGGCCTGATCAGCTTGGTCCTTGACCGCCTGGACGGTGTCAACGCTTTCCAGGACATTGACAAGTTCTTGACAGTTCTCAGCAGGACATCACAGGTATGTTCTCATCACTGAGGTGGCAGGCCTGAAGAAGTGTTATTCTCTTTGTGGCAAATATAAATACAAAAGAGCCCCCAAAGGATTTCGGGACCCAACGTCTGATGGAAATGTCCCTTTCTGTTTGTTTGTCATTTCCTCTAGGCCTTGGACATCGATCCTCTGGTGAGGGACATCATGCTGAATCGAGCCTTCTCCATCATCAGCCTTCATTTTGAAGGCTTTGTAACCCCCGACTGGGTTTCCTGGTTCACTGTGAAACTGACTCCTCTGCTGCCCAGCTTGACTGCAGGGATGCTACAGACAACAACATCATACGCAGACTGCAACGCATACCACGTTATGTACGTAGCGCTCCCCAAATGCTGCACAGCTCTGTGAAGCGGGCCTCATGGCATTGGCATTGAAAGCGCGAGGGCATTTTACTCGTGCTGGTTTAGTGAGTGGTGGCGAAACGATGTTAAAGAGGCATCACCCTTACCTTACTTTTGATTTGATCTTTCCAATATAGCGTCGGGGCTCTGAGCAGCGTCTTTGACCAGATTGATTCGCCGAGACAACTCACCCCGGTCCTGGTGGACTACCTGAAGCAGAGCCACGCAAACGGTAGGTCCAGTGAAGGCGGCCCTTTGCTCTTCATCTCGTGTGCTAGAAGACACAGCGCTGCTCTGTGTCTGTCAACATATGTCTCTCCTAACGAGTCTTTCTTGCGCGCTGTCATTTTAGGCTCGAGCTGTGGGTCCAACACCGGCAGCCTCAGCACTTGGCTCGGGCAAAGCTTTGGCAAGTTCTCCATCTACGTGGATTATGAAGACCTGCGTGTGCTCAATGAGGGCTTTGGCAGCGTGAGTGGCCCGCCGCGCTATGCAGCCGTTCCCGTGAACGTCTTATTTGTGCAAGCATGTTGTTTCTACAAACGTTGTTGTTGATCTTATCCCCTGCAGTTTGAGGCGCTGGAACTTCTGAGCACTTCTCAGGTCGCTCAACTGACACTGACATCCGGCGCGCTGAACAACGTAGGCCTGATCAGCTTGGTCCTTGACCGCCTGGACGGTGTCAACGCTTTCCAGGACATTGACAAGTTCTTGACAGTTCTCAGCAGGACATCACAGGTATGTTCTCATCACTGAGGTGGCAGGCCTGAAGAAGTGTTATTCTCTTTGTGGCAAATATAAATACAAAAGAGCCCCCAAAGGATTTCGGGACCCAACGTCTGATGGAAATGTCCCTTTCTGTTTGTTTGTCATTTCCTCTAGGCCTTGGACATCAATCCTCTGGTGAGGGACATCATGATGAATCGAGCCTTCTCCATCATCAGCCTTCATTTTGAAGGCTTTGTAACCCCCGACTGGGTTTCCTGGTTCACTGTGAAACTGACTCCTCTGCTGCCCAGCTTGACTGCAGGGATGCTACAGACAACAACATCATACGCAGACTGCAACGCATACCACGTCATGTACGTAGCGCTCCCCAAATGCTGCACAGCTCTGTGAAGCGGCCCTCATGGCATTGGCATTGAAAGCGCGAGGGCATTTTACTCGTGCTGGTTTAGTGAGTGGTGGCGAAACGATGTTAAAGAGGCATCACCCTTACCTTACTTTTGATTTGATCTTTCCAATATAGCGTCGGGGCTCTGAGCAGCGTCTTTGACCAGATTGATTCGCCGAGACAACTCACCCCGGTCCTGGTGGACTACCTGAAGCAGAGCCACGCAAACGGTAGGTCCAGTGAAGGCGGCCCTTTGCTCTTCATCTCGTGTGCTAGAAGACACAGCGCTGCTCTGTGTCTGTCAACATATGTCTCTCCTAACGAGTCTTTCTTGCACGCTGTCATTTTAGTCTCGAGCTGTGGGTCCAACACCGGCAGCCTCAGCACTTGGCTCGGGCAAAGCTTTGGCAAGTTCTCCATCTACGTGGATTATGAAGACCTGCGTGTGCTCAATGAGGGCTTTGGCAGCGTGAGTGGCCCGCCGCGCTATGCAGCCATTCCCGTGAACGTCTTATTTGTGCAAGCATGTTGTTTCTACAAACATTGTTGTTGATCTTATCCCCTTTAGTTTGAGGCGCTGGAACTTCTGAGCACTTCTCAGGTCGCTCAACTGACACTGACATCCGGCGCGCTGAACAACGTAGGCCTGATCAGCTTGGTCCTTGACCGCCTGGACGGTGTCAACGCTTTCCAGGACATTGACGAGTTCTTGACAGTTCTCAGCAGGACATCACAGGTATGTTCTCATCACTGAGGTGGCAGGCCTGAAGAAGTGTTTATTCTCTTTGTGGCAAATATAAATACAAAAGAGCCCCCAAAGGCTTTCGGGACCCAACGTCTGATGGAAATGTCCCTTTCTGTTTGTTTGTCATTTCCTCTAGGCCTTGGACATCGATCCTCTGGTGAGGGACATCATGATGAATCGAGCCTTCTCCATCATCAGCCTTCATTTTGAAGGCTTTGTAACCCCCGACTGGGTTTCCTGGTTCACTGTGAAACTGACTCCTCTGCTGCCCAGCTTGACTGCAGGGATGCTACAGACAACAACATCATACGCAGACTGCAACGCATACCACGTTATGTACGTAGCGCTCCCCAAATGCTGCACAGCTCTGTGAAGCGGGCCTCATGGCATTGGCATTGAAAGCGCGAGGGCATTTTACTCGTGCTGGTTTAGTGAGTGGTGGCGAAACGATGTTAAAGAGGCATCACCCTTACCTTACTTTTGATTTGATCTTTCCAATATAGCGTCGGGGCTCTGAGCAGCGTCTTTGACCAGATTGATTCGCCGAGACAACTCACCCCGGTCCTGGTGGACTACCTGAAGCAGAGCCACGCAAACGGTAGGTCCAGTGAAGGCGGCCCTTTGCTCTTCATCTCGTGTGCTAGAAGACACAGCGCTGCTCTGTGTCTGTCAACATATGTCTCTCCTAACGAGTCTTTCTTGCGCGCTGTCATTTTAGGCTCGAGCTGTGGGTCCAACACCGGCAGCCTCAGCACTTGGCTCGGGCAAAGCTTTGGCAAGTTCTCCATCTACGTGGATTATGAAGACCTGCGTGTGCTCAATGAGGGCTTTGGCAGCGTGAGTGGCCCGCCGCGCTATGCAGCCGTTCCCGTGAACGTCTTATTTGTGCAAGCATGTTGTTTCTACAAACGTTGTTGTTGATCTTATCCCCTGCAGTTTGAGGCGCTGGAACTTCTGAGCACTTCTCAGGTCGCTCAACTGACACTGACATCCGGCGCGCTGAACAACGTAGGCCTGATCAGCTTGGTCCTTGACCGCCTGGACGGTGTCAACGCTTTCCAGGACATTGACAAGTTCTTGACAGTTCTCAGCAGGACATCACAGGTATGTTCTCATCACTGAGGTGGCAGGCCTGAAGAAGTGTTATTCTCTTTGTGGCAAATATAAATACAAAAGAGCCCCCAAAGGATTTCGGGACCCAACGTCTGATGGAAATGTCCCTTTCTGTTTGTTTGTCATTTCCTCTAGGCCTTGGACATCAATCCTCTGGTGAGGGACATCATGATGAATCGAGCCTTCTCCATCATCAGCCTTCATTTTGAAGGCTTTGTAACCCCCGACTGGGTTTCCTGGTTCACTGTGAAACTGACTCCTCTGCTGCCCAGCTTGACTGCAGGGATGCTACAGACAACAACATCATACGCAGACTGCAACGCATACCACGTCATGTACGTAGCGCTCCCCAAATGCTGCACAGCTCTGTGAAGCGGGCCTCATGGCATTGGCATTGAAAGCGCGAGGGCATTTTACTCGTGCTGGTTTAGTGAGTGGTGGCGAAACGATGTTAAAGAGGCATCACCCTTACCTTACTTTTGATTTGATCTTTCCAAAATAGCGTCGGGGCTCTGAGCAGCGTCTTTGACCAGATTGATTCGCCGAGACAACTCACCCCGGTCCTGGTGGACTACCTGAAGCAGAGCCACGCAAACGGTAGGTCCAGTGAAGGCGGCCCTTTGCTCTTCATCTCGTGTGCTAGAAGACACAGCGCTGCTCTGTGTCTGTCAACATATGTCTTTCCTAACGAGTCTTTCTTGCGCGCTGTCATTTTAGGCTCGAGCTGTGGGTCCAACACCGGCAGCCTCAGCACTTGGCTCGGGCAAAGCTTTGGCAAGTTCTCCATCTACGTGGATTATGAAGACCTGCGTGTGCTCAATGAGGGCTTTGGCAGCGTGAGTGGCCCGCCGCGCTATGCAGCCGTTCCCGTGAACGTCTTATTTGTGCAAGCATGTTGTTTCTACAAACGTTGTTGTTGATCTTATCCCTTGCAGTTTGAGGCGCTGGAACTTCTGAGCACTTCTCAGGTCGCTCAACTGACACTGACATCCGGCGCGCTGAACAACCTAGGCCTGATCAGCTTGGTCCTTGACCGCCTGGACGGTGTCAACGCTTTCCAGGACATTGACAAGTTCTTGACAGTTCTCAGCAGGACATCACAGGTATGTTCTCATCACTGAGGTGGCAGGCCTGAAGAAGTGTTATTCTCTTTGTGGCAAATATAAATACAAAAGAGCCCCCAAAGGCTTTCGGGACCCAACGTCTGATGGAAATGTCCCTTTCTGTTTGTTTGTCATTTCCTCTAGGCCTTGGACATCGATCCTCTGGTGAGGGACATCATGATGAATCGAGCCTTCTCCATCATCAGCCTTCATTTTGAAGGCTTTGTAACCCCCGACTGGGTTTCCTGGTTCACTGTGAAACTGACTCCTCTGCTGCCCAGCTTGACTGCAGGGATGCTACAGACAACAACATCATACGCAGACTGCAACGCATACCACATCATGTACGTAGCGCTCCCCAAATGCTGCACAGCTCTGTGAAGCGGGCCTCATGGCATTGAAAGCGCGAGGGCATTTTACTCGTGCTGGTTTAGTGAGTGGTGGCGAAACGATGTTAAAGAGGCATCACCCTTACCTTACTTTTGATTTGATCTTTCCAATATAGCGTCGGGGCTCTGAGCAGCGTCTTTGACCAGATTGATTCGCCGAGACAACTCACCCCGGTCCTGGTGGACTACCTGAAGCAGAGCCACGCAAACGGTAGGTCCAGTGAAGGCGGCCCTTTGCTCTTCATCTCGTGTGTTAGAAGACACAGCGCTGCTCTGTGTCTGTCAACATATGTCTCTCCTAACGAGTCTTTCCTGCGCGCTGTCATTTTAGGCTCGAGCTGTGGGTCCAACACCGGCAGCCTCAGCACTTGGCTCGGGCAAAGCTTTGGCAAGTTCTCCATCTACGTGGATTATGAAGACCTGCGTGTGCTCAACGAGGGCTTTGGCAGCGTGAGTGGCCCACCGCGCTATGCAGCCGTTCCCGTGAATTTCTTATTTGTGCAAGCATGTTGTTTCTACAAACGTTGTTGTTGATCTTATCCCCTTTAGTTTGAGGTGCTGGAACTTCTGAGCACTTCTCAGGTCGCTCAACTGACACTGACATCCGGCGCGCTGAACAACTTAGGCCTGATAAGCTTGGTCCTTGACCGCCTGGATGGCGTCAACGCTTTCCAGGACATTGACGAGTTCTTGACAGTTCTCAGCAGGACATCACAGGTATGTTCTCATCACTGAGGTGGCAGGCCTGAAGAAGTGTTATTCTCTTTGTGGCAAATATAAATACAAAAGAGCCCCCAAAGGCTTTCGGGACCCAACGTCTGATGGAAATGTCCCTTTCTGTTTGTTTGTCATTTGCTCTAGGCCTTGGACATCGATCGTCTGGTGAGGGACATCATGATGAATCGAGCCTTCTCCATCATCAGCCTTCATTTTGAAGGCTTTGAAACCCCCGACTGGGTTTCCTGGTTCACTGTGAAATTGACTCCTCTGCTGCCCAGCTTGACTGCAGGGATGCTACAGACAACAACATCATACGCAGACTGCAACGCATACCACGTCATGTACGTAGCGCTCCCCAAATGCTGCACAGTTCTGTGAAGCGGGCCTCATGGCATTGGCATTGAAATCACAAGGGCATTTTACTCATGCTGGTTTAGTGAGTGGTGGCGAAACGATGTTAAAGATGCATCACCCTTACCTTACTTTTGATTTGATCTTTCCAATATAGCGTCGGGGCTCTGAGCAGCGTCTTTGACCAGATTGATTCGCCGAGACATCTCATCCCGGTCCTGGTGGACTACCTTATGCAGAGCCACGCAAACGGTAGGTCCAGTGAAGGCGGCCCTTTGCTCTTCATCTCGTGTGCTAGAAGACACAGCGCTGCTCTGTGTCTGTCAACATATGTCTCTCCTAACGAATCTTTCCTGCGCGCTATCATTTTAGGCTCCAGCTGTGGGTCCAACACCGGCAGCCTCAGCACTTGGCTCCGGCAAAGCTTTGGCAAGATCTCCATCTACGTGGATTATGAAGACCTGCGTGTGCTCAATGAGGGCTTTGGCAGCGTGAGTGGCCCACCGCGCTATGCAGCCGTTCCCGTGAACGTCTTATTTGTGCAAGCATGTTGTTTCTACAAACGTTGTTGTTGATCTTATCCCCTGCAGTTTGAGGCGCTGGAACTTCTGAGCACTTCTCAGGTCGCTCAACTGACACTGACATCCGGCGCGCTGAACAACATAGGCCTGATCAGCTTGGTCCTTGACCGCCTGGTTGGTGTCAATGCTTTCCAGGACATTGACGAGTTCTTGACAGTTCTCAGCAGGACATCACAGGTATGTTCTCATCACTTAAGTGGCAGGCCTGAAGAAGTGTTATTCTCTTTGTGGCAAATATAAAAGGCTTTCGGTAACAAACGTCTGATGGAAATGTCCCTTTCTGTTTGTTTGTCATTTCCTCTAGGCCTTGGACATCGATCCTCTGGTGAGGGACATCATGATGAATCGAGCCTTCTCCATCATCAGCCTTCATTTTGAAGGCTTTGAAACCCCCGACTGGGTTTCCTGGTTCACTGTGAAACTGACTCCTCTCCTGCCCAGCTTGACTGCAGAGATGCTACAGACAACAACATCATACGCAGACTGCAACGCATACCACGTCATGTACGTAGCGCCCCCTAAATGATGCACAGCTCTATTAATTCACCTTTATTTTTGTAGTGCTTTATACAATATAGATAGTTTAGTTTAGATAGTATAGATAATGATAAACAGGAAAATAATGATCAATGATATAAGAAGAATTCAATTTACTTATAAGCAGCTCTACAGAAGACGATAGTTTAATAATACGCTTTTTTATTATTTTAATGTTGTTTACATTTTGTTCAATAATTATGAGTTAATTTGCATGCACATGCAATGATAATGGGATTTTGACAATATTGCTATTAAACTTTACCTTATGTAAACGCAATACTTCAATCCAACTAATGTGATGAAGCTCATAATCGTAGTAACGATCTTCACATTAAACTATGCGGCATGTGCCGATTTTAATTTCAGTAAACAGATATTTAAACACTTTAATCGCATTATTACCTTTCTGACCAAAGTCTGCATGTCCTCGGTTCTACACGGGTACCATAGTGTGTTTTTCACACAACTTCATGAATGAACTCCACAACATTATTTTGACAGTTTTTTTCTCCAAATCGTTAAACTATCAAAACACGTTTTCCTCTGTCCTGATGAACAAACATGGTGTGAATATGATTCCAGGTTGCATCACAAAATGAAAAAGCGTGTCTCATGGCATTATCAGTGAAAAACAAGAGCATTTTTTCTATGCTCTATATATTTTAAGCTATGCTAAAGTTGCACTATCCTTACCTTTCAATTGGATCTTCCCTCTGTAGCACTGGGGCCCTGAGCAGCGTCTTTGACCAGATGACCTCACTGAGACAGCAGGAGATCACAGCTTTTCTGGTGGACTACCTGAAACAGAGTAATGTATCGGGTAGGTCTTGTAGAGAGGACATTCTTTTATTGAACAGTAAAATGGGTATAAATCTATAGGAATGATTTTTTAATTTATTCCATTATGTTGATAATACAGACTCAAATTAGAATTTTTACAATGTTTTTAAAGTTGAGATTAAAAAAGTAATATTTCAGTAGGTCAAGTGGGCAATCCAGATTTGTTTTAATATTAGCTTTTTTTTTCTTTTTGTGTCTTGCACTTTTACCATTTATGTCAGTATAATTGTTTTTGTATATTTCTTATTTCTCATGATAATTTATTTCATGTCCAGATTTTAATCCTGTTAATGAAGAATTCTGCGAATATAGTATTGCTAAAATGTCAACTCTTTACAGCAAGGTCTTATTTGTTAACATTAGTTGATGTATAACTAACGTGAAATAACAATGAGCAACACGTTTGTTACAGTATTTATTAATCTGTTAATGTTAGTTATTAAAGTGACTTAATAAAAATACATTTGTTCATTGTTTGTTCGTTTTATGTAATTCTCTTTCACAAAGAGGATTGTGATGGCTTATTTTAGTTGAAAATTTGTTTAAGTATTTTATCAGGTAAACTTAAATGTACCTGTTTATTATATTTTTCTATGTACTATAGGTTGTGCTGTTCCCACACCAATGATGACCACAAATGCTGATTTCATAACCTCGACTGTTCCTGCTAATTCCTCAACAACTAAAGTTCCTACTGATCTATCAACTAGTGCAGTCCCTGATCCTCTTTCAAGCAAAACTGTTTCTTCTGACTTTTCAACCTCTGTCTTTGGTAATAATCAGATAAGCATAACTGTTTCCAGTGGTACCTCAACAACTGAAGTTTCTATTGATCAAACAAGCACAGCAGTTCCTAATGGTCCTTCAAGCACTACAGGCCATCCTGATACATCAAGCACAGATGCCAATAATGGTCCTTCAAGCACCACAGGCCATCCTGATCCATCAAGCACAGATGCCAGTAATGGTCCTTCAAGCACCACAGGCCATCCTGATCCATCAAGCACAGATGCCAATAATGGTCCTTCAAGCACCACAGGCCATCCTGATCCATCAAGCACAGGTGCCAATAATGGTCCTTCAAGCACCACAGGCCATCCTGATCCATCAAGCACAGATGCCAATAATGGTCCTTCAAGCACCACAGGCCATCCTGATCCATCAAGCACAGATGCCAATAATGGTCCTTCAAGCACCACAGGCCATGCTGATCCATCAAGCACAGATGCCAATAATGGTCCTTCAAGCACTACAGGCCATGCTGATCCATCAAGCACAGATGCCAATAATGGTCCTTCAAGCACCACAGGCCATCCTGATCAGTCAAGCACAACTGCTCCTAATGGTCCTGCCACCACTAAAGATCCTTCAGATTCATCAAATACATCTGTTCCTGTTGGTTCCACAACTGTTGTAGTTCCTACTGATCAGTCAAGCACAACTGCTCCTAATGGTCCTGCCGCCACTAAAGATCCTTCAGATGCATCAAATACATCTGTTCCTGTTGGTTCCACAACTGTTGTAGTTCCTACTGATCAGTCAAGCACAACTGCTCCTAATGGTCCTGCCGCCACTAAAGATCCTTCAGATGCATCAAATACATCTGTTCCTGTTGGTTCCACAACTGTTGTAGTTCCTACTGATCAGTCAAGCACAACTGCTCCTAATGGTCCTGCCGCCACTAAAGATCCTTCAGATGCATCAAATACATCTGTTCCTGTTGGTTCCACAACTGTTGTAGTTCCTATTGATCAGTCAAGCACAACTGCTCCTAATGGTCCTGCCACCACTATAGATCCTTCGGATTCATCAAATACATCTGTTCCTGTTGGTTCCACAACTGTTGTAGTTCCTACTGATCAGTCAAGCACAACTGCTCCTAATGGTCCTGCCGCCACTAAAGATCCTTCAGATGCATCAAATACATCTGTTCCTGTTGGTTCCACAACTGTTGTAGTTCCTACTGATCAGTCAAGCACAACTGCTCCTAATGGTCCTGCCGCCACTAAAGATCCTTCAGATGCATCAAATACATCTGTTCCTGTTGGTTCCACAACTGTTGTAGTTCCTATTGATCAGTCAAGCACAACTGCTCCTAATGGTCCTGCCACCACTATAGATCCTTCGGATTCATCAAATACATCTGTTCCTGTTGGTTCCACAACTGTTGTAGTTCCTATTGATCAGTCAAGCACAACTGCTCCTAATAGTCCTGCCGCCACTAAAGATCATTCAGATTCATCAAATACATCTGTTCCTGTTGGTTCCACAACTGTTGTAGTTCCTACTGATCCGTCAAGCACAACTGCTCCTAATGGTCCTGCCACTACTAAAGATCCTTCAGATTCATCAAAGACATCTGTTCCTGTTGGTTTTACAACTGTTGTAGTTCCTATTGATCCATCAAGCACAACTGCTCCTAATGGTCCTGCCACCACTAAAGATCCTTCAGATTCATCAAAGACATCTGTTCCTGTTGGTTCCACAACTGATGTAGTTCCTACTGCTCCATCAAGCACAACTGCTCCTAATGGTCCTGCCACCACTAAATATCCTTCAGATTCATCAAATATATCTGTTCCTGTTGGTTCCACAACTGTTGTAGTTCCTACTGATCAGTCAAGCACAACTGCTCCTAATGGTCCTGCCACCACTAAAGATCCTTCAGATTCATCAAATACATCTGTTCCTGTTGGTTCCACAACTGTTGTAGTTCCTACTGATCAGTCAAGCACAACTGCTCCTAATGGTCCTGCCGCCACTAAAGATCCTTCAGATTCATCAAAGACATCTGTTCCTGTTGGTTCCACAACTGTTGTAGTTCCTACTGATCAGTCAAGCACAACTGCTCCTAATGGTCCTGCCGCCACTAAAGATCCTTCAGATTCATCAAAGACATCTGTTCCTGTTGGTTCCACAACTGTTGTAGTTCTTACTGATCAGTCAAGCACAACTGCTCCTAATGGTCCTGCCACTAAAGATCCTTCAGATGCATCAAATACATCTGTTCCTGTTGGTTCCACAACTGTTGTAGTTCCTACTGATCCGTCAAGCACAACTGCTCCTAATGGTCCTGCCGCCACTAAAGATCCTTCAGATGCATCAAATACATCTGTTCCTGTTGGTTCCACAACTGTTGTAGTTCCTACTGATCCATCAAGCACAATTGCTCCTAATGGTCCTGCCGCCACTAAGGATCCTTCAGATGCATCAAATACATCTGTTCCTGTTGGTTCCACAACTGTTGTAGTTCCTACTGATCCATCAAGCACAACTGCTCCTAATGGTCCTGCCACCACTAAAGATCCTTCAGATTCATCAAAGACATCTGTTCCTGTTGGTTCCACAACTGTTGTAGTTCCTACTGATCAGTCAAGCACAACTGCTCCTAATGGTCCTGCCACCACTAACGATCCTTCAGATTCATCAAATACATCTGTTCCTGTTGGTTCCACAACTGTTGTAGTTCCTACTGATCAGTCATGCACAACTACTCCTAATGGTCCTGCCACTACTAAAGATCCTTCAGATTCATCAAAGACATCTGTTCCTGTTGGTTTTACAACTGTTGTAGTTCCTATTGATCCGTCAAGCACAACTGCTCCTAATGGTCCTGCCACCACTAAATATCCTTCAGATTCATCAAATACATCTGTTCCTGTTGGTTCCACAACTGTTGTAGTTCCTACTGATCAGTCAAGCACAACTGCTCCTAATGGTCCTGCCGCCACTAAAGATCCTTCAGATTCATCAAAGACATCTGTTCCTGTTGGTTCCACAACTGTTGTAGTTCCTACTGATCAGTCAAGCACAACTGCTCCTAATGGTCCTGCCACCACTAACGATCCTTCAGATTCATCAAATACATCTGTTCCTGTTGGTTCCACAACTGTTGTAGTTCCTACTGATCTGTCAAGCACAACTACTCCTAATGGTCCTGCCACCACTAAAGATCCTTCAGATTCATCAAATACATCTGTTCCTGTTGGTTCCACAACTGTTGTAGTTCCTACTGATCAGTCAAGCACAACTGCTCCTAATGGTCCTGCCACCACTAAAGATCCTTCAGATTCATCAAATACATCTGTTCCTGTTGGTTCCACAACTGTTGTAGTTCCTACTGATCCGTCAAGCACAACTGCTCCTAATGGTCCTGCCGCCACTAAAGATCCTTCAGATGCATCAAATACATCTGTTCCTGTTGGTTCCACAACTGTTGTAGTTCCTATTGATCAGTCAAGCACAACTGCTCCTAATGGTCCTGCCGCCACTATAGATCCTTCGGATTCATCAAATACATCTGTTCCTGTTGGTTCCACAACTGTTGTAGTTCCTATTGATCCGTCAAGCACAACTGCTCCTAATGGTCCTGCCACTACTAAAGATCCTTCAGATTCATCAAAGACATCTGTTCCTGTTGGTTTTACAACTGTTGTAGTTCCTATTGATCCGTCAAGCACAACTGCTCCTAATGGTCCTGCCACCACTAAATATCCTTCAGATTCATCAAATACATCTGTTCCTGTTGGTTCCACAACTGTTGTAGTTCCTACTGATCCATCAAGCACAACTGCTCCTAATGGTCCTGCCGCCACTAAAGATCCTTCAGATGCATCAAATACATCTGTTCCTGTTGGTTCCACAACTGTTGTAGTTCCTACTGATCCATCAAGCACAACTGCTCCTAATGGTCCTGCCACCACTAAAGATCCTTCAGATTCATCAAATACATCTGTTCCTGTTGGTTCCACAACTGTTGTAGTTCCTACTGATCAGTCAAGCACAACTGCTCCTAATGGTCCTGCCGCCACTAAAGATCCTTCAGATTCATCAAAGACATCTGTTCCTGTTGGTTCCACAACTGTTGTAGTTCCTACTGATCAGTCAAGCACAACTGCTCCTAATGGTCCTGCCGCCACTAAAGATCCTTCAGATGCATCAAATACATCTGTTCCTGTTGGTTCCACAACTGTTGTAGTTCCTACTGATCCATCAAGCACAACTGCTCCTAATGGTCCTGCCACCACTAAAGATCCTTCAGATTCATCAAAGACATCTGTTCCTTTTGGTTCCACAACTGTTGTAGTTCTTACTGATCAGTCAAGCACAACTGCTCCTAATGGTCCTGCCACCACTAAAGATCCTTCAGATTCATCAAAGACATCTGTTCCTGTTGGTTCCACAACTGTTGTAGTTCCTACTGATCCGTCAAGCACAACTGCTCCTAATGGTCCTGCCGCCACTAAAGATCCTTCAGATGCATCAAATACATCTGTTCCTGTTGGTTCCACAACTGTTGTAGTTCCTATTGATCAGTCAAGCACAACTGCTCCTAATGGTCCTGCCACCACTATAGATCCTTCGGATTCATCAAATACATCTGTTCCTGTTGGTTCCACAACTGTTGTAGTTCCTATTGATCCGTCAAGCACAACTGCTCCTAATGGTCCTGCCACTACTAAAGATCCTTCAGATTCATCAAAGACATCTGTTCCTGTTGGTTTTACAACTGTTGTAGTTCCTATTGATCCGTCAAGCACAACTGCTCCTAATGGTCCTGCCACCACTAAATATCCTTCAGATTCATCAAATACATCTGTTCCTGTTGGTTCCACAACTGTTGTAGTTCCTACTGATCAGTCAAGCACAACTGCTCCTAATGGTCCTGCCGCCACTAAAGATCCTTCAGATTCATCAAAGACATCTGTTCCTGTTGGTTCCACAACTGTTGTAGTTCCTACTGATCAGTCAAGCACAACTGCTCCTAATGGTCCTGCCGCCACTAAAGATCCTTCAGATTCATCAAAGACATCTGTTCCTCTTGGTTCCACAACTGTTGTAGTTCTTACTGATCAGTCAAGCACAACTGCTCCTAATGGTCCTGCCACCACTAAAGATCCTTCAGATGCATCAAATACATCTGTTCCTGTTGGTTCCACAACTGTTGTAGTTCCTACTGATCCATCAAGCACAACTGCTCCTAATGGTCCTGCCGCCACTAAAGATCCTTCAGATGCATCAAATACATCTGTTCCTGTTGGTTCCACAACTGTTGTAGTTCCTACTGATCCATCAAGCACAACTGCTCCTAATGGTCCTGCCACCACTAAAGATCCTTCAGATTCATCAAATACATCTGTTCCTGTTGGTTCCACAACTGTTGTAGTTCCTACTGATCAGTCAAGCACAACTGCTCCTAATGGTCCTGCCACCACTAAAGATCCTTCAGATTCATCAAATACATCTGTTCCTGTTGGTTCCACAACTGTTGTAGTTCCTACTGATCAGTCAAGCACAACTGCTCCTAATGGTCCTGCCGCCACTAAAGATCCTTCAGATTCATCAAAGACTTCTGTTCCTGTTGGTTCCACAACTGTTGTAGTTCCTACTGATCAGTCAAGCACGACTGCTCCTAATGGTCCTGCCGCCACTAAAGATGCTTCAGATGCATCAAATACATCTGTTCCTGTTGGTTCCACAACTGTTGTAGTTCCTACTGATCCATCAAGCACAACTGCTCCTAATGGTCCTGCCGCGACTAAAGATCCTTCAGATGCATCAAATACATCTGTTCCTGTTGGTTCCACAACTGTTGTAGTTCCTACTGATCCATCAAGCACAACTGCTCCTAATGGTTCTGCCACCACTAAAGATCCTTCAGATTCATCAAAGACATTTGTTCCTTTTGGTTCCACAACTGTTGTAGTTCTTACTGATCAGTCAAGCACAACTGCTCCTAATGGTCCTGCCACCACTAAAGATCCTTCAGATTCATCAAATACATCTGTTCCTGTTGGTTCCACAACTGTTGTAGTTCCTACTGATCAGTCAAGCACAACTACTCCTAATGGTCCTGCCACCACTAAAGATCCTTCAGATTCATCAAAGACATCTGTTCCTGTTGGTTCCACGACTGTTGTAGTTCCTACTGATCAGTCAAGCACAACTGCTCCTAATGGTCCTGCCGCCACTAAAGATCCTTCGGATTCATCAAAGACATCTGTTCCTGTTGGTTCCACAACTGTTGTAGTTCCTACTGATCAGTCAAGCACAACTGCTCCTAATGGTCCTGCCACCACTAAAGATCCTTCAGATTCATCAAATACATCTGTTCCTGTTGGTTCCACAACTGTTGTAGTTCCTACCGATCAGTCAAGCACAACTGCTGCTAATGGTCCTGCCACCACTAAAGATCCTTCGGATTCATCAAATACATCTGTTCCTGTTGGTTCCACAACTGTTGTAGTTCCTACTGATCAGTCAAGCACAACTACTCCTAATGGTCCTGCCACCACTAAAGATCCTTCAGATTCATCAAATACATCTGTTCCTGTTGGTTCCACAACTGTTGTAGTTCCTACTGATCCGTCAAGCACAACTGCTCCTAATGGTCCTGCCGCCACTAAAGGTCCTTCAGATGCATCAAATACATCTGTTCCTGTTGGTTCCACAACTGTTGTAGTTCCTACAGATCTTTCAAGCACAACTGCTCCTAATGGTCCTGCCACCACTAAAGATCCTTCGGATTCATCAAAGACATCTGTTCCTGTTGGTTCCACAACTGTTGTAGTTCCTACTGATCAGTCAAGCACAACTGCTCCTAATCGTCCTGTTACTACTAAAGATCCTTCAGATTCATCAAAGACATCTGTTCCTGTTGGTTCCACAACTGCTGCTGTTCCTACAGATCTTTCAAGCACAACTGCTCCTAATGGCCCTGCCACCACTAAAGATCCTTCGGATTCATCAAAGACATCTGTTCCTGTTGGTTCCACAACTGTTGTAGTTCCTACTGATCAGTCAAGCACAACTGCTCCTAATGGTCCTGCCACCACTAAAGATCCTTCAGATTCATCAAAGACATCTGTTCCTGTTGGTTCCACAACTGTTGTAGTTCCTACTGATCAGTCAAGCACAACTGCTCCTAATGGTCCTGCCACCACTAAAGATCCTTCAGATGCATCAAATACATCTGTTCCTGTTGGTTCCACAACTGTTGTAGTTCCTACTGATCAGTCAAGCACAACTATTCCTAATGGTCCTGCCACCACTAAAGATCCTTCAGATGCATCAAATACATATGTTCCTGTTGGTTCCACAACTGCTGCTGTTCCTACAGATCAGTCAAGCATAACTGCTCTTAATGGCCCTGCCACCACTAAAGATCCTTCAGATTCATCAAATACATCTGTTCCTGTTGGTTCCACAACTGTTGTAGTTCCTACTGATCAGTCAAGCACATCTGCTCCTAATGGTCCTGCCACCACTAAATATCCTTCGGATTCATCAAAGACATCTGTTCCTGTTGGTTCCACAACTGTTGTAGTTCCTACTGATCAGTCAAGCACAACTGCTCCTAATGGTCCTGCCACCACTAAAGATCCTTCAGATTCATCAAAGACATCTGTTCCTGTTGGTTCCACAACTGTTGTAGTTCCTACTGATCAGTCAAGCGCAACTACTCCTAATGGTCCTGCCACCACTAAAGATCCTTCAGATTCATCAAATACATCTGTTCCTGTTGGTTCCACAACTGTTGTAGTTCCTACTGATCAGTCAAGCACAACTACTCCTAATGGTCCTGCCACCACTAAAGATCCTTCAGATTCATCAAATACATCTGTTCCTGTTGGTTCCACAACTGTTGTAGTTCCTACTGATCCGTCAAGCACAACTACTCCTAATGGTCCTGCCACCACTAAAGATCCTTCAGATTCAGCAAATACATCTGTTCCTGTTGGTTCCACAACTGTTGTAGTTCCTACTGATCCGTCAAGCACAACTGCTCCTAATGGTCCTGCCACCAGTAAAGATCCTTCTGATGCATCAAATACATCTTTTCCTGTTGGTTCCACAACTGCTGCTGTTCCTACAGATCTTTCAAGCACAACTGCTCCTAATGGTCCTGCCACCACTAAAGATCCTTCACATTCATCAAATACATCTGTTCCTGTTGGTTCCACAACTGTTGTAGTTCCTATTGATCAGTCAAGCACAACTGCTCCTAATGGTCCTGCCACCACTAAAGATCCTTCACATTCATCAAATACATCTGTTCCTGTTGGTTCCACAACTGTTGTAGTTCCTACTGATCAGTCAAGCACAACTGCTCCTAATGGTCCTGCCACCACTAAAGATCCTTCAGATTCATCAAATACATCTGTTCCTGTTGGTTCCACAACTGTTGTAGTTCCTACTGATCAGTCAAGTACTACTGCTCCTAATGGTCCTGCCACCACTAAAGATCCTTCAGATTCATCAAATACATCTGTTCCTGTTGGTTCCACAACTGTTGTAGTTCCTACTGATCAGTCAAGCACAACTACTCCTAATGGTCCTGCCACCACTAAAGATCCTTCAGATTCATCAAATACATCTGTTCCTGTTGGTTCCACAACTGCTGCTGTTCCTACAGATCAGTCAAACACAACTGTTTTGTCACACCCTTCAACCTCAACAGTGCCTACTTATCAATCAAGCACCATTACTCCTCTTAGTACCATAAACACCACTGCCACTACAGATCTGTCAAGCACAGCTGTACCAACTCATCGCTTGGATGCTATAATTTCAACCAGTACATCAATCACAACTGCTTCAGCTGGCACTACATTATCTGTAGCCAGTACTGCTGCTAATAAGATCACCACATCCATATTATTTGTGAACTCAACACACTCTAAAAGTGTCACCACGTCAACCACATCTTCACTCCCAGCCACTCTTCTATCAACTAAAGCCGCCACAGGTTCAGCAGTGCTAGGCGAGGGATTCGTTATTCTGCAGATCCGTTTACAGATAACATATATTGATGCTTACAATAACCCTGCATCCATGGAGTACCAGACTCTGTCCTTAAACATCACTATTGAGGTGATTTAAGAAATATTTTCACTTTTTATATACTAATATTAAAATAGTTTTTAATAATTTGGTCCAGACTACATTTTTAGTGAGTTTAACTTATAGCTTAAGTCTGTGTGTTTCTATGCATTTCTGTAGATGAATCGAGCGTACCGGGAAATTTTTGGGACCAATTTCCTCAGATGCTACGTCAAGAGATTCTGGTATGTTACAAGGCTCTCATTTATTACCTTTTCTTTCTTTCTTTCTTTCTTTCTTTCTTTCTTTCTTTCTTTCATCGGACAGATGTCCGATGACACTGTACTCTAACCCTAACCCTCACTCGCCAGTTACCTCTGTTTAGTGACCAAAAACTGACAAGTTTGTGATCAAGAGACCAGCATTAAACGGTTGGCGCAGTTTGAGAGGTGGTATGAGAGGTGTCTTTCGTTCCAGCAGATCTAAATAGCATTGCATTACCATGAGCTGTGAGGTATGAATGAATTAAATAGGTGTATGCTTGAATAAAAAAATAATGTTTATTCTAGACTTAAACTGAGAGATTGTCTAAGTCCCGAACAGTGCTAGGACGGCTATTCCATAGTTGAATTGTAGTGTCTGTGCTATGATAGGGCCTAATTCCTCACTGATACTCCTTTGATAACTACCAAATTAAACATTTTTTTGAGATGTGTCCTTGGGGAAGGGTAAAGTAATAACGTTCAGGAGATGTTCTGAGATTAAAGGTAACTCTTTTTTATTAGCTTAGTGGATATAGGACATCCAGCACACATGTTGTTGGTTTTGATGCTGTATGTTCTGTTGACATTCTGTTCCTTGTCAATCTGGCCACTGTACTAAATAAATACCTGGGATTGTCTCTATTGTTCTGAAATATGCAGATCTCATAACTTTCAGATAAAAACACCATCCCAACATTTCACCAGATTTGCAATGAAAAGCATTAATTGAGACTTAAAGGGTTAGTTCACCTAAAAATGAAAATTCTGTCAGTAATTACTCACCCTCATGTTGTTCCAACCCCATAAGACCCCGTAAGACAAATTAAGATATTTTTGATTAAATCTGAGCTCTCACTCCTCCATAGGCTTCTAAGACATTATAACTTGCTGGCCCAGAAAATGTATTAAAGAGATCGTTAATATAGTCCAAGTGACTACAATGGCTCAATCTTAAGTTTATCAAGCAACGAGAATACTTTTTGTGTGCAAAAAAAATATAAAAAATAACAACTTTATTCCACTTTTCATTTCCTTCTCTCTGGGCCCCGAGTGAGTTCACGTAGTGTAATAGCGTAGCGCTTCTGTGTTATACGTCACACGTAGGCTCACTATTGGCTGACGCTGGTCATGTGTGTGGTGCGTGTGACGTGCCCAAAAAAAAAAAAAAAGTGCATCCATCCATGATAAAAGTGCTCCACTTTTACTCCGGGGGTTAATAAAGGCCTTCTGAAGTGAAGCCATGCGTTTGTGTAAGGAAAATATCCATATTTATAACTTTATGATCTAAAATAACTAGCTTCCGAAAGATGGTCTACGCATTGATTTAGGGTGGAAGACTAACCCCTGACACGACGCACAATGTAATGATGAACGTGGAAGCTCAGAGGTAAGAGCAAAACAAAACACTGGTCGCGAATTAGCAGTTTTGAAGAGAAATGTCGGAGGATTTCTATATAATAGAAGAGGAGCTTCAGTTTGTTGCACAGCCCTATTTGTTTAAGTCAAGTCATCTTCATTTATATAGCGCTTTTAAATTGTTTCACAGCAGCTTTACAGTGATAATAGGAGATTACAGTAACAGAGATTGTTTAGGCTTTACAGCAGCTCTAGAATAAAGTTATTGTCCAGCTAAAGTTAGTTTGATTGATTCACTTCCGTCGCAACGATCATTAGTTATGAACTTACGGGCCGCTAATACACACCGCTCTAACAGAAAACTCTTAATAATAATAATAATAATAATATGTTTATTTTATATAGCGCCTTTCTGAGGATTCAAGGTCGCTTTACAATAATTACAAATACACATAACATAGAAACATGACATAGAGACGATACATATAAACTATGAAGGATAACATAGTAGAGGTATAGTACATATAGAATCAGAACATTCAGGGGTTAGGGAAACAAGTGACAAAAAGATGTGTTTTAATGTGGGTTTTGAAGTCTTGCAGTGATGAGAGATTGTGGATTTGTTGTGGAATTGAATTCCAAAGAGTTGGCGCAGCGGTGCAAAAAGCCCTTCCACCAAATGATGACAGTTTGTGCCGTGGGATTGTCAACAGACCGGTATCAGATGATCTAAGTGTGCGGACAGGTGTGTGTATGGATGAGGTCAGAGATATAGTTTGGGGCAAGACCATGGAGTGCTTTGAATGTAATAAGGAGTATCTTGTACTGAATGCGATAGCGGATGGGTAACCAATGTAGACTGCGTAAGATGGGAGTAATGTGGGAAGATTTCTTAGTGTAAGTGAGGACTCTGGTGGCAGAGTTCTGGATATATTGAATTTTATTTAATGATGAATTTGGTAGGCCATAGAAAAGAGAATTGCAGTAGTCAAGCCGTGAACTGATGAAAGCATGAACGAGGGTCTCAGCATCACTGATGGTAAGAAATGGACGTAAGCGTGCAATATTGCGAAGGTGGAAGAAGGCAGATTTAGTGAGAGAGGAGATGTGAGGAAGAAAAGAAAAGAGAGGAATCAAAGATTATACCCAGGTTTTTGACAGTTTGAACCGGAACTCCAGCAATATTGAGATTGTCAACACAGACCTGGGATGTAGTTTGAGGTGAACCAATAAGAAGTAAATCTGTTTTGTCTGTGTTGAGTTTGAGAAAATTACTGGTCATCCAAGCATTTATTTCATCAATACAAGCTGATATGGAAAGCGTTGGGAAAGGAGCATTGCATTGGGAATGGATGTATAGTTGGGTATCGTCTGCATAACAGTGGAATTTGAAGCCATGATGACGGATGATATCACCTAGTGGAAGCATGTAGATAATGAAGAGAAGAGGCCCAAGAACAGAACCCTGAGGAACACCGTGCGGGACAGAGGCAGAAGTGGACTTTGACTGATGGATGGAGATGTAATGCTGGCGATCAGACAGGTAGGAGGTGAACCGGGATAGGGCAGTTCCAGAAATACCAAGAGCAGAGAGTCGTGAAATGAGAATACTATGAGAGATTGTATCAAATGCAGAGGAAATGTCTAGGAAAATTAGAATACTGGTGGAGCCGAAGTCAGTGGCCACAAGGAGATCATTAACAACCCTAAGAAGTGCAGTCTCAGTGCTGTGAAGGGTGCGAAAATCAGATTGAAAACATTCATAAAGGTTGTTCGATGACAAGTGAGTTTGAAGTTGAGCAGCAACCACTTTCTCAAGCAGTTTTGAAAGAAATGGTCAATTAGAAATAGGTCGGTAGTTGGCCATGTCAGAGGGGTCGAGGCCAGGTTTCTTTAGGACAGGAGTGACGGCAGCAGTTTTAAGTTCCAGAGGAACAACACCAGTGCTTAGAAGTTGAGTGATGAGAAGTGAAATCGATGGTGAAATAACGGGTGCACATTTTTTGAGTAGAGTAGTAGGAGCAGGATCAAGATGACAAGAAGATGAGTTTGCTTTGTTCATTAGTTCAGAGATATAAGCAGGGGTTGGAGGGGCAAAAGCAGTGAGAGTACCAAATGTAGAAGAGGTGGGGAAGACATGTGTAACAATAGTAGAGGTAGTGGATGGGAAGAGAGTATAAATTCTATCAGTCTTACTTTGAAAGAAGTGCAGAAATGACTCACAGAGGTCTGCTGAGTTACTCATAGGGGGTGCAGGAGGGTTGGTGAGTTTGTTGACTATAGAAAACAGTGTTTTTGGTCGAGAGGATGCATTGTTAATGATGGTAGAGTAGTAACTAGAGCGTGCAGTATTTATAGCAGATTTGTAGAACTGAATATGGTCATTGTAAGCAGTAAGGTGAACAGTTAAACCAGTTTTCCTGTACAGGCGTTCAAGACGACGACCAGCTGTTTTTAGATTGCGAAGTGCAGGGGTAAACCAGGGAGACGTGTGCGTAGAAGGCACAAATCTACTTTTAAGAGGGGCGTGGATATTGAGGGCAGTGGAAATACAGGCATTATATTTGGTAAGGATATCAAGTGAGCTTGTGTGTTCAGTGATGTCAGAGAGATGAGTTTGTACAGATTCAGAAAACAGTATAGGATCAACAGAATTTTGGTTACGGTATGTTGTAGTGGATTTCACATTTTAGTTCAACGAGGTGGTGATCAGACAGTCCAATCTGAGAACCAAGCACGGAAACATTATGTAAACCAGTAGTGCAGACGAGATCAAGTGTGTGACCTTTTGAGTGTGTAGCAAAATCGACATGTTGTACAAGATTGAAACATTCAAATACTGACAAGAGTTCACGTGATTCAGCACAATCGGTATCAACGTGTATATTGAAGTCACCAAGTAATATAACACATTGAGATAAGACAGATGAAAGGGTTAACAGTTCATGTAGTTCACTGAAAAAGTTTGACATAGATTTAAGTGGACGATACAGGAGAATCAAGAGCATTGGAGATGTGCCGGAAACTTTGAGAACTAAATATTCAAAGGTTGAAGTCACATGAAAGTCAATAGTTTTGACAGAAATGCTGCTGGATAAACAGCAGCCAGGCCACCACCCGTTGATGTCAGGCGAGGTTTGGCCAGGTAGCTGTATCCAGAGGGAGTGAGTAGATTAAGGTGGAAATAGTCATTAGGAATTTGCCATGTTTCAGTGAGGAGCATAAAGTCAAAGTTTTTCTCAGTTAGTAGTGAGCAAAGAACAGTAGTCTTATCTGTGAGAGACCGACAGTTAAACAGCGCAACTGCAGGATCGAATGCGCAATTATTGCGTGTATATGGATTAGTCAGAGACAGATCACAGGAAACCGTTATTAGTGAGGTAAGATGTATACCACGGTGAGTAGACGGCAGCAAAGAATTACAGATATCCGATCTGTTCGACCAGATGGAAGGAATGGCTAACGACGATGGGCAGCGCGATGAGAAATGGTGACGACAGGAACGATGTCCATAGCGCGGTCGCCTAGCAACCCCGAGCTCCGTGCAGAGTCTGTATGTAGTCGCATCAAGACGAGGATGAGATTTCAGGCTACGCAGTTGGAGTAATGAATAGTTGAGAGCCATAGGTACACAGTTGAGCAATAAACCCAGAGTTAAAACTCCAAGCAGTGCAGAGATGTTGCAAATTATATGCATATTCAGACCGCGGGACAACACAACAATCACTGGCAGTTGAAAAACATACTTTTCTTGCAAAAAATGCAAGAAAGCAGCAGTACTCTCGTTGCTAATTGTGCACGATCAACACAGCATGACGACCTTTCAGATAAATTGAATGACTGGGGGTAATCAACCATCCAAAAGACTGTCCACGATAGATAAGCGAGGGAGTGGAGACTCACCGGCCACCTATGTAGAAGGTACAGTGGAGTAGTGCGAGGATCGGCAAACAGCAGATGAGTAGTGTGAGTTGGATGAATGCCAGTGATGAGTTGAAGAGTTGTCAGTGTCTGCGTTGTATCCAAAAAAATATCCAGAGGTAAGTGACAATCAATAAAGTCCAAGGAAACGTCCAGTTCAGCAGGGAAGATGATGACACGGTAGACACGAAATACAGCAGTGTTCAAAACAGACAGACAAAACTTACAGCGTGTCTGCGTTGTATTCGAATAAGTCCGTGTCTGCGTTGTATCCGAAATAAGATCCAGAGGAAAGTGAGTCGTGACAGCAATAAAGTCCAAGCAAACGTCCAATTCAGCAGGGAGATGGCACAGTAGACGCGAAACACAGCACAGTGTTCAAAACAAACAAATAAAAAGTTCTAGCGAGAAGCGGCAGCAAGGCGCGCACAGCGTACTCTCACCGGAAGTGACAAGGATCCAAGTCCATCAAAACAATGGGCCGAACTCTTAAGTTCTTTATGTGCAATCTTTAAAAACGTGAATGGCGCGCACATGCATATTACGAGTTCAGTCTATAGGTGTGTGTGTTTGAATATGTGTGTGCAGGCGTGTAGTCCTTCCCTACAAACCAACCCTCAACAAACTACTTGTCTGGCCTTAAAATTTATAATACAGAATTTTTATCGCTTCCACGTAGCCACTCGAACCGGAATTATCCCGACAACGCTTTATCTGTAGAGAGGGAAAGGGAGGGAAGGCCTTCACAGGGGAGAGACTAGTGACACTTCAGGACTGCGCTGTCGTGTGTGTGTGTGTGTGTGTGTGTGTGTGTGTCCAGGCCCAGGTCCCTCATCAGATCTGGAGTGAGTGTGAGTGTGTGTGTGTGTGTCCAGGCGTAGGTCCCTCTTCAGATCTGGAGTAAGTGTGTGTGTGTGTGTGTGTGTGTGTGTGTGTGTGTGTGTCTATGCACAGGTCCCTCATCAGATCTGGTGAGTGCGCATCTGTAGACGTATGAATGAATAAATAAAGTCAGTCTGGTTAGTAATAAGTGAAGCTGTAAGCTGTTTATGGAGTTGTTTAATCCTCCTCTGCTGAGATCTTTAGAGATTTAATGTCTTCTGTGGCTGAAGTCAGCTGTAGTTCTTGTGTTTCTCTTTTTTATCTTCTTGTTGTTCCTCTGTCCTTCAGTGATTCTGCTTGTTAACATCAGGTGTTCATCACTAATGCTCAATCATCAGTTAATTAATCACTGAATTATATAATTTATATTGCTTCAGGCCCCGTTTACACGTACATGGCTATTTTGAAAAACTGAGACATTTCCCTTTGTTTGTGCCATTCGTTTACACGCAAACGGAGAATTCGCCTCTGAAAACGATTCTTTCTAAAAACTCCGGCCAGAGTGGAGATTTTGGAAAACTTTGTTTGCACGTTTGCATGTAAACTGAGAAAAACTGAGTTTTAGGCAGCAACGTCACAGAATGTGACTATTTTCGGGATTCTAATTGGCTAATGTAGGCTTGAGCTTCTCGTTACACTGCCACCTACAGGTTTGGCATGCTCTTGACAGCATATACACGGGTTCGTGTGCACAATGTTATTTTTGAAAACGAAGAGGGGTGAAATGTCCGTTTATGAAAATAGCCATCCACGTGTAAACGTAGCCACAGTGTTACCCCAACACTCTGTAGTGTGGGCACACAAGTGTTCATTTAAAACTGGAGATTTTGCAGTGGGGTTAAAAGGGTTAAAAGTGTTAAAAAAAAAAAAAAAAAAAAAACAGAGTGAAGCGTAATTTAACAGTAATCAACTGTAAATTACCTAACCCTAACCCTATGGCATAAAACTGTAGAAAAAACAACAATTTACTGGCAACCACAGCTGCCAGTAGATTACCGTAAAATCAAGGAAAAACAGTAATATACTGTAAAATGCAACCGTCAGATTTATTAAACGAAATAAGTTATTTCACTAGCCCGGTTGACACCAGTCGTAACTGAGAGTGGGTCTGGGGAAGCTTCATTCACAGCCCATTTCCAAAGGGGCGTCACCAACGGACGTCGCTCAAATGCCTCTGGGCGCGATTGGATAGACCTAAAACCAATCAGAGCGATCATCATCGTGTAAAGCCCGCCTCAACGTTTGTGATTGGTGCCAAGATTTGGAAAGATTGGAAATGGGCTTGAATGGGCTCTTGGCCAGACTGACTTGCAGAGCAAATCTAAATTTGCCGGAAGTTCGTCTGGGTTTTCCCAGGCTATAATTTCACTGAAATATTAGTAAAAGTTCATAGAAAAAAGTAATGCCAATAACAAAGTCAATAACTGATAAGGAGAGTAAATATTACACTGAAGTGTTTTATGTATATTCAAATTTATTTATTAGGATAAACCCCTTGAGATGCACCATCTCGTTTTCGAGGGGGTCCTAAAATGTGTGTTTTGCACAAGGTGTGTTTTGCACCTTATGTGTTTTGCACAAGGTGATATAAGAGATATCTGTTAGTTTAATTCATTAGTTTTGTGGGTCACCATTGAGCTGGAGAGTAGCGCCTGTGCTTCAGTCAAAGATGAGCAGAGAAACACTGATGTTACGCGGCCGGTTGCTTTATTTAAAAGCAGTAACTGTGTAGTTGCTGATGCAGTGACGATCTCCTTGCTAAGTACTTTAGCACATACATGTGTGCTATTGTTCACTAAATACGAACTGTACAAATTTTATAGTGTTTGCAGTTTTATATTAAGAGAAGTTCACAGTACTATCAGTATAAATACTAGTTTTTGAACTCGAACTGTTTGAAGCTATCGGCTTCCCAAATGATACGAGTTACCTTCCATGGTATTTTTATGGTAACATACCGTAAAAAAAGGAGAGCTGTAAATTAACAGTACATTCGCTGCCAGTAGATTACTGTTATTTTACTGCGCAATTTTTTTTACAGTTTTCTGTCATTTTTTTCACTAACCCTGATTCAAACGTAAAGTAAATAGTAGTAACTTAAAAATAACCTTAAAATGCCTGAGTTACTGTAATGCATTACATAGTATTACTCTCTAAGTAAATATTGAAATCCAATAAAAAATCAAGACAGAGAGCAAAACCACATCTGCACTTTCACTGTAGTAATTTAGGTATTTTCATATCTAATGTTTTTATTTATTTTTGTCCTCCAGGCCTGGGTCAGTAGGTGTGGATACAGAACTCATTTTTAAAAACCAGACTGTGCTTCCAAATGCGACAATCATTGAAGACACTCTTAAAACAGCAATTACTGAATCAAAAGTGTTCCTTATGTCCGTGATTCCTTCAAGCATCTCTGTTGGTGAGTTCCTCATTTGTCCCGAACTGTTTTTGAAAGTCGATAATAATTTGCTGGAACTGTCTCTTCAGTCTTTGGCTAATACTTGTTTCCCTTTACTTTCAGTGGAACAGCAAGACTCAACTTTGACCACCAGACAAACACAGACATCACAAAGTGTTCCTACAACACAAACATCCTCTGCTGTTGCGCCGGTTCTGTCTAGTATGCTGTTCATGCTTTTGCTTCTGCTGTGGAATCAAACACTGTAACTGCAGCATTTTTCTTCATGTCATATTCAAACCTACAATTAATATTATGAAAACTCTTTTATCTGGTATTGTGGAACATTACTATTACTCTTGGTTTTCTTATGGAAAAATTGTGATATACAATCATTTAAAAAAAAAAATTGTCCTTTCAGGCATTTCTTGGGACAACTGTGGAATTTCAGTGCTTCTTGTGATGAACAATTACAATATCCATAATGTTTGAGTTGATTATTGCTTTTCATTTCCATAGATGTTACAATAAAATGAAGTGCAATATTACATTTATTAAATTCTCAGATGCTTTATCTAAAGTGACTTGAAAGGTGAGGTATATACATACATACATACATACCTCACCTTTTATTTATTTTTCATCATTTCATGTATTCCCTGGGAATTGAACCTATGACTGGCTTTGCTATCATTGTGTTTGAGCAACAGGAACACATTGCTGTTGAATATCACTTTTCTTAAATAGATCATGACCTCCCATTACTCAGATCGGCCTTGCCCATTCTGAGGACGACGCACCATCCAATAAGTCTCCATCACTGCTTCAACCACTTGGACTCAAGAATCTTTGGTGCTTCTCTTATTACTGCGCAGCTTTTTCAGAATTGTTTCCCTGAAGAAGTTTCAGAGAGAAGTTTCTCTCTGCATTGATGCTTAATAGCAGCCAGCAGAAAGTCACTTGTGAAGCAGCAAAGTGACCCAACAAACCATTAGATATTTAACTCTTAAGAAATGCATTAAAAAAAACAAGGATGCATGTCAGTTTGATTGGTTACACTCAGCTCTCTACTAAGCATATACCCCTGTGTTAATTACATTAAAATAAGAAAAAATCTAATGTCGTAATTTAGATATATTTTTAAGATGGAAGAATGCGGTTTTACAGATGCTAGAAACATGGCTTTCAAATGAAAGATTGGTATCAAAGAGCACACCCTGGTTCCTAGCCGACGACGAAGACTTGACAGAGTGTTGTTACTTATCAATTGTTAAACAGTATTCTGGGTTATTACGTGCAGAGGTTTTTTGCCCAATATTGAGAAACTCTATACATATAAACTCTTAACATTTAGAACAGATATTTAGATATTTAGAACAAATATGCAACCACAAATACGACCTGAGGAGCTTTAGCACTCTCTTGACTCCCAGTAGGCGACAGATATTTTCAGTCACAGAAACAGAGGAAGCTCCCGAAAAAAAAGTTGCTTTATCTTATGATAGTGCGGTATAAAGAGACGAGACGAGTAGGCTACTGACAGATAAAATAACAACATGATTGTGATAGCCTTTATGATTTGTCTGATTTCTTCAAGCGTTCATATTTACTATATTTCCTATGGTAATGGTTAGCGTGCATAGACTTTTGCATCGCGTCTAAATATGTCTACCTTATACGGTGATCAGAATGCACATTGGATCACAAACAGAAAGCATTCAAACATGTAAGTGAGTTTTGAGGTAAATTATTTTTAAGTCTTTAATGTTGATGTTAGCCGGTATATGGAATCATCCGGCGCTGCCGTCTCCAGACTCAGTTAAACTCTGCCTCTGTTCATAACCACTCCTCTAGCCTGAGCTGGCCCGCTTTGGCCCAAGGTATTCGACGGGCCAGAAATCCTGGCCGTTGGCCCCGTGTAAGCCCTGATCAAGCCCCGATCAAGCCCCGGAAGTGACAGTGGAAAGGCAACTGGCCCTGGCCCGCACTAGCATCAAAACAAAATATTATGTAACTGACCCCTGAATAATGAGCAGCAGCTATTGCATCAGTGCATTCCCTGTGTGTTTAGTGTGTTTCACACCTCTAATGAATAGATCATCTCTGCATTCAGCACAGGTGTTAACAGCACCCTGAGGTGCACATTTACTCAACAGCAAACCATGATGGCTATAATTGGTCTTCAGAGTTTACTGTAGCTGTAATGAATAACCTCAGATGACTTATTATCAGGAGTAAATGAGAAACTTGCTATTGCATGTTTGACAAATCAACAGATTCAAAGAAACTGGTAGCCAGACAACCGACAAGTGAACAATCCTGAGTGGCGACTTCACTGCATGAATTTTATCTGGTGAAAAGTCAATCTTCCCGATTGAGATTGTGCAAGTGAACGTAATCATAGTTTTTATATAGGTTACGACATCCAGGGTAAGCACAAGTAAGTACAACTTTGATGAACAAAACAACACACGGGTCTTCTCTCTATGTTGAAAACAAACACAGCGTCAGCTCATGTGTGAGTTTTCTCCTGTGCATACGTCATTAAGTGACAGGAAGCTTGTGCTCCAGACTGCTATGAATGAACTCGGAACTATATGCTGAGGCTGTGAATTACATGTAAAAATGTTGTAGAAGATGTTCAGTTTCTTGCATAGGCCGATTGTTTCGCTTCTTAAGACCTCAATGTATCGTCAGGAGCCGTGGGTATTACAGTTTTTCTCGATTGCTTAAACACTATAACCAGGCTTTTGAACTAAAATTTCAAAACCATAATGCCATTTATCAAAAAGCACACCCATTTCACTAAACTATAAACACTATTCCCTGTTTTGACACATGAGTCAGATTTGTTGAACTGTCACTGCAAAACTCTACACACAAATCCCTTAATTTCTCATTGCCTAGACCATGTTGTCATGTATAAAGCACTAGCATTCAATATTGTTCACTCAAGTCAGCACAGCTTCAGCTCAGTTAGCACACAATTACCCAGGTGGAAACACTAAGAGTCAAAATTGAACACACATCAATCAGAGCCTTCAATAGACAGATAAAAGAGCCCAAATCAGTTTATTGAGATTTGGAACAATGGATCCAGAAAGACATGAAGGAAGAGATCGAGGAGGGATAAGGAGGAGGACGAGGGCAAGGGCAAGAAGACAAGCAGTCTCAGATGAAATTCAAGCCACTAGTTGCCCATGTCTTTATCAATGTTATCACTATGAGGGAAGCTGGGCTACGAGTAAGGCCAAATTTGAGTCGCTTTACCGTCGCCTCGAGAGCCTTCAGGGAGGTGTGGTGGCAAACAAAATTCTATCACTGAATAAGAGACAAACATTTCCAATAGTCTTTGATGAGGTTTATTGTCTTGCAAGAAAAGGCCAGCAGTCGTACAGTCACACAGAGTGACACAGTGTGTGACAGTGAAGGGAGGGCATCCTTTCTCCTTTATAGTCTTGACTCCCAGAATGTTGTCTTTCTAGGCCAATGATGGTATTTCAACCATATGTGGAACATTCTTAGACGTGTTCATCATATTTTGTCCTTGAGTCGAGGCCCTCCAGTCACCTACCAACACTCTTTACCATTCCAATACAATTCCATATTAGAATAAGGTTTGTGTGTGCTCTTTTACTGTCATATGATGGTCACACACATCTTTAGAGGAGAGAGAGAGAGAGAGAGAGAGAAAAAAAAAAAGAGTAAAACAGGAAGATTTTTATTTTTGTTGTGTGTGTGTGTGTGTGTGTGTGTGTGTGTGTGTGTGTGTGTGCGTGTGCGTGTATGTGTGTTGTACTGTGTAGTAATGAATAAAAATGTGCCAATGTATCCATTGGTTGTGTCTTTTGTGTTCATTATGTGAAAAGGTTTGTGAGGGGGGGGAACCACAAGCAACATAACTTACCAGTTTTGGAAATGTTGATTTGAATGTATTGCACCAATGTGTTAGACTATGTTGTAGTGTGTGTGATTTTGAGGGCTTGTGTGTCCTGTCTGAGGGCAAAGTTTGGTTTTTCAGCAAGAGTGAATGGTTTTGAGTGTAGAGCTTCATTTTGACCTGAAAATAGGATGTTTGGGGAATTGGGTGAGACGTTATGGATTTGTGTTTACTGTTTTGAGAATACGAGGCATAGTTTCAAGAAAAGCAATCGAGAAAAACTGTAATTGGCCCCTGCTCTGTGTGACCAAAAAAAAATTTGACCAAAATCCAAACTCTCCTATGTCACCTTCGGGCTACGAGCATCAACCAAGACAGACCCTCTTCCCAATCCTGATTCAATTAACACAGTAAGTGCATAACAACGACTTCAGAGATTGATACAAACGCTCTAACGCACCTTGACTGAGAGCGTTATATGCGCAAGACTGGTTGTACATTCCAGATGTAAAACTGGTCCCTCAATCGCTCTGAATGATCTTGGGCATACCGAAAATAGAAATAAATTGTTTTAAAACTTTGACCACAGCCTTGGTAGTCATCTTACACAGGGGATCGGCCGTGGGATAACGTATTGCTTGGAAGAGCTTATTAATGATCTCAAGGCAGTTGGGACCACAGTCACCAAGCAAACCTCTGGTAAGGCAAGGCAAGTTTATTTACATAGCACATTTCATCCACAATAGTAATTCAATGTGTTTTACATAGAAGGAATTAAAATAATCAAAAGAAATAAGAATAATAAAAAAGGAAATAAAATACAGTGCAAACAGGCAGACGTACAGCGGCACAGTGTTCATTCATTAAATGCACAGCTAAACAGAAGTGTTTTGAGTCTGGATTTGAATGTGATACTGTAGGAGCACATCTGATCTCTTATGGAAGCTGGTTCCAGCATAATAACTAAATGCAAACTCTCCTTGATTTGAGTGAACCCTTGGTATTTCTAGTTGATGTGATCCTAATGATCTGAGTGATCTGTTGGGTTTATATTCAGTGAGCATGTCTGCAATGTATTGAGGTCCTAGGCCGTTTAATGATTAATATACCAGTAATAATACTTTAAAATCAATCCTAAGTGTAACTGGGAGCCAGTGTAAAGACCTGAGGACTGGTGTGAGGTGTTCATATGTTCTGGTTCTGGTTCTGCTCAGCGTTCTGTATGAGCTGCAACTGTCTTATGGTCTTTTTGGGAAGGCCAGTGAGGAGTCCATTACAATAATCCACCCTGCTGGTGATGAAAGCATGCACAAATTTCTCTGTCTGTCTGGAAACAAAGCATCTAATTCTTGCAATATTTTTCAGATAATAGTATGCTGATTTAGTTATTGCTTTGACATGACTACTGAAACTAAGGTCTGACTCTAGTGTCACACCAAGATTCCTGACTTGATTTTTAGTTGTTTGACCCCTAGAGTGAAGGTATGAAGGCGTTCACCTTGAGAACTTCATCTTTCATCAAGAATTGAGCCTTGAGGGACTCCACGTCATGGATGTCCACTCAGACTTATGGGCTGCGTTCGAAACCGCATACTCACAGAGTAGGTACTTATTTCAATAAGTACTTACTTAACGAGCGCTAAAAGAGTAGGTTTAGTTCATCTATCTGTAAATATCTTGATATTGATGAAACTGGCTCATTTTGTGTCTTGTTGAAGAAACAGCTAGCCATTTATTTTGTGAATACATTTAGGGTTGATTTCTTATATTTTAAACCCTACCCTCAACATACTACTTGTCTGGCCTTAAAATTAATAATACAGAATTTTTACCGCTTCCATGTAGCCACGCAAAAGCGGAATTATCCCGACAATGCTTTATCTGAAGACATGTAAAGGGAGGTGGGGGGGGCCTTCACAGGGAAGAGCCTAGTTGACATTTCAGGACTGCGTTGTCATCGCGTCCAGGCGCAGGTCCTTTATCAGATCTGGATTATAGAATTAACTATAATTATAGAAGTTTATAATGTATTATGTGTATGCTAGGTCAAAGAGATGTGTTTTTAGTCTAGCTTTGAACTGACAGAGTGTGTCTGCTTCCCGGACAATGTTAGGAAGACTGTTCCAAAGTTTTGGTGCTAAATAAGAGAAGGATCTACTGCCAGCAGTCGATTTTGATATTCTAGGTATTATCAACTGGCCGGATCGTGAGATCGCAATAGACGTGAAGGACTATAATGCGTTAATCTGAAATACTGCAATAATTGAAGAAATATTAAAAAAAAATGTTTTTGTATTATTTTCAATGGCAAAAATTAACCATAAATATTAATAAGTACCATCAAATCCTCTCAAAATACAAAAGAAAAAATATTATTGAACAAAAATAAATTGCATTGGTTTTACTGGGGTGGAGGAAGTTGTCCGGTCACTTCTGACCGGGAAGATAACACGTTTTGCACCCAAATGAAGAGCACCTGAGGGTTCAAAGTTTTTGGTATGTATCCTAATGACAAAGAAGAATTAATGATATTGAGAAGAGGATCTATGACCTCTGGAAGCATCTCTTTCAGTAGCTTAGGGATAGGGTCTAACATACATGTTGTCGATTTAGCAAAATCGAATTTACCACCGTTCCCGCGGCGGTAAAACTTGGGCTGTGTATTTGCTGCCTTTCACCGCTAAGAGGCGCTACAATCACAGACTTTGAAAAATGTCAGTTTATTCTCTCTATTGCGTAATCTGCCATGGCTCGTTGAGAGATGTTAGCAGATGAATTCAAGTGAAACATTGTAGTTAAACAAATTTATAATCCCAATACTGAAATTACAGTACAAATTTAGAACTGAAACAAATGTAGGCTTCTATTTTTGCATCAAATTTAAGCATAGGCTAAACGTTAACACTGTGTGTCCAATCTTTCTATAGCTAGAAAGGCAATGCATGTAAAGGTTATGTGTCTTATACTTTGTGTTATTTTAAAGGAACACTCCGACTTTTTGGGACTTTAGCTTATTCACAATATCCCCCAGAGTTAGATAAGTCCATACATACCTTTTTCATTTCTGTGCGTTCTGTAAGTGTTATTTGACGCACCCACCGCTAGCCTAGCTTAGCACAAAGACTGGATGTAAATGGATAATGGTAGCATACTAATCCCAATAAGTGACAAAATAATGCAAACATTTTCCTATTTACATGTTGTGATCTGTATAGTCACAGCGTGTACAAATAACAAGGCTATATGAGACAGAGACCATTTTTAATCGTATAAATACTGGGAACTATATTCTCACTAGGCGTAGGAGCACAGCTAACGTTACTTGGGCGGAGTGGCTACTTGGGCGGAGTGATTAGCGCCGCACACGAGACGCCCTGTTGATGGTTCCGTAAACAAAACAAACCTGACTAACTAGCTAGACGTGACTCGTGATCATGGCTGATTTTGAGGAATTGTCAGAGGAATTTTACTGTGTATCAAACCAAGATCCAGAACCATATAGTTTTGAGCCAGAATACACAGACGAGGAGTTACAAACTTTGGAAGTTGTAAGACAAGATGCCGAACAGATTGATGTCGAAGGGAGAATCAGAACGAACATGACCTAATGGTCAGCTGTCCACCAAGTAAGTGATTTTGTTATAATGATCATTCATAGTTCAATGAAATTGTAGTATAGCCATTGCATATAGTGTGGTCATGACAACACAATAATAACAATAAAGGGAATACACGGAGCCCCTATTCACGTAATAGTGTCACTCACTACTAAGGTTACATTACATTAGCATGGCACTGTTACAGTATGGCTAATGTTAGTCATCTCAAAACATAACGGAACACTTACCGCAGCAACAGGTGATCCAATTTGTCCTGTCTTTATTATCGATGGGATGGCTGTATCCTTTAGCACGCGTTTCATGGTCCGTGTGGCAACTTGCATTTTTACAAAATAGTCGTCTATAGTAAAATGTTCAGAGCAAACGAAATACTTTGTGATGCTGTTTACAGGTGTGTTTAGTAGCCATCGATTCATCAGGTCAGCGTTTTTGGTTGGAATTCTATGAAACATCATAGTATTACCTGGTCTCCCCTGTTTATTGTCGCAGCTCTTTACAATACAGCGAACACCCATGATTGTAAACTATAAATTTACTATCTAGTAATTGCTGACTCTATTACTCCAACTCTGAGCGAACTCTCTGCTCCTCACCACAGTGCGTCTCGTGTGCTGCGCTAATCACTCCGCCCAAGTAACGTTAGCTGTGCTCCTACGCCTAGTGAGAATATAGTTCCCAGTATAAATACGATTAAAAATGGTCTCTGTCTCATATAG
The DNA here is from genome assembly GCF_963993115.1 of Abramis brama. Taxonomy (NCBI): domain Eukaryota; kingdom Metazoa; phylum Chordata; class Actinopteri; order Cypriniformes; family Leuciscidae; genus Abramis; species Abramis brama. The sequence continues at coordinate 1,245,213 of NC_139963.1, read as the reverse complement.
CCTTGTTATTTGTACACGCTGTGACTATACAGATCACAACATGTAAATAGGAAAATGTTTGCATTATTTTGTCACTTATTGGGATTAGTATGCTACCATTATCCATTTACATCCAGTCTTTGTGCTAAGCTAGGCTAGCGGTGGGTGCGTCAAATAACACTTACAGAACGCACAGAAATGAAAAAGGTATGTATGGACTTATCTAACTCTGGGGGATACTGTGAATAAGCTAAAGTCCCAAAAAGTCGGAGTGTTCCTTTAATTTGCTAGTAGGCCTAGATTTATGAACTGAAACATAACAGTGAAATAAATTAAAGTAAATGATCGTAAAATTAAAACATTGTCAGGATTTGTGTTTTAGGATTAATTAAGAATTAAATAGTCTTACAGTAGGTTGTTATGATTAGCATAATTTTCTTTAATAAATAATGAAAACATTTAAACATAAACATGCTAGCATGCTAACAAAGATAGCTGTGTTGTCTACGCTTCAACATGTGCGTTGCGGTGCTTCAAGCGGTCCGAGTACGAATCTCAGCTCTATTATCTTCATAATTTAGTTTGTAGTTTAATAGGCTATTTGTCAAAAATAAAAACTTCTGAAATGGTCATTTATTGATTCAAAACACTTTTTGGAGCTTTGTTAGCTTATTCATTGTCTGCCATTTTTATTAATAGTCGTTTAGAAGATATAACATTGTCGCCTACATGCTGTTAACCGATGTTGGCCGACAGCGTTTATGTTTTACCATTCTTAAATAGGTAACAAATTATTAAAGTCAAGCATTTTAATTAATAATTGCACATTACAGCATAAATGTGCTATTCCAGTAGAGCCGCTGTTGCGCTGCACAGACGACAAAACCCGAAGGTGATGTTGAAGGAGATCATCAGACGATCGCACCATGAAATGAAGATGACGAAGCTCGTCTTTAATCTGTTAAATTATAGTTTTGTGAGTCATTCATGAAATTGAGACGATTGACAGTGATACCCATAGCAACGAAAGAAAATTTTCAAAACACATTTGCGACATTTTAAATTTGTATTGACAAAGTAATTGCAGCTTTGTTGTGTACAATTAAAACAGTACTAAATGAAAATAGTAGCCTACAAAGCAACATAAATTAAGATCGGGCATTTTTCTCTGCTCTCTCATTTAGGCTACATGAACTAATATTTCTGTCATAAAAGTTTCTGAACTAAATATTTCATTATTTCAATAGGCTAGTATTAAAACGTTAGGCCTACTTCGGTTTAGGCCAGCTTTTTCCAACCAAAACAAAATATAAACTTCAAACTGTTCAAATGTTCATTTGTTGTCATGAAAAAAACAGGGTTGATTTGTGAATTAAGCAGAGGGAGGTCATTTTTATTTATTAAAATAAACCTTGAACCACGGTGGGTATTTTGTGCCGCTGTTAAAGGTCGTTTTTCCTGTGTTTTTGAAGCTTTGATTGTGTTTACAGTGTGCAATATAACATGTTCATGTTTCGCGTGTAAAAAAACACAGTATTTTTCACACAATTTACTTATCTGTATACCGCTGTTTTCACTGTCCTAAAAACGGGCTGATAACTTCCTTGTTCTAAGTCCCTCCTTTAGAAATACATAACCAGTTCTGATTGTGCCAGCGGTTCCTGTGTTCCGATTCGACAGCAGCTTAGCGCACGTTGCCCGGAAAGGTCACGCCTCTTACCATAACGTGGAGATGCATGCGCTCAGTGTTATTGTAAACATGTCTTTAATATTACCTTATCAATTTGAGCCGGAATCAGACCTGGAGAACAAACACACTATACAAACGCAACTCTTCCTCTTCTCCATGGGAGCGCAACAAGACCACGCCCCCCTTTTTTTGTGTATTCCTGTGGGCGGAGGTTAGTCAAAAACTGTTCTAATGACGTCATTAAAGCAGGAAGTAGAGGGATGTAGTCCAAACTGGCTGTTCGCTGTAGGCTTTGAAAGGGGACTTCTGTTAAATAAAATATCTCGCTTGGCATTGAACTTTGAGCTTTATAATTTTACAGGTATTATTTATGCTCTAACAGCAACATGACACACACACTAAAGAAAGAAAAATGGGATCACGAAGAACAGGACCTTTAAACTAAATAACATTTATGGAATAATTATGACCTTAAATGAAATAACATTTCGACGAAGAAATTATTTTATCTGTTTTTACATTTTAATTCAGGGCGATTTACATTTAATTAGAGCGAGAATTTCACTCTTGCGTTGTCCTTTTCTAATTGGGAAGCGCTCATACACATGATAAACATGTTTGAGCAGATGTACCTCTGTACCTCTTGGTTTCATATGGATCTAGGGATCGATTCTTGGACCAATTTGTTTTGGTTGATATATTAATGATCTGCCTATGGTGTGTCCAGAGGTCCAGTTTCAGATGTACGCAGATGATACAGTTATCTATACCTATGCTAAAACAAAAGAACAAGCTGCTATCAAACTTACTGCTGCACTGAATAAAGCCTCAGACTGGTTAACTCACTCTTGTCTTACTCTTAATATAAATAAAACTCTGGGAATGTACTTTTCTAGTTAAAGAACTGATGAGAATCAACCAGACATTCTAATTAAATGAGATGATTACAAATTACTTTATTTGAATGTATTTTTATCCGCCGGGATGATAGAATTGGCCTCATTACGTGAGGACGTAAAATAACTGGTGAACCGGTTTGTGAAAAAAAAAAACGAACTTCCCATCACTCTCTCATTCCCGCCAAAAGAAGGCACAGTTCATTGTTCTCATGTATGTGGGGGAGAATGGTGATCTATCTAATTCTTGGTTGAACATTGTTAAACATTACTAATTAACTGACTTTGTTTTGATTCAAATGTTTATGTATTTTTTATTAGTATAACAGTTTACCTCTTTGTTACTGTTAAATCCCATTTTTTTGTCTTCCTCGGATTTCTTTATTACCTTTCATTTCTAAATGGTTTAATCCAAGTAGGAGAGACTTGGTCTTTTTAAGAGGGACTCTCAGAGCGGTTTAGGAGCTCAGAGAGTGAGCTGGAGGATAGTTGTACAGAAAAACTGGTGTGTTTTGTGTCAATTTATTGGCATAGCCAAAAGCTTGTCTGCATATAACTTTTAGAATAGTTTTGTTTGTTTTGACTTTTTTGGATTTAAACTGTAAATACTAGTGATGGTGAAATGAAGCTTTGTGAAGCATTGAGGCTTTCTCCTCAACTGTATCGTAAAATGGTTAATTACTCAAAGCTTTTGCTGTGTTGGGAGAGTGAGTTTGCTGGACTATTCATTAAAAATAATGAATAATTTGTGTCTGATTGGTCCAGATGCTACAGTAGTTTTAAAAATACTAAATGATGTATGTTCTTTAATATGAACAGGCAATGAATTTCATCTGTCTGCTGCTCTAAATGGAAAAAGCTGATTGCCCAAAGACAGTTTTCTTAAATGTAACTGAACAGTTGCCTAAAAAATTTTCCCAAGAATTGTCCTTATGGAAAGTCACACATTGTTTAAGAGACGGTGGAGCAAGATCATGAATTAATTTATACATCAAACACATTTTAAAAATAAAAACTGTCAAATGTTAATTAATATTTTTGATAATGATTTTATTTTATTTTTTATCTAGAATTTTCACAGCTTGTTTATAAAGAGTATATAATGGTTTTAATGTTGTTATACTTGCTTGAGACCAGCTGGTAACACAATTGGATAAATGCGGAAGAATCATTGTGCATAAAGAGTTTAGCCAAAATAACTAATGCCTTTTTGTCTTCCTGCTTATGCTACTGTTCGGACGCTCTCGCTTACTGCTCCGCGCTTTGCTCTATCGCTTTTACATTTTATCTCCTATTTTCTTATATTTTATTTCCTTTATTTTATTTCCTTTTATCACCTAATTTTAACTTCAGCAAATCAGCACAGTGCTCAGACGACAAAGTTTGGATTACTACAAAAACTGAGAATTATTTTACCCGACCAGCTTACATTCCGGGAAAGGAAAACACAACTGCCTACAAGGATAAGAGAAAATGCCTCTTCTGAAATCTACTTGCTGCACCAACTGCCACAGACTTTTACAAAGGATTGCAGTTCTTGAAACAAAGTTACTTACGGGACCACCAAACCAGACGGAGCACACAACAGAGCTTCATCATGGATACCCTCAGCATACCGGTGAGTCCCATGAAACTAGTGCTCCTCGACAGGTAGAGAAACAAGCCGATCGACTTACTAATCGATGGCACAAACAGGGAGGGAGACCCAAAGGCACTCGAGACATCAGAGTGTCACGAGCATCACATATTGCCGCAGTAGCATCCTCTACCCCAGATACAGCTCTGACAAGGATTGCAAACACTGGTCTACTACCACCGCCTATACATCTTGAGAACAGATTTGAAGTGCTAATGAATGTAAATGAGGAATCCCCAAATGTGATGAATGTGATCGAACACAGACTGAATGGGCCAGTGGCTAACACTGATGCTAACTGGTGCTCAAGGTCGAGCAGACAGCGGCACTCAGCTCAGAGCGCTGCCGAGCCCAGGACTCTGATAGTGGGGGACTCCATAATCAGAAACATTAGCGGCAGGGATACAACTACGTGCTGCCTTCCACAAGCAACAACTTCTGATGTAAACAGGGAACTTCATAACATTCTGATGAAACATAAGACTGCAAATCGACTCATCATTCATGTGGGGAAGAATGATATTCATAAAGAGCAGTCAGAACTCCTTAAGAAGGATTTCAATGAACTTTTTGAAACACTTAAAAGACTGAAAGTGCAAACATTCATCAGTGGACCACTCCCAGCAAGAGGAACAAACCGGTTTTCACGGTTGCTCGGGCTTAATACGTGGCTGCAAAAAACCTGCAATATAAAAGGAGTAAACTTCATTGACAATTTCAATCTTTTCTGGAGTCAGAGACAACTGTTTCATCGGGATGGCCATCACCCAAACAAACTTGGTTCAAGAGTGTTAAAGGACAATATCTACTTCTCCCTCAATCATCCTTCTGCAGTGTGTGCCAATCCACTCAATCTGAACGGCACACACACATCTGGACACAGTATGAATGACCACGGGACTTCACTTCAACAGCAAAATGGACATGATAACACCACTCCGCCACAACAACCTCTGCTCACGGACACAATATCAGCTGAGCCCTGTCCACACAGCTCACCACAGACAGACATATCAGAACTGCTCCAAGATTCACCACCCAAGGACGACTTCCTGGAAAACAGCCAGGGAATCCAGGACAGCATATCACAACCTCCGATAACACCAGAGCAACAGCCCCTTTCACCAGACACTTTCTCCCTCTCCCCAGCAACTCCACTCCTGTGCTTCTCACAGAAAATGGAAGAACTGGTGTATGCTGGAACCAGACTATCCCACTCTTTTGCTGCAAGCCCCCAAATACCAACCAAAAAAAGACAGGCACCATTACCACCAAAGCCTGCGGGCCCAGCTCGCCCTCCCCCTCCTCCTGTGAGAGCTCTTCGGCCTCTGCCACAACGCCAGGGCCCACACCCTCCTCCATCTGCTCGAGGTGAACCGAAAACAACTGATACCAGCTCTCAGTGATATGTGTCGGGTCCCCGTTTTGATAACAGTAACTTTCTCAAATGTTTACAGAACAAACGGGAACCCAGTGTGCCTGTATCTTCCTCTATTGCTGTTCTATTACAAGATAGAAAGTCTAAGGCCTTCAATAGCCGTACAGCAAACCTAACTAATCTGGTGCCTCTTACACGTCAAACTAATATTGCTGTGGGGAAAAGTAAGTCTGTTAAGTTAGCACTCCTTAACATTCGCTCACTTAAAAATAAATCACTTCTAGTCAACGACTTAATAACCACAAACAATCTGGATTTTATGCTTCTAAATGAAACCTGGCTAGAAGACAGCTGCAGTGCAACAATCCTCAATGAAGCAGCCCCCCCTAACTTTACTTTTATGAGTGTCTGCAGAGCTGTTAAGAGAGGTGGGGGTCTAGCTGCTCTTTTTAAAGATATCTATCAATGTAAGCAAAAATCATTTGGGAATTACTTGTCTTTCGAATATCTGGGTATTGTGTTAAAAGGTGCTCCACGCATTTTACTTATCATTATTTACAGGCCTCCAAAATACTCTCCAGCCTTTGCTGAGGACTTTACAGAACTGTTATCAACAATTACATCAGAGTTTGACTGTTTTGCCATTGCTGGAGATTTAAACATCCACATAGATAATGCAGAAACCAATATGGCAAAAGAAATCAATACTGTTTTAAAAACTTTTGATCTGACTCAGCATGTTCATGGACCCACACACAATCGTGGACACACTCTAGATTTACTTATCAGTAAGGGTCTAAACATTTCATCGATTGTTATTAAGGATGTAGCACTGTCTGATCATTTCTGTATTTTCTTTGATATATTGATCTCTCCTGCCACTGAAGCTAGATCTGTGTCTGTCAAGAAGAGATGCTTAAATGAGAACACTAGTGTACTATTTATGAAGGCTATATCCTTAACACCAAGCATATCTGCAGACTCTGTTGATTTTCTCCTTGATTCCTTTAACTCAAAAGTTAAAAGTGTAATTGATGATATTGCTCCTGTTAAAGTCAGGAAGAAGAGTGGCAGACAAAAAGCACCTTGGAGAAACTCAACAGCAGTGCAAAATATGAAAAGACAATGCAGAAAAGTAGAGCGCATATGGCGGAAGACAAAACTTGTAGTCCATTATAACATCTACAAAGACTGCATCCATGCTTTTAATATGGAACTAGGCAAAGCTAGACAGACTTTCTTCTCAAATATTATAAACAGTAATTTAAACAACACACGCACTCTTTTTGCTACTGTAGAGAGACTGACAAACCCCCCAAGCCAGATTCCCAGTGAAATACTCTCAGACAACAAGTGCAGTGAGTTTGCCTCTTTCTTCTCTGAGAAAATCAATAATATCAGAAAGGCGATCAGCACACCTTTGAGTTGCCCTGGGGTTAGACAGACCATCAAACCACCTGAGAAAGTAGTTACTATGTCTGACTTCAAAGAAATTGATGGCAAAATTTTGGAAGAAACCGTACAGCACCTTAAAACATCAACCTGTGCTCTTGACACACTTCCCACATCATTTTTCAAAAGTGTGTTAAACAGTTTAGAAGCAGATCTTCTAGAAGTGGTAAATGCCTCACTTCTCTCTGGGAGTTTTCCAAACTCCCTGAAAACTGCAGTTGTCAAGCCCCTCCTGAAAAAGAACAATATGGATAAGACCATATTAAGCAACTATAGGCCGATCTCAAATCTTCCTTTCATAGGCAAGATCATTGAAAAAGTTGTCTTCAATCAGCTGAACAAATTCTTATGCTCGAATGGATACTTTGACAATTTTCAATCTGGTTTCCGACCGCACCACAGCACAGAGACAGCGCTCATAAAGATAATAAACGATATTCGCTTAAATACTGATTCAGGCAAATTATCAGTGCTGGTACTACTCGACCTCAGTGCTGCATTTGACACTGTCGATCATAACATACTTCTTGACAGGCTGGAAAACTGGGTGGGGCTTTCTGGGAAAGTCCTAAAATGGTTCAGGTCATACTTAGATGGGAGAGGTTATTATGTGAGTATAGGAGATCATAAGTCTGAGTGGACATCCATGACATGCGGAGTCCCTCAAGGCTCAATTCTTGCGCCACTCCTGTTCAACCTGTATATGCTCCCAATGAGCCAAATAATGAGAAAGAACCAAATTGCTTACCACAGCTATGCAGACGACACACAGCTCTACTTAGCCCTATCGCCTAACGATTACAGCCCCATTGACTCCCTGTGCCAATGCATCGATGAAGTCAACAGTTGGATGTGTCAAAACTTTCTTCAGTTAAACAAAGACAAAACTGAAGTCATTGCATTTGGAAACAAAGATGAAGTTCTCAAGGTGAACGCATACCTTCACTCTAGGGGTCAAACAACTAAACATCAAGTCAGGAATCTTGGTGTGACACTAGAGTCAGACCTTAGTTTCAGTAGTCATGTCAAAGCAATAACTAAATCAGCATACTATCATCTAAAAAATATTGCAAGAATTAGATACTTTGTTTCCAGACAAGACTTAGAGAAACTTGTTCATGCTTTCATCACCAGCAGGGTGGATTATTGTAATGGACTCCTCACTGGCCTTCCCAAAAAGACCATAAGACAGTTGCAGCTCATACAGAACTCTGCCGCCAGGATTCTGAGCAGAACCAGAAAATATGAACATATCACACCAGTCCTCAGGTCTTTACACTGGCTCCCAGTTAAATTTAGGATTGATTTTAAAGTATTATTACTGGTATATAAATCATTTAATGGCCTAGGACCTCAATACATTGCAGATATGCTCACTGAATATAAACCCAACAGATCACTCAGATCACTAGGATCATATCAGCTAGAAATACCAAGGGTTCACTCTAAGCATGGCGAGTCCGCTTTTAGCTATTATGCCAGCCGCAGCTGGAACCAGCTTCCAGAAGAGATCAGACGTGCTCCTACAGTAGTCACATTCAAATCCAGACTCAAAACACATCTGTTTAGCTATGCATTTAATGAATGAGCACTGTGCCAATGTTCGTCCGACTGTTTGTACTGTACTGTATTTTATTTTTTATTTTTCTAAACTGTTTTAATTATTCTTATTTCTTTTTATTATTTTAATTTCTTCTATGTAAAGCACTTTGAATTGCCACTGTGTATGAAAAGTGCTATATAAATAAACTTGCCTTGCCTTGCCTTGCCTAATAATCCTAAAAATCACTAAGGTGCTCTCACACCTCTAATACAGTGATGAGACAGTATCAGCTGCTCATGCTCATCAGTTCTCTCAGCACAGCATCTTATTTCAGTGAACTGAGTAACATATACTCCGGGATATTGGTTTATTTCAAGGGACTGTCGGAGGGACTGTCAGGCATGTCCGAAAGTGAGTAACTTTAGTAACTTGTTGAGCAGCGCTGACTCAAGACACAAACTGTTTTGAACGATTCAGTCCGATTTGGTAAACTGGTTCAAATGGTTCACTAAAAAGAACCGGTTCATGAACCGGACATCACTAATTAGTAGAGTAAGTTAGCAGAACAGCAGCAGTAGAAAGCATAGTTGTTTCTCAATATGCATTCTTGTTTGTACTTGTGAAACATCATCAGTCGCTGCCCAAGTACTAAAGTTCAAATTTAAAGTTCACATCTTGCCACATCCAGTTCAAATCCATGGATGTTCTTGATCCGTCCCTTTTTTGAGAATGCATCGAGAGGCGACTTGTGCGAACTTGAGTCAGCCATGTATCCCAGAATGCATCTTGTACCTACCAGCATGCATCAATAGCATTGGAGAAAACCTGCGTAATTTAAAAATTAGTTTTTCAGGCGATGCGTTGTTGAAAGTTGTAGTCTAAAGCTCAAACCTGTTGTTTATTTAAAAAGATGGCACCTATTTGAAGATTTGATCTGACATTTTTGGAGTTGTGAGATCCAGGTGATCACGGGGCATTGGCGCTCATGTACCCCGCCTGGAAATCAACTAGTTTCCTCAGCTAGTCCTTCTGACATTTGCCCCTGGCTCTGATGTCTCTGTAGTGGTTAAACATGAGAAATAATTTGTCTTGTTTATAACTAATGGGCAATCTTTGGTCTCATGAATCTATAATTTGTTCCCTGGCAAATAGTTTTGGTTGAGGCCAAAGTGAAGTTTTATAACTTGATGTATTTAGGCTATTTAACTCTTAAACTTTTATGTTGGCTATTATTGATCATTAAAGCTGACATTTAACAAAAAGTGAAAGTGAAAGTGAAAGTGACACGTGACGGCCAAGTATGGTAACTATGGTAAATTCCATACTTGGAATTTGACCTCTGCATTTAATGCACACACATTAGGAGCAGAGTAGTGAGTAGTTAACACACACACACTGCAAACGTGGATACACACACCCAGAGCAGCGGGCAGCCTTTGTGTGGCGCCCGGGGAGCGATTAGGGGTTAGGTGCCTTGCTCAAGGGCACCTCAGTCATTTCCCACCGGTTCTGGAATCGAACCAGCAACCTTTGGGTTACCTGTCCAACTCCCTAACCACTAGGCCATGACTGCCCCTAAAAAGAGTGGTACGATGGCTGTTCCAAAGACTCCTAAAGCCGGTAGAAAGGAGGCCCCAATGGACGATAAGTTGACTTTTGCACCTAGGAAAAGACCATGTTAGTTTGACAAAGTTTCTCCATGAAGATGTGGATTTTGTGAAAAGTGGTTTCTCAATGTCTGGTAATCGTGTGGGGAGAAATACTGTATGTTTGACAAGATGATGCGGACTGTGAGAATATATGCTGTGGATCTTGGAGATGATTTCACATCACAGGACCCCTGATTGATTTTCCCTGCCAAAGTTTATATTTTTATATTTTTATTTTTATATGATCACGTTATATGGTACAATTCCGGTAATACCATGGAAATAAACAAGGCTTCATTTTACAGTACAGTTACACTTTACTTACTGAGTAAATTGTCATGTTTTCCTTGGTAACGTTGCAGGACATACGAGGTAAAAAAGTGTGACTACATGGAAAAGGGAATGATCAGGTTATATGGTACAATTCCGGTAATACCATGAAAATAAACAAGGCTTAATTTTACAGTACAGTTGCACTTTACTTACTGAGTAAATTGTAAAAACATCTGCAAGAACATACCCAGTATTTAAGATGTGCCATGACATTAGGGAAAACTGTTCCTGCGGGGTAGATACCAGGTAAGTGTAAGGTAAATTATTTGATAAACCCTCTATAAATGGGTGTAGCAATGAACAACAACTATGTAAGACAAGGTAATTTATTGGAAACTACCGTCTTAATTTCAAGATAGTAATAAATAAACATGGACTGTTACCAACATAACCCTAGGATAACTACACACCTAACTTGAATTGATGGGTAATACTGGAGGTGTTTCTAAAAATTGGCTGCCGACATTCTGAGGAAGTGCACAATTAAATCTGAGTTATTACCAACCTAAACAGGTAACAAGTACACAGTACTTTGTTGAGTTGATATTTAACAGTGGTGTTTTTTTCCCTGGTAGTTTCTCTGTAATTGCATACTAATCACCTAAAGTAATTACACACTAAAATACTATAATTTACCATATGCTTACCAGGTAAATACTTAGTAATTAGTTTGTAGTATCTCTGCATTTACATACTTGTTACCTGTGGTAATTACTAATAACCAACTATAACTTACCATATATTTACCCAGTAAATACTTAGTAATTAGTTTGTAGTTTCTCAGCGCTTACATACTTGTTACCTGTGGTAATTACCAATAACCAGCTATAACGTACCATATATTTACCAGGTATTTACCTAATTACTCCTAATAGTAATTAGGAGACTGTAAAAGGAAGGGTTACCAAACATGGTACATATCTTTCATTTCCAAGGTGTTTTATTTTCACTTTACCATGTTCATGTACAGAGACTCATGTGAATGTTGAAGTCAGCAGGACTCATCAGTGGTCCCTGTATAAAAAAACAACCTGTGAACATGCTGATATCAAGATTTAATATCTGGTGTTGTTTCCAACAATATATAATGAACACCAGGTTTGTTGTGCCTTGCAACATTGCTGGAAACCTCGCCACAAACTTGTGACAACAGCTGGTTGGATAAATTTTGCGTGGATCTCGGGTATCACAATCTGACCTTCCTCACAACACCATCCGGTGCAATAGCTGGAGCCGCAGCCTTGGCTGGGATTGAAAACACAGACGGCTGTAAGATCATAAAAGCAACTGTCATGATCCTTCTGGAGCATCTTATCAACAAAAGCTGAAAGAACTCTGTCTGGGTTGCAAAGTCGACCATCCTAGTCAGATTAGACATAGCTGTCTGTTTGAACCTAATGCCTGTTTCTTTAACTTGTACTTTGAGGAACTGTCGTGTTATCTGATTAAACCAACACTTTAACATGCCATAGCTCAAGCATTGAGCTGTTGTGGTTTAAGGATTTATCCACAGAGGATTCAGGGTTCAGTTGACACTATTTTGAACAAACTGCGTGGCGAGGTCTACATTGTGGAAAAGCTTTGTGAAGTAAGAGAAAAAGTTTTGGATGTTGGCAGCGCACAGTTTGTCTATGATGCTGTGGACAGCTGGAAAGTGTAACACTGACATGAGGAACAGATGCTTTGCAACTGGACTGGCAGAGTGTCTACTTAAAGAACATATTCGATGTGAGATGACCAGCTTATTGTATAAGATGGCTAATAACAGTGCTGATGTATCTTTTGCTGTAAACAAATGTGGTGTTGATACTAAACATTTTACAAACCTCAAGAAGCCAATGTCTGTTGTAAGAGGTGTGTCAAATGAGTGGACTGATATGATGGGTTTGTGCATTAAAATGGGTGAACCCATTTCTGTAACTATAAGATACATTTTAGACATAATGACCGAATGCGGTGTCTCTATTAGACATGCTGATATCAAGATTTAATATCTGGTGTTGTTTCCAACAATATATAATGAACACCAGGTTTGTTGTGCCTTGTAGGCATAGGCTGCAGTGCTGCATAAAATAATAATAACAATAACCTATAGTAGGCAGCCTATCAGTCGTTAAAAGGAACACTTCAGTAACAACTACGCTAGAGAAAAATATATTGATTATCATATGTCACTTCAAATGTTTCCATTCGTTATGATGTTATGAAATGAGATTGGAGTAAAAAACATGAAGCCTGGTGCGTTTTGCTTTTCAAACACACAGCGCGTTTTGAATATTAAACATTCAAACGCACAACGCGCTCCAAAATATTAAACATTATGGTTACCATATTATACATATCTACGTTTGAGCAGATATCCACAAACACAGTATTTAACAGTGAACACGGGTCTAAATATTATAATATTCAGCATATATCTAGCAACAGTTCAACTGCAATGTGAAGTTTATGCAACAATAACATTAACTAATATAATTCAGAATACATTTCTTACCTTACATCTTTCTTGTCTTCAAATCGCGTTCTTCTTCTTCTGAGGTAAATCCAATGTAAGCTGACTAAGCTTCCAAACTCGACGAAAAGCAGAGACTTATGAAGTTTGGTGCTTTGTGTTTGAGGTAATGAGTGCGTTCGCGTTCCTTAACGTGGAAATTTACATTTACATTTATCTCTTTTGCACGCGTGGTCACGGTCACGGTCACATTAAAACTAATAAACAAGGGTTTGAGAAACTGGACATCTTGTTGTTTTTATACAAATTACTTAAACAGAGAATATTTGTTTTCAGTTTGAATCCGATCATTTAAAAGTACACACTTAAATGTTTATAAAGGTATATGGCTCATAAATGTGTGACAAGTATTCGCTGAGTTTTGTTTCAGTTTATAGACGTGCTCAAGAAAAAAAAGTTCACTGAGACGGAGAGGCAGAACGCACACCCTGTCTATTTTCTTTATTTTACAAAAGCACAATGTTTTGATTTGATTGTAAGTGGACACATACAAAAGTAGACATATCACAGATGGCTACATTTTCTAAACCTAAACATGTCTTAAGAAATTGTGTCAGCCTACAGCTACAGAAACTCACGCGAGACTGTCCCAGCAATGCCTGATGACAATGCAACATTGCTGGAAACCTCGCCACAAACTTGTGACAACAGCTGGTTGGATAAATTTTGCGTGGATCTCGGGTATCACAATCTGACCTTCCTCACAACACCATCCGGTGCAATAGCTGGAGCCGCAGCCTTGGCTGGGATTGAAAACACAGACGGCTGTAAGATCATAAAAGCAACTGTCATGATCCTTCTGGAGCATCTTATCAACAAAAGCTGAAAGAACTCTGTCTGGGTTGCAAAGTCGACCATCCTAGTCAGATTAGACATAGCTGTCTGTTTGAACCTAATGCCTGTTTCTTTAACTTGTACTTTGAGGAACTGTCGTGTTATCTGATTAAACCAACACTTTAACATGCCATAGCTCAAGCATTGAGCTGTTGTGGTTTAAGGATTTATCCACAGAGGATTCAGGGTTCAGTTGACACTATTTTGAACAAACTGCGTGGCGAGGTCTACATTGTGGAAAAGCTTTGTGAAGTAAGAGAAAAAGTTTTGGATGTTGGCAGCGCACAGTTTGTCTATGATGCTGTGGACAGCTGGAAAGTGTAACACTGACATGAGGAACAGATGCTTTGCAACTGGACTGGCAGAGTGTCTACTTAAAGAACATATTCGATGTGAGATGACCAGCTTATTGTATAAGATGGCTAATAACAGTGCTGATGTATCTTTTGCTGTAAACAAATGTGGTGTTGATACTAAACATTTTACAAACCTCAAGAAGCCAATGTCTGTTGTAAGAGGTGTGTCAAATGAGTGGACTGATATGATGGGTTTGTGCATTAAAATGGGTGAACCCATTTCTGTAACTATAAGATACATTTTAGACATAATGACCGAATGCGGTGTCTCTATTAGAATTGCTGACATATTGTGTATGTGTACATATGTGACCTGATTTATGTGTAATTGGAATGTCAAAAAATGATCAGACTGATGTTTGTGAAATTATTGAATCACTGGTTGATTACATTCTTGAGAAAAAAATTGTGATGTGTATAAAATTTCTACACCACTGTCATGATTCCTGTCCTGTGTTTCCCTGGTCTTGTGTGTACTTTTGTTAATTCCTGTTCTGTGCCATGTTTTGTAGTCCTTTGTAGTCTTTCTTGTTTATTAGTCTCCCCAGGTGTTTCTTATTAACCACGCCCCCTTGTTACTTAGTTAAGCTTGTTTGTCTCTGTGTATTTATAGCCCTTGTGTTTCACTTGTTACCTTGTCAGTTGTTGTACATGTAATGGTTGCCTCTGTGATTCCCTGGTTTTGTTCCTTTGACCTTTGAGTTCTGTGTTCCTTGTTTCTTGTTACTTTATTAAATACCCTGCGTTTAGATCGTTGTCTTCGCTTGTCTTCCTCCGCAACGTTACAACTACATTGATGTATGTTGTATTTCTTTTACTGGTTGTGAAATAATAACTTGCATCACATAAACCATCTGGGTTGTTATTTTGTGGAGACTGATGTGGCAATAGGTCTGAAGAAGAAACGAAAAAGATTTATTACATGCCTCACAATATATCGCAATACAAAAATGCAACAATATGTATCGATGGCAGTGACAATCTTTATTGTGTATAGTTCAGCCAAAATAAAAAATTACTGTGTGAGAAATTCCAGGTTTCAAAGTTAGTCAGTACTACATTAAACTACTGTATAATGTATATTTGTGGGTCCTGATGTCTGGTGTTACCAGTAAACAGTGGCCTACATTGTTTTAAGTATATCTAGTCAGCGACAGAGTGCAAGCATATTCATCTAAAATAATTCTGTATTTTCAGCTTCAGAATCATGGATATTTTTACTCTGGTGTCTCTATTGTCCAGTGCATTGAGTTAAAGCAAGTTCAAGCCTATTCATTTACACCCACAATGTAATATCAAATTCAGCATTTTAATCAACAGTACTTTTTTTTTTTTTTTTGGTTAACCTTTCATCATATGTCTTGGAGTATCACAATAATATCATATTGTGAGTTCAGTATTGTGATATGTATCGAGTTGTGACAGAGTACCGTTAAAGATCCCTACAGATATAATAGGATATCAATCAGTTGTTGTTCACCATGTCCCACTGCTAAGGTATAGATGGTGAGAATAAAAAGATTGTTAGTGTTAGATACGACGGACCACATTACGTATCGGTTAATAAATCCTCCATCACCAAATATATGTTTTAGTTATGGGAAAGTGAGTGTTAAACTACACTTTAGACCCATGAAACAGTGTGTTTTTTAATAAAGATTATTTACACCTCAGAATCACTAATGCCGAAGGCACCTATACTGCAGACGAAGCCCCTGAAGGACTTTTTAACTATCCGTGTGCAACGGTATTTTCACAAGTCGATGTGTCGCTTTGGGATCGTCTTATATCACAGAGTTCTAGCACATATTGTTGCAAAAGTTGTGAAAGTGTCGGTATCTCCAGCTATACAACTGGGGCATGCACAAGCATTGCTCTCTACCACATCCAAGTACCCCATCAACAGAGAGTGTTTCTTGTAGGGCTGGTCCGAATACCATTTTTTGAGCTTTGAAGCTTTGGTAGTAATGAACATCGAATATTCGAAGCTTCGGAGAGAGGGGGCTGAACATATTCTTCTCTCTAATAAAGGCAGTATTCTCTATGTGTCTGTCTGTCCGTTTGCATTTTGATTATTTCGAGAACCGTTCATCCAATCCAAGGGAGTGCAGTGTCGCATTTGGTGCAATATAGATAGACACGTGAGACGCGTTCAGAATGAATAAACTTTTAATAAACTACAGAACAGTGCAAGCGGGAAGCGCCGCACCTCACACGGGCAGGGTTTATATGCTCCGAGAACGGACACTGCACTAGTGATATTAAACATCTTCCCCGTGAACAACACACACACAGGTCTGTTAACTTAAGCAATACTTTTAATAAGGTAGTCTAATATTTTTCTGACTAACAAATTGAGGGTTGATTTAAATAAAAACGAAATTTAAATAAAGAAAAACGAAATTAAGTTAAATTAAAAAGATTAATTTAGATTGATAATAACAGGTAATAAGCTTAATACATTTTGTTTCTATTATTCTATTTTCCACAATGACAAAGCAACACAGCTTAACCCAAAACACAAGTTCAGGCATGCACTTCGGTCCACACACACTCCGCTGTTCTCATGCACTTCTGTCCACACACACTCCGCTGTTCTCATGCACTTCTGTCCACACACACTCTGCTGTTCTGCGCTCTAGCCAGAGAACACTCCCGTTGCAGGAACACTTTAGTAGGCCAAGAAGAAGCAAATATATTTAAGTATAACGAGGTTGGGATCCTTCAACTGTCCATCCTATTAAAAATGGCTAGGCTATATAAGATAATTGTAAAAAAGAGTATTGTATTTCGTCAGATTTTATAGTGTTGAACATTCAAACGCGAATGAGAACCGTTTCAAGGGGGATGCAGGTGTGCAAAAAAACAACAAAACAAAAAACGAATATTCGAATGTCAAATTTTCAAATCGAATACCAACCCACCGAACGAATATTCGAATATTCGGGTCCAGCCCTAGTTTCTTGTATTGAATACGAAAGCGAACGTGTAGCCAATGAAGTCTGTGTAAAATCGGAGTAATGTAAAGATTTCTTTGTGTATGTGTGGACCCTAGCTGCTGAGTTCTGAATATATTGGATCTTGATGAGGAGTGTAGTCATATATTAGACTAGAAGCTTGATTTAGATAGCCGCTACCCCGAACAATCAATTTAATTGTTTATGCTAGTGTCATTGAAGATTTGTTCAAATCGTTGACAGATCCTGGTTGATTGCTATTAATTTGTAAAAGTGAACACTGTACAGCTTGTGTCTATCATGGATAAGGTTTCCTGCAATATCCATTTTCTTGGTGTACTGCCATATGACTATCTACCAAAAGAAACTTTATTTTGAACACCTCATTCAGGACTCCCAGGTCAACATTGGCTAGCCATCTACATAAATGAGAATGGTATAGGTTGCTTTTTCGACAGCTTTGGTAATAAACAAGATTACCATGGTTTTCCACCGATTATCAAAAACGTTTTAATCTGCAATTCTGAGGAGGTAGACCATTCAACTGTGCTAGTCCCAGATTTTTCATCAGAGACTTGCCGTCAGCATTGTGTGTTCTTTTGGCTTTTGTATTCTTGTAAACTCTATTGGGTTTATGTTTCAGATGGGTTAATGTTTTGCATACTATGGTCAACTAAAATCATATGTGTGGCATGTTTGGTCTCTATAAACTCCAATCTTTGTCCCCGTTTTGTTAATTTAAATTTCATTCTGCTAACTTTGTGACGCATTAGTATTATACGCATCTTAAAGATTCTTGTGTTAAACATCCAATCAAATTACATGTTCAAAGGCCTGCTTGAACAATACAGTGAGGAAAATAAGTATTTGAACACCCTGCTATTTTGCAAGTTCTCCCACTTAGAAATCATGGAGGGGTCTGAAATTGTCATCGTAGGTGCATGTCCACTGTGAGAGACATAATCAAAAAAAAAAAAAAATCCAGAAATCACAATGTATGATTTTTTAACTATTTATTTGTATGATACAGCTGCAAATAAGTATTTGAACACCTGAGAAAATCAATGTTAATATTTGGTACAGTAGCCTTTGTTTGCAATTACAGAGGTCAAACATTTCCTGTAGTTTTTCACCAGGTTTGCACACACTGCAGGAGGGATTTTGGCCCACTCCTCCACACAGATCTTCTCTAGATCAGTCAGGTTTCTGGGCTGTCGCTGAGAAACACGGAGTTTGAGCTCCCTCCAAAGATTCTCTATTGGGTTTAGGTCTGGAGACTGGCTAGGCCATGCCAGAACCTTGATATGCTTCTTACAGAGCCACTCCTTGGTTATCCTGGCTGTGTGCTTCGGGTCATTGTCATGTTGGAAGACCCAGCCTCGACCCATCTTCAATGCTCTAACTGAGGGAAGGAGGTTGTTCCCCAAAATCTCGCAATACATGGCCCCGGTCATCCTCTCCTTAATACAGTGCAGTCGCCCTGTCCCATGTGCAGAAAAACACCCCCAAAGCATGATGCTACCACCCCCATGCTTCACAGTAGGGATGGTGTTCTTGGGATGGTACTCATCATTCTTCTTCCTCCAAACACGTTTAGTGGAATTATGACCAAAAAGTTCTATTTTGGTCTCATCTGACCACATGACTTTCTCCCATGACTCCTCTGGATCATCCAAATGGTCATTGGCAAACTTAAGACGGGCCTTGACATGTGCTGGTTTAAGCAGGGGAACCTTCCGTGCCATGCATGATTTCAAACCATGACGTCTTAGTGTATTACCAACAGTAACCTTGGAAACGGTGGTCCCAGCTCTTTTCAGGTCATTGACCAGCTCCTCCCGTGTAGTTCTGGGCTGATTTCTCACCTTTCTTAGGATCACTGAGACCCCACGAGGTGAGATCTTGCATGGAGCCCCAGTCCGAGGGAGATTGACAGTCATGTTTAGCTTCTTCCATTTTCTAATGATTGCTCCAACAGTGGACCTTTTTTCACCAAGCTGCTTGGCAATTTCCCCGTAGCCCTTTCCAGCCTTGTGGAGGTGTACAATTTTGTCTCTAGTGTCTTTGGACAGCTCTTTGGTCTTGGCCATGTTAGTATTCTTTGGATTCTTACTGATTGTATGGGGTGGACAGGTGTCTTTATGCAGCTAACAACCTCAAACAGGTGCATCTAATTTAGGATAATAAATGGAGTGGAGGTGGACATTTTAAAGGCAGACTAACAGGTCTTTGAGGGTCAGAATTCTAGCTGATAGACGTGGTGTTCAAATACTTATTTGCAGCTGTATCATACAAATAAATACAGGGTGGGCCATTTATATGGATACACCGTAATAACATGGGAATGGTTGGTGATATTAAAGTCCTGTTTGTGGCACATTAGTATATGTGAGGGGGCAAACTCCTCATGATGGGTGGTGTGTACTAATATATACTAATGTGCCACAAACAGGACTTTAATATCACCAACCATTCCCATGTTATTACGGTGTATCCATATAAATGGCCCACCCTGTAGTTAAAAAATCATATATTGTGATTTCTGGATTTTTTTTTTTTTTAGATTATGTCTCTCACAGTGGACATGCACCTACGATGACAATTTCAGACCCCTCCATGATTTCCAAGTGGGAGAACTTGCAAATTAGTAGGGTGTTCAAATACTTATTTTCCTCACTGTAGGTCGTAAAAGAATTTCCCTCCAAAGGAAAACACGTCTCATTGGTTCACACACCTCCAGAGGGTGTGACGTCTTTACACTTTAAAAACACAAGATCAACTCCTCTTAGCTTTCTCTGAGCTCTCTCTAGTCCCTTTCTGAGATGCTGAACTAGAAGTTTCTAAGGACCACCAAGCTTGTGCCAGACTGTGGCCTTGTCTTTCCATTCACCAAAGATACCCTGACTACCACTGGTTCTCTCTCATCAAGACCACATCAGCAAAGATCAACTGGAGCCTCAACAAATTGCATTAGGGCAGTTTAATTCAAATAATAATAATAATAACTTTAATTTATATAGCACCTTTCACAGAACCCAAGGATGCTTAACAAACAACAAGAGAGGGGGGAGGGGATAAGAGGAGAGAGATGTGAAGCCAGGGGAGCTAAAGCCTATAGGCCTCAGTGAAGAGGTGTGTTTTAAGCTGGTTTTTAAAGGTTATTAGAGAGGAGGCAAAGCGGATGGCAAGAGGAAGCTTGTTCCAGAGTGACGGTGCACCAACACAGAAGGCTCTATCACCAAATGTCCGGAGCCTGGACTTAGGGACAGCGAGCAGGTCCTTGTCAGAGGACCGCAGGGACCGTGACTGAGTGTAGGGATTGAGTAGATCAGTGAGGTACTGGGGTGCAAGTCCATGGAGAGATTTGTACGTCAGGAGGAGGATTTTATATTTGATCCGGGACTTAACTGGCAGCCAGTGAAGCTTCTTCAGGATGGGAGTAATGTGAAGTCCAAGTTTTGTGTGGGTGAGCATCCTAGCCGCAGAGTTCTGTACATACTGGAGTCTGTCAGTAGCCTTGCTGGGCAGACCGAACAGGATACCGTTACAATAGTCAAGTCGGGAGGTGATGAAGGAGTGGATGAAGGTCTCAGCTACAGAGTTGGAGAGGCACTGTCGGAGTCTGGAGATGTTCTTAAGATGGTAAAAGGCAATTTTAGTAGTGTTTTTGATGTGTTGTTGGAAGGAGAGAGTGGAGTCCATGATGACGCCCAGGTTGTGTACTTGAGGAGATGCAGAGATTGAGCAGCCATCCACATCCAGTATGATGTCATCAACATTTTTAAGAAGTGACAGCGGGGCAAACACCATGAGTTCTGTTTTGTCTTTGTTGAGTTTGAGAAGGTTACTGTCCAGCCAGTGCTTTATGTCCTTCAGGCAGTTGATAAGTGGCACTGGTGGAAGAGGAGTAGAAGGCTTAGTACTGATGTAGAGCTGGGTGTCATCAGCGTAGCAGTGGAAGTGTAATCCATGTTTCCGGATGATCATCCCAAGAGGTAGCATGTATATAATAAATAGTAGTGGGCCAAGCACCGATCCTTGTGGCCCGCCATGTAAGACTGGCACCAGTTCAGAGCAAATGCCCTTAAGGGTGGTGTATTGTTGCCTTTTGGTGAGATAGGATTTAAACCAGGAATACACAGTACCAGTGAGGCCAATGAGTTCAGAGAGGCGGTTGAGAAGAATGGAATGGGAGACGGTATCGAAGGCTGCAGAGAGGTCAAGAAGAATTAAGATGCTGACATGGGCGAGACATGCAAGTATCAAACTTAGTCTCATTATTTGATACATTAACCCTCTGGGGTCTAAGGTGTTTTTGGGTTCCTTGAGATGTTCTGACACGCTCTTACATTTGTGCTTTTTTCAGTTGCTTATAAACATATTAATGGCAAAGGTGTAATTACACTCTATTTAGCACAAACAGGGCTACCATAATATGTGAGCAACATGTATGTACATGTTTGTATTTTTGAGAAAAATAATGTTTATGCATGGTTATAAAAAAATTTAAAAAAAGTCTGAAATAAGGCCACAAAACACATACTAAATATGTGTCAATAAGACTTCTGAATAATGCATTTTGTTGCCTAGAGTTGTTTCTTCAAAATGATGTGAAAATCATCCTTCCTAATCATTCACATAAAACAATACATTGATTTAAATTTTGTACGACACTTTTGGTTTGGAAAGGCAATATGCGGGTGGGCGTGATTCACACCTGAGGAGACAATGGGCACCCGCATAATGAGGCTGCATACGTAATGAGCCTTTCATTCAGGTGTGTGACTGAGCCACAAGAAAGAATGCAAGGACAATATATATATATATAATTGGTTCACAGTTGTTGTTGTTTTTTCCACAAATTGTGCTTGCAAATTGTATAATATCCAAGGTAAACATTTCTAGTAATTGCGCAGTTAATTGTTCTCATACGTTCCATTCGAAAAGACCAAAAGGGCAAAAAGTACAAAAGGCGGTCTTGTGTTTATCACCCTCCGTGACAGGAACCTGGTTGTACCCACTGGTGAGGTCCATGGTGGAAAACCACCTGGTCCCCGTCAGTGAGTCCAAGGTTTCCTCTATTCACGGCAGAGGAAAAGCATCTTTTCGGGTTTTTGTGTTCAGCTGGCGATAGTCTACGCACATACGTAACGTACCATCCTTCTTTTTGGCCAACACAATGGGGGAGGCGTAAGGACTACAACTCTCTCTAATAATGCTTGTATCCAGCAACTGGTTTATATGCGTTTTTACCACATCGTACTCCGAATCTGTCAAGGGGATGTCATGAGAGAGGAGTTGGGTACATCCCAACTCGCCGTCGTACGCAGAGAAAACCGTATGAAACTTTAACAGCAGAGACCTCACCTGTTCTTGTTCAGTCACTGTCAACACAGACAAATCAAAATGCTTGATTTGTTCCTGCACTGAAGGAAGAAATGTGGGAATCTGAAGATTCACTGACGCCGAAACAGATTTAACTTCCGAGACACCCTGGGGCAGGCTCACAATAAATACCTGGTGCAAAGTGCCCAAAACGGAGTTACGGAAAAGCATTATATCAGTTTTACCTACATTGACGACTGGTACATACACAGTGCCTCGGGTTACCCGCATTAATGCAGATTACACCAAAAGACCCGCAGGCAAACCCAGTTCTGGAGGTTCAAAAAGCACTGCGTCCCCAGCAAAGTGTCCGGAACAAGTGGTGGCCACGACTTTCATGGTGCCGCCCGGAATACGACATGCCCTACGACCCCGCAAACGGACCTTGCCTATCTGGCCATCTTGCGAGGTAGCCCTCACCTGGCGACAGTATTGCAATGCTTTAAACACTGGCCTGGAGGCCTCTGACACTGATGCTGCATCAAAAAGGGCCGGGCCGTGCTGCCCAAAGAGTTCCTGATAGCACCGGCTCAACACATTCATCCCCAAAATACCAGGGACTTGAGCCCCGGTGCCACCAGGAGGATCTCTGACAACCAGCACGCCACACCCTGGAATTACCTGACCACACAGCTCCACGTCCAACTCAAGATAACCCACATACGGTATCA
This sequence comes from Abramis brama, assembly GCF_963993115.1. NCBI lineage: Eukaryota > Metazoa > Chordata > Actinopteri > Cypriniformes > Leuciscidae > Abramis > Abramis brama. The sequence goes on along the minus strand of NC_139963.1, from coordinate 1,221,939 downwards.
ACGACCCATTGGCCGCTTGGAGCTGCAACCACTGACATGCCCTGAGATGATCCTGGCCACATGGTGCAAACTGTTCTAGAAAACAACTTTCCATAATAGTAGACACCATGGAGCCAGTATCAATCAAACAGGGCACCCGCACCCCCATACGAACAACAAGGTGCGAACACAACGCCATTAAACGAGGTAGGGGGTACTCGATCTTTCCCTACCGAACTGTGACTCTGCAGTTCGGCAGAACCTAGTTTTCCGTCGGTCGGGAAAAAGTCTGACCAGCCCTCGTCCTAGGAGGCGACTCTCGCCGAACTAAAGGAGGAGGGAGAACATGTTCTCCATCACATTCACGGGCAAAATGGCCTGGTTGTTAACACCGACGACAGAGCAACGCCTTGGTCCGGGAAGGTCGACGAACACTCGGGGGAAACCGCATGCCTGCAACACTCTGAGTGAGTTGATCTAGTTGTTTCTGCTGTGATTTTAACATCTCACTCAACTCCGACTGAGAATGCCCTTGTTGTATGGTTACTCACAACCGGTGCTGCGGCTCTGTTTACTGGCCAGCGTTCACCCGCATCTGCCAACGCGTTCTTACTGCTAAATGTGACATAATTATTACCCCAAACACAGCGATCGAGCTTAAGATGTATATATCAACATACCTGAAAGTAACTCCGCCAGAAACCTGTTACAATGCCATCGCCACCAGCCCCGCTATAAATAAACTATAAATGAAGCACATTACTAAAGTAATCCGTGTATTTACACCGCCAGAAAGAGAGTGTAAACATACCTTAAAGGGGACCGAGAACCGAAACAAAATGCCAGGAAGTGAAGAACCCAGACCTACGAGGACCCGTAAACCTGTCAAAATAAGGGTCCTTAAATATTACGGCCGCTTCCCCCTTATTGGAGTATCAAAGCCCCACTCAACAAGGACCAATCGGCAGGCCAAATCACTTATCCGGCCACATGAGCAAGCAGCATAAATCCTCAATATACTGGAATAAATGGTAAATGTAGATATTATGTGCTTTATGCTTAATCACTTTCATCAGTCATGTTGCATCTGTGTTATCAAAAACATTATGACAAAAAAAGGGACAGTCATACAGAACTAAACTCTTCAACTGCTTTTTTCCCCAGAAAATGTCTTAAATAGTGGTATGAACATAAAAAGATTTAACAACATAAACTAAACAAGTTCTGCAGACATTTGAGGAAAAGAAATGGAACAATGAGTCCCTGAACAATATGAAAATAAGCAGTCATATCTGGTGTAGCCAGGAGCTGCTGTAAGTCCCACAGATCATCCTCATGGACTGTAGCAGACTGGCCTTTTCTTGCTGTGAGATGTTACCCCACTCTTCCACCAAGGCTCTCAAAGTTCTCAAACATGGTTCCTGGATTAGAAATCACAGTTTGTGTGTGTGTGTCCTGGTAAACCCAAACGTCCCCACAAAGATAGTAATATCAGAAATGTCTGACCTTGTGGAAATTTTTTTTTATGGTCCCCATGAAGAAAACATGTTATAAATTATACTAAATTATGTTTTTTGAAAATGTAAAAATGGATCAAATTTTCTGTGAGGGTTGTGTTTAGCGGTAAAGGTTAGGTTCAGGGGATATAGTTTGTACATCTAGCCCTTCCCTGCGACCCCCCCTTTTTTCTTTTCCAATTACCCATTGGAAATAAAAGAACAAGGGGTGAATGGGCTGGCAGGCCATGCACATTCATGTCACCCAGCATGCACTTACATTCTTTCCTGGGTGTATATAGTAAAAAACATTGGGTTATTTGTTTAACCCAAACGATGGGTTGTACATATTGGGTCAATGTGTTGGGTTATTTTCCAAAAATATTGGGTCATTTATAAAACTGTTGGGTAATTTCTAGAAATAACCCGACTGTTGGGTTAAATAGCCTACGGTTTCCGCAGCGACGGTTCAAATTTTAACGGTCCAGTGACAGACAGTCAACACAGAAGCTGCTGCTGCATCCTGATTATGAAAGGTAAGTCATATCGTTTTTATGTATATATAACATTAAGTATTGTGTACTGAGACGTTGAATATAATTATAAAATATATTTTTTTAAAACCGAGTTCCCTTTAGTCTGTTTTAATGATCTCCGGGAAGTGAGATCGATTGGAAATTAATCCTAGCTATCCCCGTTAGCTTGCTAGCAGTAATAAGGTAATTAATTAAAACATTATACTAGGGAAACCGTTTAGAGATGTACTACCAGTAAGTTACCTACTACAATAAACTAAGTAACGTTAGGCCTAGTCTGAAATCACTATCTAGCATTATGACTGTTTTACGGTATTTGTTATAGCAAATGTATTAAAGGGACTTAAGTGATGGTCCGTCAAAGCTGAAGCAGTGCTCCAGACTGGTAACGTACTTTTTTCGTACAGGTGCGACTACAATTGTCACTAAATGCGGAACAATAGAGCTCTACTCATTTGAACCGTAGTGCACGGACCATTTATCAGCTCGGCCCAGCGGCGGGCTGAAATCTCCAAGATGAAAGAAAGATGAAAAAGTGCGGATATTCCCAACAACATTGAAGCGGAAAACATGAGAAACATTGTGCAACAAATAAACGATTAGTTCATGATTAGTTAAAGAAAGTTTGTTATTTTTCCAATACACAGATTACCTTGATTTACTGTAGTAACACAAACTGCAACTATGGTATTTTGGCAGAAATGTGGTAGGCTATATTCATAATGAATGTTGTTATATGAATAGTCATGCATATGCATGCAACTGTATTAATACAGGAGTAGCTGAAGCATCCAATTATAGTGTTTTTTTCTTATTAAAGGGGGGGTGAAATGCTATTTCATGCATACTGAGTTTTTTACACTGTTAAAGAGTTGGATTCCCATGCTAAACATGGACAAAGTTTCAAAAATTAAGTTATACGTTTGATGGAGTATTTCTGTACCAAAAATACTCCTTCCGGTTTGTCACAAGTTTCGGAACGTTTTTTTTCGAGTATGGGCATGTGTGACGTCAGCTGGGGCGGAATTTCCTTATACGGTCCTAAGGGCTCTTCTCCCGGAAGGGCGCGTGCGCACCCGTAGACCAGAGCGAGAGAGCGAAAGCAGTACGCCCATCTAAGCGCTGTGCTCGCTGCAGTCACAGGACTTTGTTTGTTCCCTGCATTTCGATGATGATTGTTTTATAAACAAGGCCCAGTTCAACGCCGGATTTAGCAGTCCCAACGATAAAGGTTCACGGTCGTGCGTTGGAACCGCAGGCGGTGAGTAAAACTCATAGACAAACTGCTTCAAATATCACTGTTGTTAGCTATCGGCGACTAAGCACAGCTTTAGCTCCGCCCACACGGAACGCCTCCAGCCGCTCGTTTTTTTTCAGAAAGACTCGGTACAGCCTATCTTTCTTTTATAAATATAATAAAACTAAAGACTTTTTGGAGATATGAAGGATGCAATACTACTCTATAGGTACTCAAGATTAACATGAGATTGACTGAAAATGAGTGTTTCACCCCCCCTTTAAGTTTTTGCCTTTTATTTAAAGCTACACTGTGTGATATTTTCCCCCATCTAGCGGTGAAACTGTATATGACTACCCAGTGAATATTAGTTTCTGTTCCTTTCAATTTCGAGGTCGTTTTAACTCCTACGGTGGCCGTATTATTCCAAGATTAACATGGCTTCCAGTTCGCCTTCGTCCAATTGCGCCTTTAAAACTATTCATCACCTGTGATCCGTCGCAGCACAGATTTATGTTACAAGGTAAACAATACTTTTTCACCATTGACGTGAGGAAAAGTAACGCAAGTTATACTAGAGGTCATTCTGGCGTTATGCACAACCATGCTATGGTTAGACAAGCAACTATAAAACTTAGAATTTACACAAATAGGCTGAATTACCTGTCGAGAAGAAAGCAGGCAACTTTAGCGTCCGTTTTAAAATCTTTGCTCCTCATGAGCTCTTTTCATCTGGGTAAAGTTACTCCAGTATTGACTTTGGTCTTGCTGATTTGCCTGTCGCGTTGACGTTTTAATTCTCTCTTTCGCTTCCTTGGCGAATCCTTCCTCTGCTACAGGTCCTCGAAAATAGGCGTGATCTTCCATCAGCAATCTTTCAAATCTGCCGGCAGTCGCGAGTAATCTCCCCCTCGCATTCGTCTCTGTGTCACTGAGTGTAAAGCGCGAAAGGCGAAGCTTGAATTTACAGGTATGTCCCTATTTGGCTAATGTAGTTTCAAGATGGAGGGGCAACATGGCGACCAGCATTCGAACCCCTCACCCGTATGTACTTTCAATGGCAGATTATAAACTTACGAGAATACTTTATTACTTGAAAGAAGTAAATATACATATATTTTTTAAATAACTAAGTGTTTTTTGCTAAGAATCAACAAAAAAATTACACAGTGTAGCTTTAAATGTGTTGTACTAAATGTGTTTTACTTTTGTTTTAGACAAATGTGACCCGTCACGGAAACCAGGGACACAAGTCGGCAGCACAACTTTCGAGCAAAATGAGAAAGAATCGTTTTTTTTTTTCAAAATTGGTGATTTTCGTTTTTTTGCAGAATCTGTTAGTTGAGATCACGAAGAAGCCTCTTCATGTTTGAGATAGCAGTATTGGTATATTTAAAAGCGTACATTTAGAGTTTGAAATCGGCTTGTTTTTCAGAGATTCTAGCACGCAGTAGGGGCGTGTCATTGTCGGTGTGTATTTCCATACTGAATAAGCTGGCGTGGCTACTTATTATGCAGCACTCTGGCCGGCTCTATCTGATTTCAAAATTCAATAAACATGGACGCCAATAACATAACGATGTCCAGCAATCGATTTAAATTGTAGCTTACATGGGGTTTAATTTGTCATCTAATGAGATGTAGCCTAATACATGTTGTCAGTGCCAATATATAGATCCGCCTACACATCTGACGTGTATCTTAATGGTCCAGTGGTAGAGCTTTCGCCAGCTGTGTCAGAGGGTCTGAGTTAGAATCCGCCCTCGTATAGGTTTTTTTTCTCGTATAGTTTTTTTCTCTCATCAGTGGTTGTATATCAAGCAGGGACACGCAAACGTATGCATTATGTTTTGTTATTTCAACAGAACGAATAGAGAGTATCCGCAACGCAACGGATTGAAGGGCACGTCGAGTGAAGACAATGCGGTGTGTGCGCGAGCCACACGAGAAAACACTGTATCTGCGCCACTTTGATCACTTGATTTAAAAACAAACACATTTCAGCACTAGTATCTTTTTTAAAAAACGTACAAAATGAATGCTCTGCCAGTTAACTGGAGATGTTTTATTTATTTGTAGAATTGGTACATTCGTGTTGCGAGATGTTTTAAAAAGTGGTGGGAACATGTCCCATCCGTCCCACCCGCAAATTACGCCTATGCCTATTTCCATAGTTTATTGCTTATTATTTATCATTAGCAAAAGTTTGTTTCATGTTGCACGAGTAGGCTACACCGAAGAAAATTCCTAGTCTGTGAAACCTTTCATTGACAATGGCAATAAAATCTATTCTGATTCATACTTGGATTCATAGCCTACTCATACTGTGTGTGTGTGTGTGTATATATATATATGTATATATATATATATATATATATATATATATATCACATAGCACATCCGGTTTTTGATTTGAACATTGTCTAGAGTTTATCTTATTTTTTATTTAGTGTACACTAGAGTTGGCTATACAGTTTTATCGGTAGATGCTAAGAGACATTTATTTATATATTACCTGTTTGCGAAAAACTTTTCTTTTTTTTTCTTTTTTTTTTTTTAATGGCACATTTTCCTGACCTTTCTGCTCCCCCTGTGCTTTACAGAGGGGAGCTTTACAGGGGGTATGGCTTATCTAAATGAGATGTAAATGAGCCTCTATTGTCACTCCCAGCAGGAGAGAGAGGTGAGAACTGAACAATCTTCAGAAGCTGTTTTCTCCACTTTGAGCTTTTTTGAGTGCCTACCTTCAAATGGCCATAACTTCTCCAAATATTATCAGATCTCCATGTGTTACACATCTTTGGAAAGCTTGGAGACTACACTTTCAGAATCTGTGAATAACGAATTAATTCTAACGAATGAACGAGTAAATTAAAGTTTTACGCTACTGAATGACAATGGTTCTCAGCTCTGGTCCTGGACAGTGTACAATAGTGTCAGGTCACGAAATCACAGGATCCAGTTGCGAATAATAAATGGGGTTTATTGTAAACAGCAATATGAATAAACAGGACAGCTGGTGAAAACTCTGGTCGGCAGTAGGTCCTTGGCAGCGCAGGACTGCAGTGGGCTGAACCTCAATTCCTGGACAGACGAGGGTGACTGAAGCGAAGAACAAATCCTCAACAGGCAGAACAATGTCTGACAGAGAGACGCAGGATATCCGTGAGAAACTGGACAAGGAACTGCACAGAACATGAAGCAGACAGAGTACCAGCAAACAACGATCTGACACTGAACCTGACAAACACAGCACTACATATAGGACTCATAAACAAGACACACCTGCGACTGATCTGATCGCTCGTCAGCACAGCTGACGCTGATAGGCAATCAGATCAGAGCAGTACACACAGAATGAACAAGCAAACCCGCAAACCGTGACATTACCCCACCCTTTAGGAGTGTCTCTCGACGCTCCCAGAGGATCCTACCTGGCGATTGTAAGCATTGATAAGGGAATGATCCAATATGTCCCGGGAAGGAACCCAACTCCTCTCCTCCGGACCGTAACCCTCCCAGTCCACAAAGTACTGGAATCCACATCCCCTCCGCCTTGAGTCCAGAATACGACTAACCGAATAAGCTGGTTCCCCATCTACGATTCGCGGCGGTGGGGGAACCGGGGCAGGCGGATTAATAGTAGAACGAAAAAAGGGCTTCATCTTTGACACATGGAAAGCGGGGTGAATTCTCCGGTACGCCGGAGGAAGTTTGAGGCTGACCGTCACCGGACTAAGGATCTTGGTGATGGTAAACGGGCCAATGAATTTAGGAGCAAGCTTTCTACAAATGGAGCAGAGAGGAATATCAGCAGATGAAAGCCACACTTTTTGACCAGCGACATAGACGGGAGGTCTCGACCAGTGGCGATCGGCCTGGACCTTAGTGCGCAAACCCACCTGGAGAAGAGTCTCCCTGGCCGTTCTCCAGATGTCTCTGCACCTCTGGACAATGTTCGTGAGCAGAGGGGACCGCGACTTCGGATTCCAGACTAGGAAAAATTGGTGGCTGGTACCCTAAACTACACTCAAATGGAGACAGGCCCGTGGACGACACTGGTAATGAGTTATGCGCATACTCAACCCATGAGATATACTGACTCCAAGAGGACGGATTCTGTGATGCTAAACATCGCAACCCTCGTTCTAAATCTTGGTTGGCCCTCTCCGTCTGACCGTTGCTCTGGGGATGGAATCCAGAGGAAAGACTGACATTCGCCCCCAGTAACCGACAAAACTCTCTCCAAAATTTGGATATGAACTGGGGACCCCTGTCAGAGACCACGTCTGTCGGGAGGCCATGAATACGAAAAACGTGGTCTATGACAGCAACCACTGTCTCTCTGGCTGAAGGTAATTTGGGCAAAGGGATGAAATGAGTAGCCTTCGAGAACCTGTCCACCATGGTTAAAACCACTGTGTTACCCTGTGAGGCATCTGATACATCAGTCACATGTTCATGTTTTGTAAATGATTAGTTAATCATTAACTAATCAATTGTAAATGAAGTACAACGGAATATACAAAACATACATACAATAATGAACATACCACTTATTAATCATTTATGAACGCATAGTCATGTTTCGTAAATAATTAGTTAATCATTTACTAATCACTTGTAAATGACTTGTAACGGAATTTACAAAACATACATAAAATGTTAGTATATCACTTGCTAATCATTTATGAATGTTTTGTAAATGATTAGTTCATCAGTAACTAACCACTTATAAATGACTTACAACTGAACGTTATTATAAAGTGTTAACAAAAATTGTATCACGTAGCCAATAATATTTGCTCCAAAACTATGTGAAATCATCCTGACTGCTCATTCAGATAAGACAATATATTGATTTGATATATTAAAGACGTGTTTTGTGTAAGAAAGCTTTATGCGAAGAGGTGTAAACACATCATTAATATGTAACCACTAGGGCCGAGGACAACCACCACTCCGGAGGAGCTACACCAAAACACACCAAAGGCCAGACAACGACGTGATATAAAAAACGTAATTATTTTTATTGAATGTAAAAACAACTTTAAAGGAATGTCACTGACACAGAACTCTTCATAGGGGCCGCTCGTCGGAACGGGGCTTCAGTGGAGGAAGGCTCAGGTCAGCCGCCAGTCGATCACCTCCTTGCACGGATCAGTACAGGGGGGAGGGGAAGGGACAAGGGACGGATGCCTTCGGTTAAGCAACGGCAGGTGGCTGGGTAGCTCTGCTCGTAGGACCACAATAGAAGGGGAGGGGGAGGGAGAAAGGGGATGGATTGGTCCAGGGGCCAGGACCTTCAGATGGCAGACAGCAGACCAACGTAAGTAGTCGACAGGACACAGGGGGCTACAGGTAAGGATCGGCAGACGGTGGGTTTTCTCTTCTCACAGGACAGCATCAGATAACTGAGTGTCACCTCTCTTTCACAGGACAGCGGGGATTGGACGGAGGACCAGGACCTTTTGGTGGGGAGCAATGAGCAGTATATGGTAGACAGAAGGCAATAACCGCCAGATGAAATGCAGTAGTCTGCAGTAGGTGGTGGGCAGGGCACAAGGGACTACAGGTGGGTGGCAGCAGACAGTGGACTTTCTCTTTTCACAGGACAGCATCAGATAACTGAGTGTCACCTTCCTTTCACAGGACAGCGGGGATTGGACCGAGGACCAGGACCTTTTGGTGGGGAGCAATGAGCAGTATATGGTAGACAGAAGGCAATAACCGCCAGATGAAATGCAGTAGTCAGCAGTAGGTGGTGGGCAGGGCACAAGGGACTACAGGTGGGTGGCAGCAGACAGTGGACTTTCTCTTTTCACAGGACAGCATCAGATAACTGAGTGTCACCTTCCTTTCACAGGACAGCGGGGATTGGACCGAGGACCAGGACCTTTTGGTGGGGAGCAATGAGCAGTATATGGTAGACAGAAGGCAATAACCGCCAGATGAAATGCAGTAGTCAGCAGTAGGTGGTGGGCAGGGCACAAGGGACTACAGGTGGGTGGCAGCAGACAGTGGACTTTCTCTTTTCACAGGACAGCATCAGATACTGAGTGTCACCTTCCTTTCACAGGACAGCGGGGATTGGACCGAGGACCAGGACCTTTTGGTGGGGAGCAATGAGCAGTATGTGGTAGACAGAAGGCAATAACCGCCAGATGAAATGCAGTAGTCAGCAGTAGGTGGTGGGCAGGGCACAAGGGACTACAGGTGGGTGGCAGCAGACAGTGGACTTTCTCTTTTCACAGGACAGCATCAGATACTGAGTGTCACCTTCCTTTCACAGGCCGTTGGGGTGCCGCAACGGATAATAGGATCCCTCATAGGGCAGCGATGGCAGAATGCAGTGGCGGATAACAGGTTCTCTATGTTCACAGAACAACAGTGGTGAGTACAGAATCCAGCAGTTAACAACTGAGTTTTCTTACCACAGGGAAGCGATGGCAGAATGCAGTGGCGGATAACAGGTTCTCTATGTTCACAGAACAGCAATGGTGAGTAAAGAATCCAGCAGTTAACAACTGAGTCTTCTTACCACAAGGCAGCGATGGCAGAATGCAGTGGAAGATGACAGGTTCTCTATGTTCACAGAACAGCAATGGTGAGTACAGAATCCAGCAGTTAACAACTGAGTCTTCTTACCACAGGGCAGCGATGGCAGAATGCAGTGGCGGCTAACAGGTTCTCTATGTTCACAGAACAACAGTGGTGAGTACAGAATCCAGCAGTTAACAACTGAGTCTTCTTACCACAGGACAGCGATGGCAGAATGCAGTGGCGGCTAACAGGTTCTCTATGTTCACAGAACAACAGTGGTGAGTACAGAATCCAGCAGTTAACAACTGAGTCTTCTTACCACAAGACAGCGATGGCAGAATGCAGTGGCGGCTAACAGGTTCTCTATGTTCACAGAACAACAGTGGTGAGTACAGAATCCAGCAGTTAACAACTGAGTCTTCTTACCACAGGACAGCGATGGCAGAATGCAGTGGCGGCTAACAGGTTCTCTATGTTCACAGAACAACAGTGGTGAGTACAGAATCCAGCAGTTAACAACTGAGTCTTCTTACCACAAGACAGTGATGGCAGAATGCAGTGGCGGCTAACAGGTTCTCTTATGTTCACAGAACAACAGTGGTGAGTACAGAATCCAGCAGTTAACAACTGAGTCTTCTTACCACAGGGCAGCGATGGCAGAATGCAGTGGCGGCTAACAGGTTCTCTATGTTCACAGAACAACAGTGGTGAGTACAGAATCCAGCAGTTAACAACTGAGTCTTCTTACCACAAGACAGCGATGGCAGAATGCAGTGGCGCATAACAGGTTCTCTATGTTCACAGAACAGCAATTGTGAGTACAGAATCCAGCAGTTAACAACTGAGTCTTCTTACCACAGGGCAGCGATGGCAGAATGCAGTGGCGGATAACAGGTTCTCTATGTTCACAGAACAACAGTGGTGAGTACAGAATCCAGCAGTTAACAACTGAGTCTTCTTACCACAGGGCAGCGATGGCAGAATGCAGTGGCGGATGACAGGTTCTCTATGTTCACAGAACAACAGTGGTGAGTACAGAATCCAGCAATTAACAACTCTTTCCCCAGGGGAACTCGTTCCGTTCGTCATCCTCCCTCACCATTCCGTTCTAGTCCCTAGAACGGGAGCCAGACACCCATTCTCCATACCTTGTCGGAGGCAATCCTTGAGTCTCTCGTTGCGAGCGTCTAGGTGGCGCAGCAGGTTCTATTCCCCTTGGCCCGACTTCCGGGACCCTGGGTAGCACGGCCCAGCCCACCCAAGGCAGTCCTTGGACTATTGGGGCTGATGAAACCTCAGTCTGCTACCTAGGATAGTTAGGACAGGGGCGAAGCAAATTTTGATGTAACACCCTCTCCGGCCCTGATCTTCCCCCAGGTCGAATAGCATACACCGGCTGATCAGGACCCTGTCGACGTTCCACCACATATGGTACAGCCTCCCACCTGTCACTGAGCTTGCCCTTCCCTTGGCGTCGATTGTCTCGTACCAGCACCCGCTCCCCCGGCAACAAGGGAGCCTCTCTGGCTGGTCGGTCGTACAACAGTTTGTTCTTCCTGGAAGCCGTATCAAGATGATCCGAGACTGTCTGATAGGCAGCATGTAATTGTCGATGGTGTCTGTGCATCCACTCAGTAGTGGTAGTCGGTGGTGGTCCCCAGCAAACTCAGCAGAGTCTGATTAAAGCGCTCACACCCCCCGTTCCCCTGGGGATGGTACGGAGTAGTATGGGTCTTGTTGCACCCGTAGAGTTGACACAGCTCCCGGATCACCCGGGACTCAAAATTCGGGCCTTGGTCAGAATGGAGAATTTCGGGGCACCCAAAGGGCTGAAACACTGCCCTCCACAGTGCAGTTGCTGTAGTGGCAGCCGTCTGGTCCAGAGTTGGAATTGCCCACGCATGCTTGGTAAAAACCACCAAGATATTCTGATACCGATCCATCGGTCGACTCAGCGTCAGGAAATCCATAGCCACCATATGAAGAGGGGCCCTGGGTCGCACTGGGACTAGAGGCGCTCTTACTTCTCTCCTAGCCTTAAACAGTGTGCATCGAGGGCACTCCTGCACGTATGCCGCCACAGCCACATCCATCCCGACCCAGTAGAAATGTCTTCGCAACAAGGACACAGTTCTCTCCTTCCCCTGATGTCCCAATTGGTCATGGTACGCCTGGAGCAAGGGCCGAATCTGGGCTTTCGGTACCACCACCTGACACACGGTCTCTCGAGTCGTTGGGTCCTGGATAGTACAACAAATCACACCATCTCGCAAACTTAGCCGCTTCCAGTGCCCCAGGAGTTTCCTCACCATCTGGGTCTGGACGTGCCTTTCCTCCGCCCCCAGGAGTATACCTTGCTCCAAGTAAGTTCGCAGAACCACCAGCCCTTCATCGTCTCCTTGCCGCTCCCTCCACCGTAGGGGATCCCATCCCCAACTGACCGGGACGTCCTCCCATTGTACCCCAGGTGCCTCAATCACTCCCACCATTAGCCCTTCTACCGGTTCTGCCACCGACTGCTCCTCCGTTCTCTCCACAGGTAACCGGGACAGGACATCTGCGTTATCATGTTCGCGGCCGGGCCGATACTGCAGCTGATAATCGAAGTTGGCAAGTTGGGCCACCCACCTCTGCTCTACCGCCCCCAACTTTGCTGTCTGAAGATGCACCAGCGGGCTGTTGTCAGTGACCACCAGGACTTTGGCTCCCCACAAGTAGTCTTTGAACTTCTCGCACATTGCCCATTTCATGGCCAGCAGCTCAATCTTGAAGGAACTGTAGTTGGCATCATTCCGCTCAGCTGGATGGAGACTCCGACTGGCATATGCAATTACTCTTTCCACTCCTTGCTGCCGCTGGGCCAACACTGCCCCAAGCCCGAGGTTACTGGCATCCGTATACAGGATGAATGGCTGAGCAAAATCCGCATAGGCCAAGATTGGGGCCTGTAACAGCTCCTGCTTCAACCTCTGGAAAGCCACTTCACAATCTGGGCTCCAGTCCACTGAAGGGGACCCACGGCCACGAGGACGACTTGATCCAACGAGCAGTTGATTCAGGGGTTTAGCAATCTTAGAGAAATCCTGGATAAAGCGCCGATAATATCCCACAAATCCCCAAAATGACCTCACTTGCCTCACCGTCTTAGGGGGATCCCAGCTTTGCACGGTGGAAACTTTATCGGGGTCTACTGCAACTCCTGCAGCCCCTACCCGGTGGCCCAAGAACTTTACTTCCTTACGAAAGAGCTGACATTTCCCAGGCTGGAGCTTCAATCCGTACCTCTCCATAGCTCGGAATACTTGTTCAAGATGTAACAAATGGGAATCAAAGTCAGGTGAGTATACAATCACATCGTCCAGATAGACCAAAGTGGAGTCCACCAATTGCCCTCCCAGGCACCGCTGCATCAGATGTTGAAACGTGGCAGGGGCATTGCAGAGTCCAAAGGGCATCCGATCCCATTCAAACAATCCAAAGGGCGTGGTAAATGCGGTCTTTTCCCGGTCCCCTTCCTCTACCTGTACTTGCCAATGTCCGCTCGCAAGATCAAGTGTAGAATACCAGGCAGCGTGTGTTAGGCTGGTCAATGAATCCTCAATCCTAGGTAAGGGAAATGCATCCTTCTTGGTAACCTGGTTTAGCTTCCGGTAGTCTACACAGAACCTCCAAGCGCCAGTTTTCTTACGTACCAACACAATCGGGAAATTCTTGGCCAAATGGCAGCATGTCTTTTCCACGCATGAGGAGGATTATGGATGTACGGCTGCGGTGAAGCATGTGATACCCACTGTTCCAGCATCCCCCTCAGCAGGGTACGGATCTCAGAGTATAAGGTAGGTGGAACTGGACGGTACTGCTCTCGACTAGGTGCTGCATCTCCGGTGGGTATCACATGCTTAACCGCATCCGTACATCCATAATCCTCCTCATACGTGGAAAAGACATGCTGCCATTTGGCCAAGAATTTCTGGAGTTGGTACGTCTGCTCTTCTTCCAGCCCTTCCCCTTGCAACGACTCCCCCCGAAGGTGTACCAGCATTCCTTTTTCGGAGGGTTCAGACCAAGGCTCGCCCGATGTCAGGGCCACTTCAACCACTGTTGCACTCACTTGACAGAAGCGAACCTCTTGCTCCTCCCTCACTTGATGGGGACCCACCGAAGTAATTTGTGCCAACCGTTGGTGACGGTACAGGTGAACGGGGTATGAACTCACATTCCTCACCCGCACTGAAACTTGGCCCCGACAGGCCATGGCCAATCCTCGTGCCACCTCCACACTCTGGCACTCCCAGTGGGGCTCTACCAAAACCCAATCTTCTGGACCATATGTCCGAGCAGGGAGACGGACCCAGACAACTGCCTCGCTTCGGGCCTGGACAGAGAGGGCGTATCGACAGGCCACCCGGCCGGTATCTTCCCGGTCCCTTTGAGAACTCGCCACCTGTACTCGCCGGCAATCAGTGACAATGCGCTCCCACTCCCGCTTCTCGGCCAAAGGAGTGGTACAGGGTGGCCCCACACGAAACAGTTCTTCCCAACACTCCATGATCACGTTCATCCCCAGCAGAGCTCGATGTGCCCCCAAGCAAGAGTTTCGAACGACTACAATCCCCTTCTGAGGCACCACAGTCCCATGGATCTTAAAATCGGTCACTCTATACCCGATGTACGGGATATCCAGGCCATTTGCTCCCCGCAAGGTGAGCCAGGGGGCTTCATCTTCCGGCACACAAGGATCACTGAACAGTTCTTTGGACAAGTTCTCAGCGAGCAAAGTAACCTGCGATCCAGTGTCCACCAGGCACCGAACTTTCACACCATTCAACTTGATCTCCACAAGAGGGCAGTGTCCCACCAAACTACCTCTGGGGATCGAATTTAAAGAAGGGTCAATCCAGGGGGTCCCAACCACTTGACCCACAGTGGCCGGTCATCCTAAAAACCCCCTTGCGAGTTATGTTCTCTATGTTCAAGTCAGCAGGACTCAGTGGCATCTGGGCCCTGAAAGAAAAAAAACTCTGTGAACATACTGGTATCAAGAGAAAGGCCTGCACGATTTGGGGAATAGAATTTAGATTTTTCTGGTTAAAATAGCATTTTAAAATTCTCAGAACACACACACACAAATGTTTCCAGCAATATATAATGAACACCAGGTTTGCTGTGCCTTGTAGGCATAGGCTACGCGCAGTGCTGCATAAAATAATAATAACAATAACCTATAGCAGCCTATAAATCTTTCAAAAGATTTCAGTTACAACTATGCTAGATAAAAATATATTGATTATCATATGTTACTTCAAATGTTTCCATTCGTTATGATTATATGAAATGAGATTAGAGCGCTCCAAAATATGAAACATTCAAACAGAGCGCGCTCCAAAATATGAAACATTATGGTTAACATATTATACATATCTACGTTTCAGCAGATATCCACAAACACAGTATTTTACAGTAAACACGGGTCTAAATATTATAATATTCACCATATATCTTGCAACAGTTTAGCTGCAATGTGAGGTTTATGCAACAATAACATTAACCTGTTAAGCTGCAACCCCACTTTTGAAAAATCCCCAGAAATGACATACCCAAACTGAAACAGATACAGTTCATGAACCCTTTGTACTAAAAGCACAAGTATGATCTTATTTGAAAGCTGACACCTGGCAGTTTATTGTAAATGTAGAATTAATTATTGTCATAATGAAAAAAATTGTTATAAATAGCTTCAAAGTTTTGTAAAGTTATTAGAAATTAATTTTTATGAAACATCCTCATGAAAATAAAAATTGAAGTTGGCACTGTAGCAATCTAGAAATGCACTACAGCTAAAGCCACATGTCTAAACATTTTATGTTTAAAATCTGAAGATAATAAGTCCAAAACTCTGTATTTAGTTAAATGTTTTTCAAGACCATGTCAAATGACTTTATTTTGATTTGACTCTAAAATGCAACTGATGTTTATTGTCATCTTCTAACCATCTATCCAGTATATTGTCTCTATTGTTTTGTGGTGCAAACGATCCCCATTCAGTCTCAGTCTCCCCCTGCACACATTCACACCTCTCCAGCCCGGTTATGGCTCTAAATATGCATTTCTTTTGTCTGCATTATAGTTACTAACAACTGGCTATTCACAGGCTATTCATAGGGTTTCAGTCCCTAATTTCTTTTCTCAAAGTTCACCTCACATTTTAAACTGTATCAAATGCATTTCTTGAATAAAGAAACATTTCAGTAAGCATTCAAAAAATCATAAAAGTATAACTGCTAGTGGCAGGTGCACCTAGGGCTAGCTAGCATGTTAGCTTAGCACACCATCAATACACGACGATTTATGAGATTAAAACTAGTGATGGGCGGATCGATCCTGAAGTATCGATACTTCGATACTGACGTGGTATCGCATAAGATCGATCCTCACATAAAAATATCGATCCAAATGTGTGTTTTTTTACCAGTCATTTTTTTATCAATTTAGCACGCAATTCAGTGCGTAAAATAAGCGAATGTTAGCGGATAATTGTGTAGGATAGAACTTTTCCTCCTAGTCATCTGGATACAAGACGAAACCAATCAATCACAGAGAGCGTTCGATGCTGGTGCTTAGTTCACAGGCCCAGTGCGTTTGGGAAACGAAGCCTTGCTTAGATGACAGAGAAACAGTCGGGAGTTATTTCGCAATAAACAAACCAAAAGTGTACATAACGGTTCAAAATGTTGACATCAGTAAGATTTTTTTAATGAAATTAATATTTTTATTCAACAAGGATCGATGCATTAAATTGATCAACAGTCAAGTGACAGTCAAGGGTTTTACACTGTTAAAAAAAAAACTACTTCATATAAATGCTGTTCTTTCAACTTTGTTCATCAAATAATTCTGCATAAAATGTATCATGGTTTCCACAAAAATAGGCCTATGAAACTGTTTTCAACATTGATAATAATAAGAAATGTTGCCTGAGCAGCAAATCAGCATATTAAAATGAATTATCATCATGACTGGAGTAATGATGCCGAAAATTCAGCTTTGATCACATGAATAAATTACAGTTTATTATGGCATAGAAAACAGATAGCCTATGTTAAATTGTAATATTACAGTTTTTACTGTATTTTTGATCAAATAAATGCAGAAGATAATTAAAAATCTTACAGACCCCAAACTTTTGAACAGCAGGCTAGTACTGGCTAGTAGTAGGCTAGTACTATAATTAGGGTAGTTTTGTAAAAGTCACTGACTAATTACAGGCGAGTTGAGAGCACAAATCACAAAATATTTAGGCCTAGTAGTCATGAAAACATATTCAGATTTAGTATATTAATGATAAATTCACCTCATAAATCATGACACACTGCTCTAGCACAGGAAAGTGCATACAAGTTCAAGTGCATGCTTTTAAAATGAAAAAGTATTGGTATCGGTATCGATATCGTCGATACTGGCCCTGTATTTACTTGGTATCGGATCGGTACCGAAATTTGCAGTATCGCCCATCACTAATTAAAACCATGTTTGTGCTCCAAACTTAGTTTATAACGCAAGTCGAGTATTTTAAATAATCTTCTGTGATCTAATTTGGCTTCAGATAAAAAAATCAGACAGGAAATATACTATTGGTATAGTATTCTGCACAATGATAGTCTATATAGATTAGCATTACATTATAAATATAATCTATTATTATGAAAATACCTGGCATGGCTTGAAAAACACAGGTAACTCAAATATCATTGCAATCATGTTTATTGTCTTCAAAACATCTTTATCTGCATGTTACAGCACGATCTCTGTAGCTTTGTGTGTATCAGTGACGTCCTGGAATGTCACATGATCATGGCTCTTCTTCATGTTCCATATATGGACTATTATAATAATAATAATAATTCGTTACATTTATATAGCGCTTTTTCTGAGACCTCAAAGCGCTTTTACATAGATGGGGGAATCTCCTCAACCACCACCAATGTGCAGCATCCACTTGGATGATGCGACGGCAGCCATATTGCGCCAGAACGCCCACCACACACCAGCTTACTGGTGGAGAGGAGACAGTGATGAAGCCAATCAGTATATGGGGATGATTAGGAGGCCATGATGGACAGAGGCCAAGGGGCAAATTTGGCCAGGATGCCGGGGTTACACCCCTACTCTTTTTCGAAGGACATCCTGGGATTTTTTTTTTTTTTAATGACCACAGAGAGTCAGGACCTCGGTTTAACGTCTCATCCGAAGGACGGCGCTCTTTTGGCAGTATAGTGTCCCCGTCACTACACTGGGGCATTAGGACCCACACAGACCACAGGGTGAGCGCCCCCTGCTGGCCTCACTAACACCTCTTCCAGCAGCAACCTGATTTTTCTCAGGAGGTCTCCCATCCAGGTACTAACCAGGCTCAGCCCTGCTTAGCTTCAGTGGGCAACCAGTCTTGGGCTACAGGGTGATATGGCTGCTGATTATTGTGCGTATAGTGCCCTCAGGCTATTGGTATGAATTGAAAACACAGTATCAGAGTATCCAAGCGCTCATAATGATTACATCGACGCATTTGGGTATAAATTCAATAAATATTATTCCTGTCTATAGAAATCTGATGTAAACCCATAGACTGTAAAAAAAGATGGACGACGCCCCTTCGCTCTCTTACATTGATGAGAACTGAAGCCGCCAGAGTCCCGATATGGCGCTGACATATTGGAACTTGAGTCTGCGCAGTAGCGATCTCGGGACCAGACATGCGCAGTAGTGAGCAGGAAGTAAAGGGCCCGAAATCAACGCTCCGCCCTCACTCTCGCAGAATGCACTCAGGGAGAGTGGATTCTGCACACTTTTTTAAAAATTGATTGCAATACGACAAGAGGCTTGTTAAAATAAAGTAAATACAATCTCCTCAGTCTTCCGAAGATCCCGAAAAAAATGTCCGTTGGTGCTTCAGTGACTACTTCGCTCGAGAACCTGTCAATCACAGCTGTCAATCATGACGTTACACCACCGCATCATGTAACTAACTAAAAACCAACTTATTTTTGAAACAGACACTTGAACTTACATCAGCGTGATAAAAACGACAGCAAATGAAAGAAACCACCTTTGGAAAAAAGATATTTGAAGTGTAATGTAATTGTTTAGTTGGTCTCACGTCCCGTTGAATAATATGGGGAGGCGGGGCTTATGACCTATACTAGGACCAGTCACCGGGGGGCGATCGAGACGTTTTGGCTTCACTTTTCAGGGCTTGTGCGGCACGCTTGTGTAAACCTATGAGAATATATCAATATTTCTCCAAATTTGCACATTTTTGAGCTAAAAGCCCTGAAGGACGTTGTTTTGTGAATCGCTGTCATGACGACAGCACGGGAGTTTTTTTATGAATGAAAGCGGCTGACGCGCATAATTCATATTAAAGGTATCGACTCATTTTTTCATTTCATAACTCCTGACACAAATTAAGAAATAACTGTCGCTATAAGTTTCTCAGAATACAATAGTGGTCAAATACTGAAACTTGAGTCTTATATCTTTTTAATGATGTATAGTTTGTCAAGGTATAACATTGAATCTGATAGTAACTTTGAACTATATATATAGAAAAACGCTTCAGTGCGCGGGCGCACTGGCAACGGTTAACAGAACTAATAATTAGTGGTGCTTGCTGAAAGCAAGGCATCACTATTGTTATCCTTATCCTTATTATTATTTTTATTCCACTTTTTTTTCGGCGCGTAACTCCTCCCGCAGTTTTTGCCACAGACCCATGAATGAGGTGTCATAACGTGTGGCTTATTGAGGAGAGGTGTGCTATGACTTTTATAAGCGATCGGGGGTACGGAGTTCGCCCCAGGGGCGAAAAACGGGCCGAAAAAAACGCATAGACTTAACATTGCAACAAACTTTGACGAGTCATAGCTCTGAGCGAGGATGTCGCAGAAACATGTAATTTGCCACTTTTGAAGAGGCTGACAGGCTCTGTATAAACATAACTCACAATGGGGTATAAGTTGCACCCCTGGGGGGCAGGAGCTGCCCAAAGTTTCCCCATTGACTTACTATGGGGAAGGAACGTCCCATGAAACACGCATGCTTTTCCTACTATGGTAAATTGCATAGGGATTTGTTATTGAACGTAGCTCTGGATCACAGTGTCATAGAGACAAGGGGGCGGGCTCATTTTACTCAGACAACCAATCAGTCTCTCAGGCTCATTGTGACGCTACCAAGCCACGCCCTAGCAACCATTTAGAGCACCTTATCAACAAGTCCCATAGACTTCCATTGAAAGAGATCAAAGGGATATCTCCGGACTGAATTGTCATAGAAACATGAGGGTGGTCTCGTTTGACCCGGGGCAGCAAACAGCCAATCATGAATCACCTCAACATCTCCTAGCCCCTCCCTAGCAACCATTGTCGAGCACCATAGCGCCCAAAATCCAAATAGGGATATCTTCCATTCTGAATGTCACAGAGGCATGGGAGTTGGTTTATATCATTCATAGTGACAAGAAGCCTTTGCAGTTTTATCATTGGCAGCTGCCAAGCAACTCCATAGCAACCAAACAGAGTACCCTAGCAACTATTTAGCAAGACCTATATCTCAGTATCAGAACATTGTATAGATATGGGGGTTGGTTTATATCATTCATACTGACAAGCAGTCTTTGGAGTTTCATTATTGACAGCTGCCAAGCTACTCCATAGCAACCAAACAGAGTACCCTAGCAACTATTTAGCAAGACCTATATCTCAGTATCAGAACATTGTATAGATATGGGGGTTGGTTTATATCATTCATACTGACAAGCAGTCTTTGGAGTTTCATTATTGACAGCTGCCAAGCTACTCCCTAGCAACCAAACAGAGTACCCTAGCAACCAAAATCCAAAGAGTGATATCTTCCATTCTGAATGTCACAGAGGCATGGGAGTTGGCTTATATCATTCATAGTGTCAAGAAGCCTTTGCAGTTTCATCATTGGAAGCTGTCAAGCAACTCCATAACAACCAAAAAGAGTACCCTAGCAACCGTTTAGCAAAATGTATATCTCTGCATCAAAACATTGTATAGAGATGGACTAAATCATGGTAAACTATGGTAAATCATGCTAGAATCATAGTAAATCATACTAAAACATGGTAAATCATGGTATACTATAGTAAATCATAGTAAACTATGGTAAATCATGGTAAACTATGGTAAATCATGGTAAACTATGATAAATCATACTAGAATCAGTAAATCATACTTGATCATGGTAAATCATGGTATAATATAGTAAATCATGGTAAACTATGGTAAATCGTGGTAAATCATGGTAAACTATGGTAAATCGTGGTAAATCATGGTAAACTATGGTAAATCATGGTAAACTATGGTAAATCATGCTAGAATCAGTAAATCATACTAGAACATGGTAAATCATGCTATACTATAGTAAATCATAGTAAACTATGGTAAATCGTGGTAAATCATGGTATACTATAGTAAATCATGGTAAACTATGGTAAATCGTGGAAAATCATGGTAAACTATGGTAAATCATGCTAGAATCAGTAAATCGTACTTGAACATGGTACATCATGGTATACTATAGTAAATCATGGTAAACTATGGTAAATCATGGTAAACCATGCTAGCAACATGGTAAAAACATGCTAGCATGATGCTATCAATATTATAATCATTCTAGCATGATGCTAGCAAAAAGCTAATAATGCTAACATTATGCTAGCTACATGCTAATCATGCTAACATGATGCTAGCATGATGCTAATAATGCTAGTATGATGCTAGCAACATGTTAATAATGCTAGCATGATACTAGCTACATGGTAATCATGCTAGCTTCTTGCTACAAACATGCTAGCAAACATGCTATTCATGTTAGCATCATGCTAACAACATGCTAATCATTCTAGCTTTCACTAAAAACATGCTAGCATGATGCTAGCAACATGCTAATCATATTAGCATCATGCTAGCTACATGCTAATCATGCTAGCAACATGCTATCTTTATGTTAGTCACATGCTTATCAGAATCAGAATCAGAATCAGAATGAGCTTTATTCGCCAAGTGTGCACAAACACACAAGGAATTTTTTGTGGTTTTTACAGGAGCTCTTGGTACATACATACATATATGACATTAGAACAGGCATTTAAATGGGAACATAAATAAATAGAATAAACAATAATAATAGTTTTAGTATACATCTGAAACAGAAGACTTATGTACAGATTTGTGCATTGTGTGTACAGCTCTATAAATAAAATTTGTATATGTATTTACACAAAAAAAACACAAAAAAAACCTCTTGCTTCTCTCTCACGTACTGAATGAATTATACAGCAGGTGTTAATTGCTGTTTTATCTGTTTAAGCTGGAGATAGCATGGGGGAAAAAACTGTTTCTGACGGCAGAAGTGCAAACAGGTTTTGGCCGGGGTGGGAGGGGTCTGTGATGATGTTCCCTGCCCGTTTCTTCACTCTGGCATTGTACATGTTCTGAAGGTTGGGGAGGTGTACACCAATGATCCTTTCAGCTGTCCTAACAGTCCGTTGTAGTCTTCTTATATCTGATATATCTTCTTATCATGCTAGCATTTTGCTAATTTTGTTACCATCTTGCTAAAAATTAGCTAACCGCACCCTAGCAACCAAGTGGCGAGTTTTGCCACTGCAAGCACCACTTCACATTTTCTTCAGGAAATGTACATTCTAGTTAAGAATTTCTTACCTTACATCTTTCTTGTCTTCAAATCACGTTCTTCTTCTTTTGAGGTAAATCCAATGTAAGCTCACAACGTGTCTTCGAAAAATCGACGAAAAGCAGAGACTTGTGAAGTTTTTTGGTGCTTTGTGTTTGAGGTAACGATCGCGTTAGCGTTCCATGTGGAGGATTGATTGATTGATTGATTGATTGATTGATTGATTGATTGATTGATTGATTTTATTTCTGGATCAAACTGGTACAAAAAGAAAGAGACAGTAATCCAAAAGGATAACATGCTAAAGTAAAAATACTTATTTCCAGCACGGTCCTTGGTGTTACACACAGTAAAACAATAAACATAAACACAACGGACAAGAATAAAGAAACAAAAACAAACCCATACAATATGAAGAGGAGAATAAAAAACATCACGTAAAAACAAACTAAAACAAAATAAAAACACTATAAAGACTCTCCAAATTATCAATAACTAATTCACCCTGTCCCATAAATGTTTTTTGACCTGTGTTTTAAAAATCCCTCTTGATGATAGGAGTTTTGTGGCAGTAGGCAAACTATTCCATGCCATGATACCAGTATAAAAGAAAGAATTTTTAATTGTATTTGTAGCTCTAGGAACTATGCAAGAGCGGATGCTGGCCCTAGTATTATAGCCATGCTGCGTATGGACCATGTTTATGTTAGAACATAAATATAACATTAACGATGTTAAACATATGATTCAACTTAAGTTGTTCTACTCTTAGATGTACAGGTAGTAGACAAGCTCTTGTAAACTCCTCCCTACCTATATGAGTACGGGAGGGTACTTTTAATAGGTACCGAATAACATTGTTCCCTTTCGAGGGAACTCGCGATGCGTCGATAACGCTTTGGGAACGCCCCCGGCGTGAATGCGTCTGAAGCATCTATGTCAACTAGTCCAATGGAATGAATGAAATGCGCGTCACGGGCGGGTGACGTCATGACCAGGAAGCTATAAAAGCGCATCCGGTGAAACCGGCTTTAGCTTCTGTTGCCTCAGCAAGCGATCTGTGTAACTCTGTCTGTCTTATTTACTGTTGTCTGTATTTGAGAAAATGGAAAAGCAAATGTTCAAACTCTGTGTCCCTCCTTGCCCGCGTTATTTAACGGGTGGGGATACACACGAGCTTTGTGTCATTTGTTTGGGAGTGGATCATGCGGTGCCAGCCTTCGAGGGGGCTGATTGCCAGCATTGCGAGCGGCTCCCTCTCCGCACGCTCCGCTCCCGGCTGTCACTTTTTGAGGAAAGTGGTCAGCCTCACGATCCTCAGGGTGCAGGACCCGCTGCTGCTGAGGCAGCACGGAGAATGCATTCCTGGGGATCGCAAAAGGATCTCTCAGAAGGGTTGGAGACGGGTCCGAGGACCTTATCTCCTTCCCGTCCTGCTGCGGCTTCTTCCGCCCGGGAAGGGAGCCCAATGCTTCAGTGCTCTAGCTCCGAGGAGTTAGATGTGCTGAGCATTGGCAGTGAAAGTAAAAGCACTACAATAAGGGAAGAGGATTCACTGTCCTCTTCTCCAGCGTATGAGGAGTTGGTGGATGTGATTACTCGCGCTGTTGAAAAATCGCCTGGTTCAGCATCGTCCCTGAAGGCCTCAGCTTTGCCCACAAAGCCTCTGAAAACTACATCATCTCTCGTGGGCAAAGCATATACGGCAGCAGGTCAGGCTGGAGCATGTCTACACACTATGGCAGTGCTCCAGGCTTATCAGGCTGATCTGCTGGGGGATTTGGACAGAAGTGAGGGGGTGGGGCCCGATGAGGTTCGAGAACTTCGTCGGGCCACTGATTTGTCTCTCAGGGCTACTAAGGAGACCGCCAGAGCAATTGGGCGGTCTATGGCAGCCCTTGTAGCCACTGAGAGGCATCTTTGGTTAAATCTGGCAGAAATAAAAGAAAAAGATTGTGCTTTTCTGTTAGATGCACCTATTGATCCCTCTGGTCTCTTTGGTGAGGCTGTTAATTCGGTTGTGGAAAGATTCCAGGAGGCTAAAAAACAGTCAGAGGCATTTAAGAAATTTCTCCCTCGCCGTGTCCAACCCCCTGGGGCTGCTGGGCGTGAGCAGTCCCAGCCGTCAAGCTCCTCATACAGAGCACAACAGAAAGAGAGTGTTGCGTCTCGTGCTCCGCCACAAAAACACTGGAAGCAGACGCAGCACTCTCAGCTGAAGCCTTCAAAGCAGAAGCCGGATCTGAGGACCGTCCTTCAGGCTAAGAAGGCTTCGGCTCAAAAGAAAAGGTCTTGACTCCTATGGAGTCAGACCCATGAGGGCAGCCCCACCCGGGATGGAGCGGATCACACCTCAGCATACGGTGTCCGCTCCACCTCGGTGTCCTCAGGGAGCCATTCTGCTAACCCTGCACCCTTGGTCTCGGAGCGCAGTGGTTCCCAGCGATCGTCTGGTGCAATGTCAACTCGACATTGCGTCAGATATGAACCTTCTGAGGGGGGTTCAAAAACATTCAGTTCGGGTGGTTCCTGCCGATATGTTTCAGGCCCCCGGGCCGAGTGTCTCAATTACACCAGAGGCCAGCCTCGAGGGGCTGGTTCCCTTAGTAGATTTTCTGACGGAGTGGAAGAAACTGCCGAATATTTCTCTATGGGTCCTGCATATAGTAGAGAAAGGATACAGAATCCAGTTTGGTTCTCGTCCTCCACGTTACAACGGGGTGTTGCCCACGTTGGTGCATCCCGAGCAGGCTCTGGTGATGGAGCAAGAGGTGAAAGCTCTTTTGGCAAAAGAAGCGATAGAGCAGGTGTTTCTACCCGACAGAGAATCGGGTTTTTACAGCCGTTATTTCATCGTTCCAAAAAAGGATGGGGGGTTGCGTCCCATTTTAGATCTTCGTCTGTTGAATCGTACAGTTCAAAAACTCAAGTTCAAGATGCTGACACTCAAACAGATCGTGACTCAAATCAGATCCGAGGACTGGTTTGTCACAATAGATATGAAAGACGCTTACTTCCATGTCTCCATCCTCCCTCAGCACAGGAAGTTCCTGAGGTTTTCTTTTGGGGGCAAAGAATACCAGTATCGGGTTCTTCCATTCGGTCTAGCTTTATCACCCCGCACATTCACGAAGTGCGTAGATGCAGCTCTGGCCCCGCTCAGGCTGCAGGGCATACGTATTCTGAATTACATAGACGACTGGCTGGTTCTAGCGGAATCAGAACAGTTAGCGGTTCGGCATCGAGATGTCGTCCTCGCACATATGCGGAGATTGGGGTTGAGGCTCAACGCCAAGAAGAGTGTGCTATCTCCATTACAGAGGACCACTTTTCTGGGTGTGGTATGGGATTCAGTCACGATGCGAGCCAATCTATCGCCCGTTCGTGTAGCTGCTATCCTAACAGCCATAAAAGAGCTAAAGCTAGGTCAGTCACGCACTGTGAAGCAGTTCGAGAGACTGTTAGGGCTCATGTCAGCGGCGTCCAACGTGATACCTTTTGGCCTGCTGTACATGAGACCTTTGCAGTGGTGGCTCAGGACCAGAGGGTTCTCCCCGAGGGGAAACCCACTTCGTATGATCAAGATCACGCGGCGGTGTCTCCGCGCCTTGGTTATATGGAAGAAACATTGGTTCCTGTCCCAGGGTCCGGTGTTGGGAGCTCTTTGCCATCGAGTTGCTATCTCGACAGATGCTTCCCTCACCGGCTGGGGAGCGGTAATGGAAGGCCGCTCAGCTCAGGGTCTGTGGAGGAGTCATCATCTCTCCTGGCACATAAATTGCCTGGAGATGATGGCCGTTTTCAACGCGTTGAAACATTTCCTCCCAGACCTGAGGGATCACCATGTGCTTGTCCGGACAGACAACACATCGGTGGTCTCTTATATAAATCGTCAGGGGGGTCTGCGTTCGCGCCCACTATGCAAGTTGGCACACCAGATCCTCCTATGGTCCCTGGGGAAAATACTCTCTCTGAGGGCAGTGTATATTCCAGGGGGCCAGAATATCGGAGCAGACGTCCTGTCGAGGCAGGAGCTGAGGCCAGGGGACTGGAGACTTCACCCCGAGGTGGTGGAGAAGATATGGGAGTTTTACGGCAAGGCCGAAGTAGATCTGTTCGCGTCTCAGCATACGACGCACTGTCCACTCTGGTTCTTACCCACCCAGCCCCCCTGGGGCTGGATGCTATGGTGCAGACGTGGCCGAGGCTACGTCTGTACGCCTTTCCCCCTGTTGCTCTGCTCCCAGGAGTTCTGGAGAGAGTTCGTCAGCACGGAATAAGCCTATTGCTAGTAGCACCACGTTGGCCAAGTCGAATCTGGTTTGCGGACCTGATTCATCTCCTAGACGGTCCTCCCTTGGAGTTACCGATCAGGAGAGACCTTCTGTCTCAGGCCGGGGGCACAATATTCCACCCCCGACCAGAGATTTGGAAACTTTGGGTTTGGCCTCTGAGGGGGCCCAACTCATAGAGAGTGGTCTTTCAACCGAGGTTGTTGAGACCATTCTAAGCTCCAGAGCTCCCGCTACGAGGAAATTGTACTCTTTGAAATGGAGAGTCTTCACTACTTGGTGTCACCAGCGTCAGTGGGACCCAGTTAACTGTTCAGTAAACACAGTACTGGAGTTTCTGCAGGATCGCTTTGCGTCAGGTTTATGTCCATCCACCTTAAAATATACGTGGCAGCCATTGCGGCCTTCCACGTCCCGGTGGGTGGTATATCGTTGGGTCGAGACCCCCTGATTACTCGTTTCCTTCGTGGCACCCTGAGGCTAAGGCCTGCAACATGCACTAGGATGCCGGCTTGGGACTTGGCGTTGGTACTGGAGGGCCTATCTGGGGCTCCGTTTGAGCCCTTAGAGTCGGTCTCAGAGAAATTTCTGACTTTCAAGACTATTTTTCTTCTAGCCATTTCGTCCCTCAAGAGAGTCGGAGATCTTCAGGCCCTTTCGGTTTCTCCCACCTGCCTTGAGTTCGCACCGGGAATGGTCAAGGCATTCTTGTATCCTAAACAGGGTTATGTCCCTAAGGTGCCAACCATTATTCCGAGGCCTATTGTGCTTCAGGCTTTCTGTCCTCCACCTTTTACTTCTCCGGGCCAGGAAAAGCTGAACTTGTTGTGTCCAGTGCGAGCATTGGATACTTATGTTCATCGGTCTTCTCCATGGAGGAAGTCCGATCAATTGTTTGTCTGTTTTGGATCACCCAAGAGAGGTTGTCCGGCTTCTAAGCAGACAGTTAGTAAGTGGATAGTCGAGGCTATTTCTCTTGCCTATGAGTCCTCTGGCCAGCCCTGTCCTTTGGCGGTCAGAGCTCATTCCACTAGAAGTATGGCGGCCTCTAAGGCCTTAATATCTGGAGTGTCCCTCCAAGACGTTTGTGATGCGGCGGGTTGGTCCTCTCCGCTCACATTTGTCAGATTTTATAGCCTGGACCTGGATGCTGCCCCAGGGTCTCAGGTGCTCAGTGCTTAGTGTAGGTTTTTGGAAAAGGAAAAAACAACAGGCTTACACTCAGGCATTTGGAATTCTGGCGGTTTGGGTATTCTCGTTCCCAAAGCGTTATCGACGCATCGCGAGTTCCCTCGAAAGGGAACGTCTTAGGTTACGACTGTAACCATGGTTCCCTGAGAAAGGGAACGAGACGATGCGTCGCCCTGCCATACTTCCTGCATTCCTGTGATCGACTTGCTTCGGCAAATTTCGAAGCTAAAGCCGGTTTCACCGGATGCGCTTTTATAGCTTCCTGGTCATGACGTCACCCGCCCGTGACGCGCATTTCATTCATTCCATTGAACTAGTTGACATAGATGCTTCAGACGCATTCACGCCGGGGGCGTTCCCAAAGCGTTATCGACGCATCGTCTCGTTCCCTTTCTCAGGGAACCATGGTTACAGTCGTAACCTGAGACGTTTTGCAGCACTTGGAATTTGTTTTTAAATTTCGCAGTCAACTCAGAAAACCATGCAGAGCAAGCAAAATCTACATGGCATTGAATCAGAGTTAATACCAATAATTTCTTTACAGAGGAATCAAAAAGCTTTGTCTTGCGATATAAAAACTTTAACTTACAGGCACATTTGGCTAAAACCTTGGCTGCAAAGGCTTCACCTTTAAGTGATTGATCCAATGTTAGACCCAAATATGTAACACTTGATTTGGATACAATTTCAAACCCATTACACATCACCTTTAAAGTATTTGATTTTGCCAGTTTCATTTTTGTACCAAACAAAATTGATTCAGTCTTGCCCAGATGCATAGAGAGCTTATTGTCTACCAGCCACTGGCTGACAGACTCGAGCTCTATGCCAAGAGTATTTTCAATGTCTTTAACATTACACCCTGGGACAAGTAAAACAGAATCATCAGCATATAATAGCAACTTGCACCGTACCGCAGCTGATATGTCATTTATATATACTAAAAATAAAAATTTGCATGTCATCTCTTGTTTTATACAAATTATTTAAACAGAAAATATTTGGTTTCAGTTTGAATCGATCATTTAAAAGTACACACTTAAATGTTTATAAAGGTATATGGCTCATAAATGTGTGACAAGTATTCGCTGAGTTTTGTTTCAGTTTATAGACGTGCACCGAGAAAAAAAGTTCACAGAGACGGAGAGGCAGAACGCACACCCTGTTTATTTTCTTTATTTTACAAAAGCACAATGTTTTGATTTGATTGTAAGTGGATACATACAAAAGTAGAAATATCACAGATTCTTTTTTCATATTTCTTTTTTTTTGTATGACCATAAATGACAATAAATGTAATTTATTGTGCTACTATGTGAAGAAAATCTAGCAAAATGCGCCGGCACGTTTGCCGACCTCAGAGGGTTAAATTTAATTACAACATGTACTTTCAAGGAAAAATGCGGAACAGTTAGTTCATGCGTTCATGACCTCAAGGCTAGATTATTGTAATGCTGTTATGGGTGGTTGCCCTGCACGCTTAATAAACAAACTACAGCTGGTCCAAAACGCAGCAGCTCGAGTTCTTACCAGAACCAGGAAGTATGTCCATATTAGCCCTGTTCTGTCACCACTGCATTGGCTCCCTATTAACCCCCTGAGGTCTGCGGTATCGCCGGCGATACCAGCTCGCTTTTTTTTTTATCAGTGTAAAAGAAATGTGTATTATTTTTGTGTATACTCACAATAAAAACAAAGTGTTGTGCTTTTTGCCAAATAAAGAAAAATAAACACGAAGCGAGTTCTGCCTTCTCTCTGCCAGTGAAGTCCATTCTGAAACGCGTCCGAAAATGAACAATAACTCAGCGAATACTCAGTCAAACAGGCATACAGACACACAGGTATGAAGCTTGAATTATCTTCTTTTAAATGAAGTAATTTATATAAAAAACAAATATTCTCATCTTGTGAAATCTGTATTAAAAGAGAGCGATTCCAGTCGAGCTCATTACAGCTCATTCAAATGTAATGTGACCCGCCCACGGAGAGCGCGCGCTATTCAAACGCAAATGATTGAGGCAATCCACGCAAACCTGTGAACGCCCCCATATCAGCTCGAGAAAACACAAGTTTATTCAGATCATTACTTGTTTACACCGTCTCACAGCGCTGTGAGGAATAATAATAATGGAAAATGTACCTCAGAAGTGCAGGTATATCGAGGAGCGAGCTGAGGAATACTGTAGTAAGTTTTTTTCCTTCTCACGTGAATCGGGTTTCTTTATGAATGAATGAACGGCAGAGATGCGCACTGTTTACCACAGCTCGCAAAAAGACAGTTTAAATTTAAATCGCGTGTGTGAATGAATGATGATGTTTTAGCAAACTGTATTGCTATACTGAGATGAGTAAAAATCGACTGAAATATGTTGAAATAAAATGTAGGCTATTTGTATAAGCAACGTATTAAACTGCAAATTAACATTTATATGCCCTAATATTTCATAAAAACAACGTTACAGTCAGGCGAAATATGAAAGACAACATTTTGTTGACTAGATTTGGGTACAGTTTTTACTGTAGAATATACTGCCACATCAAATAAGCTTTTGTTTAGCAATTTCTATATATATAAAATACTATTTTTGTCAAAAATAAAGTCATCAACTAAGATGTTAGCTGTTCCAATGTTGGCTATATTCAAACTAATGAATACATAGATAAAATGTAGGCCTATAATCATTTATTTTTTTTACAAAGAAAGAGTACACTTGAAATATTGTTGAAATTGTAATTATTGTTGTAATTGTAACCTTTTTAATAAAATAGCAAAACATATTTACAAGATAGATGTAAGCAAAATCTTAAATGGTCAATATAAGTCTTCTTCTAAATATATCTTTTGTCCTTGCATTGTGGCTCAGTCAGTGTCACACCTGAATGAATGGCTCATTATGCAGAGTGGGTGGGACATTGTATTCTCAGGTGTAAACCACTCCTCGTTCACGCCCCCCTCGCATATTGGCTTTCCAAACAAAACCTGTTTTACATCAATTTAAATCAATGTATTGTTTTATGTGAACGATAAAGCAAGACTATTTTCACATAATTTTGAAGCCAGAACTCGAAGCGACAACATCCATTAGTCAAAAGTCTTATTGACACATATTTATTATGAGTTTTGTGGTCTTATTTCAGCAACTTTCATTTTTATTTTTTTCAATAACCACGCATAAACATTATTCTCTTAAAAATTCAAAAATATACATGCATGGTGATCACATATTTTGGTAACCCTGTTTGTGCTATATAGAGTGAATTTACACCTTTGCCATTAACATGTTTATAAATAACTGAAAAAAGCACAAATGTCAGAGCATGTCAGAAAACCTCCAGGGCCCAGAAAACCGCTCAGACTCCAGAGGGTTAAACATTGTATACATTTTAAAATATTGTTGATTACTTACAAAGCACTAAATGATTTAGCATGCCAGTACATGAGCGAGCTCTTAACTTAACATTATAGTCCTTCACCTCTTGGAATCTCAAAGTTCTGGCCAGTTGATTATCAAAACTGACTGCTGATGGTAGATCCTTTTTTTATTTAGCACCTAAACTTTAGTCTTCCTAAAATAGTCCAGGAAGCTGAAACACTCTGTCAGTTTAAATCTAGACTAAAAACACATCTCTTTAACCTGGCATACACATAGAGCATTATACATTCCTATTATTCAAATCAGTTAAATGATTATTAGGCTGCATATATAATGGCTGGAACTGGGAGCACTTCCTATAACACCTTATGTACTTGTTACATCATACGAAGAATGGCATCTACGCTTATGTTAGTCTTTTTGTTTATTCCGAAGTTTACAGTAATCAGCTGGTTCCGGGCCGTATACGGATCAGATAGTGAAACTGCATGTAGACATGACCCACAACGCATGATGAAGTCAGCCGAAACTGGGCCATATCCAGATCAGATGGAGGACCTGTGCATAGACATGACCCACAATGCATGATGAAGTCAGCCGGATCCGGGCCATATCCAGATCAGATGGAGGACCTGGGGGCTGTCCATAAACCAAGATTAGAGTATAAGCCAGGCTTATTTCGGTTAGTCATGCTTATTTTTGGTAGATTCGGTTTCATAAATCAAACTTAAAAAAAGTTCAAACTCAGTTACCCTGGCAACTTATGCTGGGAAACTAGCCTGGTCCAGGGCAGGCTAACTGTCAGGCTAAGCCTCAGCTGTTACACAGATCCTCTAACACTGACCAACAAGAACACAATGATATTACCACTGACACTCTCTTATACCATTATTGGACTTTATTAACCATTATTAGTCCAAACATAAATACACAGTATACAGAAAATCAACTTAAATAAGGCTACAATGATAAATTAGACAATATAGACTTATGAATACATTTCTCTCTGGTTTGTTTGGCAGCTGTAGTACATGTTTATGATTATTAGAAGAACATTAGAACACAATCTAAAAAAAAGCTTTGTAAAGCAGAAGTTAAAAATCACAAAATTAAAAATAAATAATTACAAAAGCACAGTATGAATTTGAACTGGTAAGATGAATCTGAGCTTAGTAATTGACAGTATATTAGCCT
The DNA here is from genome assembly GCF_963993115.1 of Abramis brama. Lineage (NCBI taxonomy): Eukaryota > Metazoa > Chordata > Actinopteri > Cypriniformes > Leuciscidae > Abramis > Abramis brama. The sequence goes on along the minus strand of NC_139963.1, from coordinate 1,189,377 downwards.
ACATTTGAATATATCATAAAAATACACTTGTAGGTTTAAAACTCTAAATAAGGCACATCTAATGTCCAAATAACAAATACAAAAAAAATAAAATAATAATAATATATATATATATATATATATATATATATATATATATATATATATATATATATATATATATATATATATATATATTATGTACTTTATTGTGTCTTTCAATTCAAACACATTTAACACAATTATACAAATTGACAGTTCCTTTAAAGACATCATATTTTCCCCCAATAAATATTCCTTATTTTTCCTTCTACTTTTTTTCTTTTGTGATAATACCCACCAACACACATGATTAGAACAATAACCAAGAAGTACATAGTTAGACACTTTTACATATGATGACAGTTCCTTTAAAGACATCATATTTTCCCCCAATAAATATTCCTTATTTTTCCTTCTACTTTTTTTCTTTTGTGATAATACCCACCAACACACATGATTAGAACAATAACCAAGAAGTACATAGTTAGACACTTTTACATATGATTTAAGGGGGAAAAGACAAAAAACAATAAATAAATATTAATAAAAATGTAACATTCACATATTTATATCAAACTCTTATAATGACACATAATTCCTAATAGTTATTCAAGTAATATTATTTGAATATCAAATATTCAATATAAAATAAGCAAATAAATAAAATAACAAACAACTAGCCTAGAAATAAAAGGGAGGGAGGGTTATATAAAAATGTAGTTAATGTAGACTAATATATATATTCCTTTATTTTATGGAATATTCTTTGATTTTAGAGTTGCACATATCTTTTCAAAATGTATACATTTGCTCTTAATTTCATGTTATCCTCTTCATAATGTAAAGTACATTAAGAATATATTATATTATATGTATAATATATAAAAAATACATTCTAGAAACTAAATCTAACCACTCATTTAAAACTGGGGATTCTTGCTTTATCTAAAAAATTATTGCATTAAAAGCTGTAATTCTCAGCATTCTAAATAAATATACATCATATTTATTAAGTAGCATAGGTCCTATACCCAAAACTATATTTTGTATCTTTATATATTTAGTTTCTTTAAAAAAATCTTCCCTGAATTAGGCTACTTCTGTTCACTGAAGTACTTCTGTTCGCTAGAAGTTCACTGCAACTTATCCAACATCCTAAAGATAAATTATTATAATTAGAAGATATTTCTAGTGTTATAAAATATCACATATTAATTTTCAAAGCAAAATGTATATTTTAGTCAGAATTATTGCGCTCCTATTTGCCGCGCATGCGCGCAGCGGCGCTCGTTCAATATGAAGATTAGCAGTAAAATGGATACATTTGCTCGACTTTCTAACATTTACAGATGGAGAATATAACTGCAAAATGTAAGTTTTGCACTGAGGAAAAAAAAAAAACATGTCACAAACGCATAAAACAGCACAAAATATAGGCTGTTTGATGGTGGATCGATTTGATCCATGATCGACCTCTAGGGCTGCTTCAGAAACGCGTGCACACGCAATTATCTAGACTTGATAAACCTGGATCAAATTAGTGAGATTGCGTGAACTTCAATTACCTTTTATGGAACCACTTTAGCCCCAACTTATTTGTTAGGCTCATTCAAGTCCGGTTTTGGAGTTTAATCCCCGCTTTTCTAAGCAGCTTTTATGGAACAGCCCCCTGCAATGATAAACACAAGCAGCATGAAACACAGCACAAGACAAAACAGGAGTGTCAGGGCTCTATCACAAAACCAAGAAATAGACTAGACAGAAGTAACAGAACCCTGATATCTTTATTGTAAAAAGCCCTCGCACTCATGTCTTACCAAACCAGGGTTTTAATGCAGAAACACGTAGTACAAATAGTAAAGAACACGAAGGACAAAGAAACAAAACCACGAGCAGGACCGAACTAGAAGCACCCATACATGTACAACAACTGACAAGGTAACCAGTGAAACACAAGGGCTATAAATACACAGAGTCAAACAAGCTTAAATTGAGCGTTAGCGTCAGTTCTGGCAGGCCAGGTAGTCAAGACGCTGCTAATGCTATTTGCTAACAACACTGTCCAGTCAGCTGATCTGCTTCAGCTGAGCTCCATTAGCTCGTTAACTCCCCTCGCTGCTCAATGGCCAAAGCTCAAACAAGGCGCCCTATTTAACAGGGGCATGTTCAAGTTCAAAACGGTGCGCAACGTTTTGCTACGGTTTCCGGGTTGAACGTCATGTTTCCTGGAAACGGCGTGCACCGGTGTGCAACGGGGTTTGAGATACGTTTTCTCTTGTTTGGTGGGTGTGTCAGAACTGCAGTCCAGTCAGCAGCAACATGTATATAAAGCACGTGGTATTAAAGTGAACTCGCAAAATGGGTTCAAGGAAAGTAATTTACAAATTTGTTTGATGCAGCTCGGTATACGCAACAACTGAGGATATTAGAAGACATGTTTGTCGAAAGTTTTATTGTAAAAAATATAGGATATCAACAAAATGATGTAGTTGTTTATATTTTTAGCTTCATTGCAAGTATAGAAATAAACAATGGTAGGCTAATTAAGTGTTTTTCCTAAAAATGAGAAAGAAAATACAGGGTATTAAAACAGTATGAACTACAAATAAAGTCAGTATGTGAGGCTAAATAGATGTGTTTTAGTCTGAATAGGTGTGTGCTTCCATTTCAGTTTCAGCAATGCCTTCACTCGATTGGGATGTTCTCTTTTGTTCTGGGCGGCAAGTGCAGTAACTGTAACATCGGGCATATTTTGTAGTATTAAACACATATTTATACCGACTTCATCAGGCTCCGAAAATTCTTCACAAAGAACACAAAGAATGGCCTTCTCAGCTGCCATAGTTGCAACTCTTGCGTCATCAGAACAGTGTGTTCAACACATCACCGTTTCTGTTTAAAAAACGTTGTGCAACGTTTTGTCGGGGCTGAACGCAGCCCAGGCTTGTGCACAATTCAGAATTGAATTGAGAATGACTCCTTAATTAACTCCAATTAAATTCTTGAATTTGAATTGAATTTGAATTGATGTCAAAAACAGGATCTAGAATTACAATTCGAATTTGAATTAAAGGAAGCATAATTGCAATTCAATAAAAATTCAAAGAAATTCATATACATATTTTAAGTGAAGTGTTTAACAATGAAGCTTTACAGTCTGTCAGATATGATTGCATTATAATATGCGGGGCGGCAGTGGCTCAGTGGTTCATGTAGGTTGTCTACAAACGAAAGGTTGGTGGTTCAATCCCCGGTTCCACTTGATCAAGTGTTGAGGTTTTCCATGAGCAAGACACCTAACCCCAGCTGCTCCCGACGAGCTGGTTGGCGCCTTACATGGCTGACACCGCCGTTGGTGTATGAATGGGTGAATGTGAGGCTATGTAAAACACTTTGGTGGCCATAGGTCTGTGAAAGCGCTATATAAATGCAGTCCATTTACCATTTAGTCACAGAACAAATAATTTATTAAGTTAATTGTAATTTTGTGGAACATGATGGAACATGACTCCATTTCCCAGAATGCTTTACTTTAACCAAGTATTTAAAATGGTTGCTAAACAATTTGAGGTGGACATTTGTTTGAAAGCACAATTTGATGGGCGACTTTTTAAGTTTCAGAAGTCCCTTACAACTTCACTCTGCACCTGTTGAGAGAATCTTTAGTGTTGCAGGAAAGATATTCAGACCAGAACGGTGCAGACTCAATGAAAAAACATTTGAGGAGCTATTGAGAATTAGATGCAACAGTGTTGCTCAGTAATTTTTTTCATTGGAATAAATGATAACTGCATTTACAACAACTTTGTGTTTGTGTGATTACTTTGAAATGAAAATTACATTGGAACAAAACTAATTAACACTGAGGGGGTATTTATTTCAAGAATTTGATCAATATCTCTTTTAGAACAAAATGTATGCAGGGTTGAGGAGTAAACAGTTACGTGAAATGAAATTTCTGTTATTAAATTACAAAATTAAAGTAATTGTATTTAGTTGTATTACTGAGGTAAAATGTTAAATTCAACTAGTTACTAATTAACTTAAAACAAAATTGCTTTGCATTGATAAAGTTATCCAAATAAAGTAATCCAAACCACATTTATAATGGGTAACTAATAACAGTAAGCAATAACAATTACAAAGTAACCTTCCTAACACTGAATGCATGCGAGACTCAACCCATTCTTTCTGTTGTGTGACTGTGTGGAATTTCTTTGAATTGCCATGAATTTAATTCCACTTCCTGTCATTCCAATTCAAATTCAATTCAATGTCCTGTGGGGCGGAGTAAATTCAATTCAAATTACAATTCACAAACTGAATGGAGGCCAATTCTGAAATTCTGAATTTTGCACAAGCCTGCTATTTAAAGCACATTCAGTTTGATCATACATGCTTGCTGCTCGCTTCTGCTGATTTATACGCTGGTAAAAAGCTGTTTAATTCCTTCATCTAGCTTGTTTCTCAGAAGGTGGCTTAGTCATCTCTTCATAGCGCTTACACTGTAGACCGTCAAAACAGTTCAAAGACAGATAATTCTAGGTAACAGCATGTCTTAGCTATTGCGGTCTTGAATAGTCATTTCAGTAATTAACCCTCTGAGGTCGGCAAACGCGCGGGACGCGTTTTGCTGGATTTTCTCCACATTGTAGCACTATAAACTTAAATTACTCCGTCATTTATGGTCATACAGAAAAAAGAAATATAAAAAAAGAATCTGTGATATTTCTACTTTTGTATGTGTCCACTTACAATCAAATCAAAACATTGTGCTTTTGTAAAATAAAGAAAATAAACAGGGTGTGCGTTCTGCCTTTTTTTTTTTTTGAGCACGTCTATAAACTGAAACAAAACTCAGCGAATACTTGTCACACATTTATGAGCCATATACCTTTATAAACATTTAAGTGTGTACTTTTAAATGATCGGATTCAAAACGAAAACAAATATTCTCTGTTTAAGTAATTTGTATAAAACCAACAAGATGTCCAGCTTCTCAAACGCTTGCACATTATATTTAATTTGGCCACGCCCACTCGCGCAAAAGAGATTCACATGCAAATCTCCACATGGAACTTGCTCATTACCTCAACAACAAAACACCAAAACACTTCACTTCATTTTTCGTCGAGTTTGAAAGACGCGCCTGAGCTTACATTGGATTTACATCAGAAGAAGAAGAACGCGATTTGAAGACAAGAAAGATGTAAGGTAAGAAATTCTTACATATTAGTTTGTTATTGTTGCATAAATGTCACATTGCAGTTGAACTGTTGCTAGATATATGGGGAATATTATAATATTTAGGTATTATATAATATTTATGTATATATGTATATGGTAACCATAATGTTTTATATTTGAGCGCGATCGCGTTTGAATGTATCATATTTTGGATCGCGATCGCGTTTGAATGTATCATATTTTGCAGCACGATCGCGTTTGAATGTATCATATTTTGCAGCGCGATCGCGTTTGAATGTATCATATTTTGGATCGTGATCGCATTTGAAAAGCAAAACGCACCAAACGGCTTCATGTTTTTACTATTATCTCATTTCATATCATCATAACGAATGGAAACATTTGAAGTAACATGATAATCAATATATTTTTCTCTAGCTTAGTTGTTACTGAAATCTTTTGGAAGATTTATACTGCTATAGGTTATTGTTATTATTATTTTATCCAGCACTGCGCATAGCTTATGCCTACAAGGCACAACAAACCTGGTGTTCATTATATTATATATTGTTGGAAACATTTGTGTGTGTGTGCGTGTTTGTATTCTGTGAATTTTTAAAAGCAATTTTAACCAGAAAAATCTAATATTTATTTCCAAAATCGTGCAGGCCTTTCTCTTGATATCAATATGTTCTTTTTTTTTTTTCAGGGCCCAGATGCCACTGAGTCCTGCCGACTTCAACATTCACATGAGTCTCTGTACACGAACATGGTAAAGTGAAAATCAAACACCTTGGAAATGAAAGGTATGTACAATGTTTTTAGGAATGGCACAAAGGTCTTTGTCTTTGGATCACTGTTTTCAATAAGTGCTTTTTTGGCATTTGTTGTGTATCTTTGGATTATGGGCCGAGGCGACCCTTCAGGTGGCCAGGGCTGAGACGACCCTTCAGGCGGCCAGGGCCGAGACTACCCTTCGGCCATGGGCGGCCATAATGGAGCTGGCTGAAGAGGAATCGTGGGACCTACTGCCCCCCCCCCAAAAAAATGTTTTTCTTGGGGACAGCTACGGAGTCATAGGCTGGAGCAGGCACCGGCTCAGGAACAGACACCGGCTCAAGAACAGCCACCGGCTCAAGAACAAGCATGTCGGCGGCCATCTCTGGTGAGGGCTTAGGTTCTGGGATGGAGACAGGCTCAGGACTGGGCAGAACCAGCGGCGGAAAAGTCTCTGTGCTGGACGGGACCAGCGGCGAAGGAAGCTCTGGACTGGACGAGACCAGCGGTGAAGGAAGCTCTGGACTGGACGAAACCAGCGGCAAAGGAGACTCTGGGCTGGACAGCACCAGCGGCGAAGGAAGCTCTGGGCTGGACGGGACCAGCGGCGAAGGAAGCTCTGGACTGGACGAGACCAGCGGCAAAGGAAGCTCTGGACTGGACGGAACCAGCGGCGAAGGAAGCTCTGGACTGGACGAGAACAGCGGCGAAGGAAGCTCTGGACTGGACGGAACCAGCGGGAAGGAGACTCTGGGCTGGACGGGACCAGCGGCGATGGAAGCTCTGGACTGGACAGAACCAGCGGCGAAGGAAGCTCTGGGCTGGACGGGACCAACGGCGAAGGCGGCTCTGGGCTGGACAGGACCAGCAGCAAAGAGGGCTTTGAGCTGGGCAGGACCAGCGGCAAAGAAGGCTTTGAGCTGGGCAGGACCAGCAGCGAAGAAGGCTTTGAGCTGGGCAGGACCATCACAGACTCTGGTTCGGCGGCGGAGGCCATCTTGTCCAGAGACACTGGCTCGGCGGTGGCCATCTTGTCCGGAGACACTGGCTCGGCGGCAGCGGCCATCTTGTCCAGAGACACGGGCTCGGCGGCGGCCATCTTGTCCGGAGACATTGGCTCGGTGGTGGCGGCCCTCTTGTCCGGAGACACTGGCTCAGGAACAGGAACAGATGTATGAACAGGAATATCTGGTGTAACCAGGAGCTGCTGTAAGTCCCACGAATGTGAGTAACCAGTTTCGCTTCCCACTGACTTTTATTGTATTTTTTTGTCCATATAATGGATGTCATTGGGAACTGAAACCTTTTTATTACACATATGTTCAATTCAATAGCTTTTTCACTGTACAGTATAAAGATTATTTCACCATTTTTGATAATGTGTTCTGTATAGGGGACAGTTATTGCCTACCTATTACATTGCAATAGTTATTTTACAGGGTAAACTGGGGGGATTATGGACAGCTCAAGCATTCTTGAGTTCCAATGGATGACATAACCCCTCTATTTCTGGACCCCATTCCTAATTCACAGAAATCACCTTAACCTCACCAAGGGACCCCTCAGATGAGTTCCAGGAGCCGCTCAAAGGAAGGGTGATCTACAGTGGCTGATTACTGATTAAAGCAAAAACCACCACACCTGTGTTCAGTTCAGTTCCACCTGTGCTTTGCTTCCATGTGGAAATCCTAAACAATACCAAGACAGTGAAGAAATGATGGAAAAAAAAAAAAAAGAAAAAAAAAAGACCAGTGTAAGAGAATTCTAATCTGGACTGAAGAAATTATTTGCATTTCAAAGCTAATGTTAAAAAAAAAGAATTAAAAAAAAAAGAATGAAAAAAACAAATATTTGAATGTTACATCATCAGTGGGCAGTAGATGGGTGGGCCGTCTGATCCAGACACTATATAAATTATATGACAAGAAAGAGAGCAGAACAAACTCCTAACAGGAGGAGACTCACTCATGGCCTATGAGACTCAGTACTGCTTTCCTGCCATCAACTCATCATGTATCAAGGGAAAACGCTCTAAATATGAATACAATATCATGTATGTGTTTGTATCATTGCTGTCAACATGGACTGTGTTTCTGAACCTGCTGGTGATCATCTCTATCTCCCACTTCAAGAAGCTTCACACTCCGACAAACCTGATTATTCTCTCTCTGGCTGTGGCCGACATGCTTATGGGACTTATTATACCCATAGAGGGCTCTAGGCAGATTGAGACGTGTTGGTATTTTGGAGACACTTTCTGTAATCTGTTTATGATAATCCTTGGATTGGTTTTCCCAGGATCTCTCTGTAATTTAGTTTTAATTGCTGTTGATCGTTATGTGGCTGTGTGTTACCCTTTACAGTACCCACAGAAAATAACCACAACTAAAACTTTAATAGGCATCTGTCTGAGCTGGGTTTGTTTCTCAACCTATACCACTACCCTTATAATTAATAATGAATATTTTGACACTTCACTCAGAACAGACTTGTGTTATGGAGAGTGTTCTCTTGTGGGAGGATTTGCTTGGGGAGTTATTGATCTGTTTGTGTCTTTTATTTTTCCATGTACCCTTATCATATCTTTATATTTGAGGATTTTCTATGTAGTACATCAGCAAGTGAAATCTATAAACTCTCTGATGAAGGGTGGTAAATGTGTAACGGAAGGTTCATCGAGGAGGAAATCTGAGAATAAAGCTGCTCTGACATTAGGAATCATTGTGATAGTTTATATGCTTTGCTTTATACCATACTATATCTGTTCTATATCAGTAAACTCTTCCACAACCATAAATGTTTTGACATGGGTCTTGTACACAAATTCAGGTCTGAATCCACTGATCTATGCATTATTTTATCCCTGGTTTAAAAAGACAGTTAAACACATCTTAACTCTGAAGATATTTCAGCCAGCATCCTCTCTGGTTGATATTTTTACAGAGCATCAATTGTAATAAAACTGTCACTCATAAAGGATATGATTATCTTTATAGGATTTATATTTGTAATTTACACTACATGTATCTTAGTATGCATCTTATTTCAGAGAGTATGTTTTCTGCATTTGATGTTCAATTTAACTTCTTTCCACACACATTGAAATAAATCGACACAATGTTCAATAAATTAGCTAATTTAATAAACTGAGCATGCAGCATAAATCCTCAATGTACTGTAATAAATGGTAAATGTAGATATTATGTGCTTTATGCTTCATCACTTTCATCAGTCATGTTGCATCTGTGTTATCAAAAACATAATGACAAAAAAAGGGGACAGTCATACAGAACTAAAAAAGTGATGTCCTCTAACTTTCAACTGATTTTATTTCCAGAAAATGTCTTAATATATAAATATTGGTATGAACATAAAAAGATTCAACAACTGGGACATAAACTAAAGTTCTGCAGACATTTGATGTAAAGAAATGGAACAATGAGTCCCTGAACAATATGAAAATAAGCAGTCATATCTGGTGTAGGCAGGAGCTGCTGTAAGTCCCACAGATCATCCTCATGGACTGTAGCAGACTGGCCTTTTCTTACTGTGAGATGTTACCTCACTCTTCCACCAAGGCTCCCAAAGTTCTCAAACATGGTTCCTGGATTAGAAATCACAGTTTGTGTTTGTGTGCGTGTGTGTGTGTGTCAAGGTTATTTTCGTAAACGAAAACTGAAACTAAGACTAAAACTATTGGTCAAAAAACATTTTCGTAAACTGAAATAAAATTAGAAATTCATAATAAATGAAAAACTAAAACTAAACGAAACTAACAACAGTTACTGAAAAACTAACTGAAATAAAATAATAATTAGCAAAAATAAATAATCGTTTTCGTATTTAATAAGCTCTTTACTTTGGTGGAAAGTCTGACCTGTGGCTGTTTAGGGAAATGCCTGTATTATTGCGCTTCACACGCGTGAAGTTGCTGAGGCGATTAACCGCTGTCCTGTGACGCGCTCAATGAAGGACCAGCGAACACGTCGCTAGTCCTAAACGGCTGTTCATAAAGGATGCGTCTGTGGCAGTGGAATGGGAAATAATAACTCAAGGTAATGAGACGCAAGTTGAACTTTTAACTTGAGCGAAGCGTTTTTAGAATGCCCTTTCATTTGCTTGCGAGACGCGGGTGCAATAGCAAAACAAGTCCGTCAAGCACAAAAATACCTTTAATCTGGTGATGTCATGCTTTCATGAAGGTTGACAGGTTGAAAGGTGCTGTTGTTATCTTTGTTTTTACAAAATATTTTCTGCTAATAATATTGTTATCCATGTGGAGACATGTCCACACACAAACACACACTCTCTCTCTCTCTCTGGTCCACTATCTTTGTTGGGATTCTCCATAGATGTAATGGTTAGGCTATTATATTGTACAAACTGTATATTCTGTCTCCTTACACTAAACCGACCCCTAAACATACCCATCGCACACGCACACACACACAAACCCGACCCATCACACACACACACACACACACACACACACAACCCGACCCATCACACACACACACACACACACACATAACCCGACCCATCACACACGCACACACACACACATAACCCGACCCATCACACACACACACGCACACACACACACTAACCCGACTCCTAAACCGACCCATCACACACACACACACGCACACACACACTAACCCGACCCCTAAACCGACCATCACACACACACACACACACACACACACACACACACACACACACACACTAACCCGACCCATCACACACATACACACACACACACACACACACACACACACACACACTAACCCGACCCCTAAACCGACCCATCACACACGCACACACACACACTAACCCGACCCCTAAACCAACCCATCACACACACACACAAACTAATCCGACCCATCACACACACACTAACCCGACCCATCACACACACACACACTAACCTGACCCATCACACACACACACACTAACCCGACCCCTAAACCGACCCATCACACACATTTTCAAAAAAACTCATTCTGTGTGATTTAATTTAGGCCCACAGTGACACAAGTCCCCATGAGTGTGTGTGCATTCAGGTTTAAGTCCCCACCACGATAGAAAAACATGTACACACTCATACACATTCACAAACAGCATAGATACTTCATTATTTAATCACACTGGCTTCACAGCAGGTTGTCAGATTAATTTAGCTGTTTTTTTGTTGTTGTATGTACCAGTGTCACTCTGAAAAAAGCGTCACTCTGCGTCTCGCTTTGGTCTACCCTGGAAGTGTTCTGTTTGCTCTGCTAAACTATAATTACTAAAACTAAAACTGAAACTAAATAAAATAAAAACTAAATAGAAATGTGTTTGCAAAATAAAAACTAAACTTAAACTAACAAAACCATTAATGAAACTAACTAAAACTAAACTTAAATTTAAAGCAAAATTGAAAACGATATTAAAATAAAAACTAATTTAAAAAAGCAAAACTATAATAACCTTGGTGTGTGTGTGTGTGTGTGTGTGTGTGTGTGTGTGTGTGTGTCCTGGTAAACCCAAACGTCCCCACAAAGGTAGTAATATCAGAAATGTCTGACCTTGTGGAAACTTTTTTTTATGGACCCCATGAAGTAAACATGTTATAAATTATAATTTTTTTTTTTATTATTTTTTTTTTTTGCGAAAATGTAAGTTTTCTGTGAGGGTTGTGTTTAGAGGTAGGGTTAGGTTCAGGGGATATAGTTTGTACAATATAAAAATCATTATGTTTATGTCCCCATAAAATATGGACACCCAACATGTGTGGTGAGTGTGTATATACAGTATTCATTCATTTACACACACACACACACACACACACACACACACACACACACACACGCATCCATTTTATTTTACTGTGTCATTGTTACAGTGTAATTATATATTTAAGTACTGATTATTAATTAACAACATGTACTTTAAGGTTAGGCTAGCATTAAGGTTTGGTAGGGTTAGTTGCATGTAATTATGCATAATTTACTGTTATTACTATGGTAAATACATTTTTCAGGTATATAACAAGGACACTGTAAAATAAAGTGTTACCAAATTTTGCAATGTTAATATGTTGAATATGGTGCATATTTCTATAATAAGCATTCATAGAAAAATCTCAAGATAAAACTATAGAATAAAGATAAACCTATAGAATAATGTGAGACATAATGACAAATTTCATTAGGTGAACTAATGATCTATTAAAAACATTATGCAAACACAATAAAAATATTTATTTTAGCTATGCTTCTCTGTTTATGGCTCTCTTGGATGGCATTTCCGTCGTACTACCAATGTAGGAGTGAAACATAACATCAGATCTGTCATTTCCCTCATTATTACAACAGAGGAAATGACATACTCTCAGTCAATGACATACTGTAAGCTACAATGCGTTTGTGCTTTACCAACCTTAATATAAATTGAATACAAAAACTGAGAGACAAAATGACAATCAGTCAAGAGTTTGACCAGAAAGGTTGCTTTGCTGAAATATCATATAGTGGGAAATCAGGAAAGCAGATAAACGGTCACAATGAGTCCTAACATCAGAGCAGCTTTACTCTCAGATTTCTTCCTTACTGAACCTTTATTTGCACATGTACTATTTTGAAAATTCTCAAATATATAGTTCTTATCAGGGTGCAAGGACACAGCAAGGGCATGATGCTAAACTCATTCTAAAGGGACATTGATCTGTGTGACATGTCATCATGTCTGTGCAATTCTTTTTCTGTTTACCACTCATCCAAAGTGACCCCCAAAGTGTCACGAAAATACTGCTAGATTTTCTAGCCAAACTGTTTATTATACACCACATATTTATACTTTACAACAAAGATTTTTCTTAAGGCCTGTTCACATCAAGGGCGATAAAGGGCCTATTTTAACGATCTAAGCACATGGTCTAAAGCACAAGGTGCAAGTGCAGTTAGGACGTGTCCGAATCCACTTTTGCTAGTTTAACGACGGGAAAAAGGGTCGGCGTGCCAGGCGCATGGTCTAAAAGGGTTGTCCCTATTCTCTTAATGAGTAATGGGTGTGTTTTGGGATTTACATGCATTAAACCAATCAGAGTCTCATTTCCCATTCCCTTTAAAAGCCAGTTGCGCTTGCGCCATGGCGGATTCGCTATTTACATGGCGTAATTTGATAGCGGAAAGACTGAACACGTCTCCAGAGAGCAAACTGATCATCTATAGGACAAGCCGGATTCCTTCATATCTTTATGTACACAATATGGTCCCCTGAACTGCCTGGTCCACCCTCTTCACCTGAACTGCCTGGTCCACCCTGGCGGCTTCATACAATATGGTCCCCTGAACTGCCTGGTCCACGTTGTCCACCTGAACTGCCTGGTCCACCCTGTCCACCTGAACTGCCTGGTCCACCCTGGCGGCTTCATACAATATGGTCCCCTGAATTGCCTGGCCGCTAGCAGACGGTCGGTTAAGCCAGTCTGTCTGCTTCCTGACCTGTGCCCCAGATTGTCATGTTTGAGCTCTAAGACTATGTGCCATATTACTAGAGAGAAGAGCAGCACCATCCCAGGAGGGATGAATACCATCTCTTTTCAACAGGCCAGGTTTGCCCCAAAAACTTTTCCAATTGACTATGAATTCTATATTATTTTGCGGACACCACTTAGACAGCCAGCCGTTAAGCGAACACAATCTACTAACCTACTAACTATCTCATCACTCCTGCGAACAGGAAGGGGGCCAGAGCAAATTACAGTCCTTGACATCGTACTTGCAAGTTCACACACCTCTTTAATATTCATTTTGGTGATCTCCGACTGGCGGAGATGTCCACCTGAACTGCCTGGTCCAGCATGTCCACCTGAACTACCTGGTCCACTCTGTCCACCTGAACTGCCTGGTCCACTCTGTCCACCTGAACTGCCTGGTCCACCATGTCCACCTGAACTGCCTGGTCCACTCTGTCCACCTGAACTGCCTGGTCCACTCTGTCCACCTGAACTGCCTGGTCCACCCTGTCCACCTGAACTGCCTTGTCCACCATGTCCACCTGAACTGCCTGGTCCACTCTGTCCACCTGAAATGCCTGGTCATCTTCATTTATATAGCGCTTTTAACAATGTAGATTGTTTCAAAGCAGCTTCACAGAGATAAGCGTATCATTTAAAGTAACCGAGATTGTTTTGGCTTTATAACGTTTTTTTAATAAAGTTATTTTCCAGATAAAGTTAGTTTTGATTGATTCGCTTCCGTCGCAATGATCATTCGTTATTAAATTAGGGGCCGCTAAGACGACACCATTCTCTCTACACAGACTTTAAACGCGAACCTGTGAGAAACGCTGATGGCGTTCACATGTGCATTTAGAATGGGTTCTATAGTTATGTGCGCTTGAATATATGTACGCAGGTTTGGAATTCCCTACAAGCCAAGCCAAAACAAAGTACTTGTCTTTCCTTATAAATTTTGATAAAGAATTTTATTTTATTTTCTCACTTCGGGGTAGGAACGCGAAACGAATTTTCCCGACAACGCCTTATCTGTAGAGTGGTAAAGGGATCCTCCATAGGGAGAGACTAGTACACTTCAGCACTGCATTGGCATCGGGTCCAGACGAAGGTCCTTCGTCAGATCTGGATACGGCCTGGATCCGGCAGGCTGCGGGAAAACCTCGGGATAAACACAGACACTAAAATTAGCGTAGATGCCATTCTTCTCATGATGTAACGAGTACATTTATGGGAAGTCTTCCCGGTTCCGGCTGACCTAATCTATGCAGTCTAACATTGAAATATAGAAGTCTATAATGTATTATGTGAATGCTAGGTCAAAGAGATGTGCCTTTAATCTGGCTTTGAACTGACAGAGTGTGTCTGCTTCCCGGACAATGGTAGGAAGACTGTTCAAAAGTTTTGGTGCAAAGAGGAGGATCTGCCGCCAGCAGTCGATTTTGATATTCTAGAATTTTTGATATACAGGAATTTTGAGATTGTAATTGACGTGAAGGACTATAATGCGTTAAGAGCTCGCTCAAGTACTGCGGAGCTAAACCATTTATTGCTTTGTAAGTAATCAGCAATATTTTAAAATTTATGCTTTGTTTAATAGGCAGCCAATGCAGTGTTGACAGAACTGGGCTAATGTGGTCATACTTCCTGATCCTGGTAAGAACTCGAGCTGCTGCGTTTTGGACCAGCTGTAGTTTATTAAGCGTTCAGGACAACCACCCAGTAGAGCATTACAATAATCTAGCCTTGAGGTCATGAACGCATGAACTAATTGTTCCGTATTTGTCAATGAGAGCATATGGCGTAATTTAGATATATTTTTAAGATGGAAAAATGCAGTTTTACAGATACTTGTCAGGTTTCGTACAAACGAAGCAGGCAAGATGGTAAGTTTGATATTTTAATAGCAGAATGGATCGGACACAGCGTGAAAGGTGAGTAAACAGGAAGTAGATAATCGGATGAAGCTTAACTGAATGATAACAAAGTCTCTCTTTCTCTTGCAGATGCAGATGATGAAGATTCTCTGATGAAGATGGACTGAAGACAGGCTGAAGAAGATCGGGTAAGTATAAGTATGCAGGTAGGTGAAGTAGAGAGTCTGTGTGTCATGAATAGACATGTATTGACATGTATAGACGAGACCAGACCAAGAGTGAGTGACTGAGTGCTGAATATAAAGGTGAGCTGGTGATGGGATCCAGGTGACAGTGATTACTACTTAGAGGAGAGTGAGTGCAGGTGTGCGCCAAGGAGGATTCTGGGGAGTGTAGTGCAGAGACAGATGAAGACAGACAGTGGATGTGACAATACTAGACACGTGACATTCAAATGAAAGATTGGTATCAAAGAGCACACCCAGGTTCCTAACCGACGACGAGGACTTGACAGAGCAGCCATCAAGTGTTAGACAGTATTCTAGGTTATTACGTGAGGAAGTTTTTTGTCCAATAATTAGATCTAATAATTAATCTCTGTTTTTTCAGAATTTAGAAGTAGGAAATTACGAGTCATCCAATTTTTTATATCCGCTATGCATTCCGTTAATTTAGTGAATTGGTAGGTTTCGTTTTGTTTTGAAGAAATATACAGCTGAGTATCGTCAGCATAACAGTGAAAACTAATTCCATGTTTCCTAATGATATCTCCTAATGGTAGCATGTACAGAGTGAACAGCAGCGGTCCTAGTACTGAGCCTTGTGGTACGCCATACTGAACTTGTGATCGATGAGACATCTCTTCATTTACTGCTACAAACTGATAACGGTCAGATAAGTATGATTTAAACCATGCTAGTGCAATTCCACTAATGCCAACATCATTTTCGAGTAATAAATGTCAGGCCTTCCCAGCAGTGCAGTGTGCAGGTCTTTTACAACATAAATGTCCTCTGTGGCTGTCTTTTTGCCTCTGCGCAGTGTTTCTCTGGCTACACCTAGGACAGAGAGTACATTGCCACCTGGCCCAAACAATGGGCGTGTCGACACTGCCAGGCGCTTCACATCAGGTCCCCCTGTAATGTTCACACAATGTATCCTATAGGGGCAGCGAAGGACGAATCGGCACAGGCTGTTGTATACCACATCGAGAGAATGTAGACAAATAGCAGTAGTGTTGGCATATATAATATCTGCATAGTCCAGAATAGGTAGCAACAACTGAGAGACTATCCTTTTTCTAACCTGAAAGTTAAAGCAGTCTATTGATTGATATAATGTTTTAAGACGAAAGCTAAGTTTGTTGTTAAGTGCGTGTACATGAGGTTTGAATGAAAAATCAGTTTCTAACCGAGATATTTAAATTTTTCGGTTGGCTCTAGAGGAGAAAAATCAAGAAAATGCAGATTAAGATTATTTCTATCTTTCTTCTGGAAAAGCATACAGTATGATTTTGATTTATTCAGCAGGAGTTTATTAAATGACAGCCACTGCTGTACAGAATCAAAGTCATGTTGTAAAGAATAATTTATTTCAGGAATATTTGGTTTGGAGCAATATATAATTGTATCATCTGCATAAAGATGAATGTCACATTCTGAACAGCATAGTGGTAAGTCATTAATAAAAATGGAAAATAACAAAGGCCCAAGCGAAGAACCCTGAGGTATGCCTTTATCTACACCTGTAAAATTCGACTGACTGCCCCTGAAGGACACACACTGGCGGCGGTGATGGAAATATGAGTTAAACCACAGAAGAGATGAACGGGAAAGGCCAATTGAATATAATTTATCCAGGAGCAGATAATGATCAACTAAATCAAATGCTTTTGTAAGATCTAAGAAGATGGCACCAGTACACATATTGTTATTAAAACTAGAAAAAATATCATTTGTAAATTTCAAAAGAGCAATGGTAGTAGAGAAGTGTTTCCTGAAACCTGACTGGCATTGAGATAGTAAATTGTTATGAGAGAGAGATAGTTAGATAATTGATTGAAGATTATTTTCTCAAAAATTTTCACAATACTATTAATTATTGAGATAGGTCTATAATTGTTCATATTTTGGGTGTCCCTTCCTTTATGCAATGGTACACTTCCATGCCAAAGGCACTACATGGGTTAGAAATGACAGATTGAAGAGCTCAGCCAATGGAGAGGATAGGACATGTGAAGAAAGTTTGATAAACTTACCCTCAATGCCGTCAGGGCCAGGTCCACTGCTAGAGGATAGCCTAGCTTGCTAATGGCCAGCTGGACATCAGCTGAGCTAACCTGTCGGAATGTGAAAAAACTATCGTAGGGCTGAGAATTAACAGTCGGCTCTGGGTGAAAGAGCGATGACTGTACCTGCGGTCAGGGGCGTAAATTTCATCTAAATGTTGGGGGGGACAATTAACATAAAATTCCTCAAGAGCAATTTTTGAAGGGGACACCAATAATACAGGCAAAATTGTACTTTCTATGGATATGTATGTATTACACAGAGGAAAGCCTTACTACTATTATTAGTGTAGCTAGCATGGAGACCGTGCCATTATCCTTCTTATCCATTGAAAAAGCTGACTAAATTGACCAAAATATTCTTCATTGGTGTGCGAAATTGACAAAAAATGATCTTTATATTTTCAGGGATTTTATCGATAACGATAATTAGACAATATTTTGCTGAGTGTGTTATTGTGCTGGTAACTTGGCATGTTTAGGACTGCCATGGACAGCTGACTCCTGAAGTTTTTGCTATTCTTCATATTCTGTGTGGCGGTCAGCTCACAGCAGTGACAGAAATCATTTTTCCAATAAGTTTCAATAGATTTTTACCTTCATTGGCATTTTTACCTTTATAAATGTATTTTTAAACCTAATTATATGCATGCATCATCTTTTGTGTCAATTTCATACATTTAATTAAATTTAATTATAATAATAAGACACAATAGGGCTGTTACCAATCAAATTAAATAGTATCAATAAAATCTTTGCAATGGAGAGGAAACACAGAAGCTGCATTTGAAATGGCATTTAGATGCTTTTACACAGACATAATATTTTGTTTAAAACATAAAACGTTGAATATTGATATATAAAATGATTTAAAACATGAAAATATAATTTAAATGTGAAATTAAAACCGCCAGTAGGTGGCAGCAATTCATTGTTAATGAGCGAGTCATTGAGATTCAACTGATTCGTTCAAAAAGCTGATTCATAATTCAGTAAGGAAATACCTTGTGTGTTTCTCAGAGACGCAAATACAGTGCTTTGGCTTAGTTTTCAAATATTTTCGTTGGCGAAATAGAGTTAAAACAGGCAATATGGTGTCTAAAAGTAAACTTTTCATTTATCAATTTATTAAATCACATTTATTATCATGTTAATATCTGGAGAAAAACTGCACTCTTTGTGTGATATTATATTAGATTAACTTTATTAAATGATATAAACTGACTAAATCACACAGTGAAAGCGTGAAAATCTAAATGCGCACCCGCACTTGTCTAACAGTTAATCTACAAGACTACACACAGTGTATGCGTACACTTTATGGGTGTGTGTGAGGGAACGGTTTTAAACAATCGCGGTAAACGCACAGATTGTATAAAACAAGGTTATAATACACCGACTACATCGGTGACAAAAGTACATTGGTTATCATAAAAAAATTGTCATGATTTATTAATGACGCAGCATAATCTGTATTAAAGAAAAAATAATCACTTCATCCGAGGTTTGAAGTGAATAAAATAGCCTTGACTTACGGGAGTTTCACAACTGAAAAACCTTGTTCTCTCCCACTATGTTTGTGATGAGGAGCAGGCAGTGGACCAAAGCACTGTGAGGCAAGGGAGGGGGACTCAAAATGTTAAAACGTTTTTTTGTTGTTACCCCGTTTGCATCTTTATTGTTTTTCTACTTAAACAATTATTTTAAGTAATATATCATTATATTATTTACAATACACATATTTAAATTATATTTTTAGGAGGGGACAACCCTCAGATAGGGGGGGTCCTGACCCCCCCGACCCCCCCGCGATTTCCGCCTATGCCTGCGGTGTTTGGGAGAAATGTGAACTAAATGCATTGGAGATCACTGCTGGATCATTAACAATTTCATTATTGATTGTCATATTACTCGTGGTACTGTTAGACTTACCAAGTAAGGTATTCATTTTTTTCCAAAAATATTTAGGATTACTGAAGTCATTTGAAAAACTATTTCTATAGTAATTGGCTTTGGCATTTCTTGTTTGGGTGGTGCACGTGTTTCGTAGCCGTTTGTATTCCTCCCAATCCCTAGGAAGTTTTGAATATTTGTGTTTATTCCATGCCCTATCCCTCTGCTTAAACAGACTGATAAGATCCCCATTTACCCAAGGTAAATGATGACCTTTGACCTTAATAGTTGTCCATGGGGCATGCTTATCAATAACTTGCACAAATTCTGTATAAAAGAAATTCCAGGCAGCTTCCGCATCAGGAATTAGGCTAAGTCTATTCCAATTTCTCCTTCTCACATCATTTATAAATAAATCACTGTTAAATAATTTCATGTCACGGATCCTAATATATTTCGGAGAAAGATGGGGTGATTAAATTTTCCAAATGCAATATATGATAGAGTGGTCGCTGAAACAATCCGAGAGAACACCAGATTTTATTATTCTGTTGGGGTGTGTGACTAGTATCCAGTCAAGAAGAGATTTACAACTTGGACTGATTCTTGTTGGCTCTTTAATAATTTGTGTAAAATGTTATCCATTGAACATGTTACGTTCCGTGAGAGTACAAGGATCAGTCCAGTTTAAATTGAAGTCCCCCAACAGAATAATTTCTGATGAGTCACCAAACGATGAAACAGTGGCTAGGATGTTTTGAACAGACTCTAGCTTAGGAGATGTTGGTGGGCGATATATATTGCCAATTATTAATTGTTTATTTGCATGCAGGGTAACCTTAACAAAGATACCTTCAAAAAGCTCAGGTTTCACTTTAGGAGTAATTAGTTGTGATTTCAAATTTGATGAAATGTAAGTGGCGACCCCACCTCCCCTAGATCCTCTATCTAATAATGTAGTTGTCCAATTTAACATTGGAGTCTGCTGTATTTTCATTTAGCCAGGTTTCAGACAATGTTATAATATTGGGATTATTATGAACAAGCCATGCCCTTAATTGATCAATTTTAGGAACTAAACTGCGAATGTTTAAAGACCTTTACCCATTGATTACAGTTTGAAAAGCAAATACTAAAATAAAGCAAACTGGACATGTCTGATTTACAATAATGGTAGTGATTGGGGTAAGGTGAATATGAGAGCAAACCAACATGCAAACCACACGCACATACACACCCACGCGTACACACACACACAAAAAAAATAAAATAAAAAATCTTGCATTGAAACAAAGCAAAAATGTCAACAAATCAAATAACTGTTCTTTGCTCGCTCCCCTAAAAATAACACTACTGAGCTTAATCAATCATATTACTTTATTATATTTTGCTTGTTCCACAACAAAATTTTACGAGTTAAATCTCAGTATGATAGAACAACAAAACAGCGCACTATTACCAACTAAAAATTAGCAAGCCTCCAATCCGTAAAAAGACAAATAATTCATCAGAAAATCAAAATCAGGTCACACCTGTAAACGTCTCTTAACCTTGAATGGAATGACATCAAGCGCTAAACAGCACGTCATACCGTACATACGGAAGTAAACAATACTAGCATGACAACAGTCATGGCAAATGTAAAGTCTCATCTTCCGAATTGAGTGAGTCAAAGGAGTCAATAAACTTAGACGCCTCACTTGGCTCAGTAAACAAGTTTTGGTTGAATCCTCTTGTCAACTTGATGGTGGCTGGATATAACAGGAAAGCTTGAAATCCCAAGGTGCGAGCCCTGTTCATTATAGGGAAGCACGGACGTCTGCGCCGAGCGGTGACATCGCTATAATCTGTAGTAAAGCGAATTGCTTGGCCGTCTACTGTCACCGGTGATTTCCTTGCAAATCCTAAGATCCGATCTCTGTCAGTGAAGCGAAGACAGTTCAGGATCATGGTCCGCGGAGGAGCAGGTCACTGCGATCATTGGCCTTTTTGTCGGCTTCAGCAAAAAACTTTTGCAGAGTTTCTTCCAGAGACGCAATAGACAGTCCGCCCCACGAGGTAGTCTCAGTGTTTTCAGCCTGTAAATTCGCTGACTCTTTTGGGTTTACCCTTTTCCCAGGCATGATCAAAATCATAAAATCATAAAGCAGATTCTGCGATTGGAAAACTTGATTTGCTGTTTTAGCAACTTGGGCAAGGAGAGCTGTGAGCAACTGTGCCTCTACTCCGCCATCTTGAATGTGGAACTCTCTCGAAAACTTTTACTATTACAGCTATTATACGTTTTTACTATTACAGCTATCAGGATTAATGAATCGTGAGAAGTTTTTTAAGTATTTAGATCTATTCCCATCACATAAAAGGTTGCAGTGATGAGCATTGAGCAGATGACAGCCTGTTGATCGCGTGAATGAAGATCTTATCATTACAACGCAGTTTCTGCACTCTCACTAATGATTTCACCAATGCAAACATGAGGTAAGTACAGTAAGAGCTTCGTTGTGCAGCGTAACAGCATCATTGATTTCATAAGGAGTTTTGGCAAGTGTCCAGATAAACTCGCGCTGTGTGATTGACAGCTTCCCAGTGGCAATTTAACATCAATATGACATTAAACAAAATCTCAAATGATGTCAAAATTACGTCACGAAATAGGTCAAAAATGAAAGTCATATTGACATCAAAGTGTCGATGTCAATTTGATTTAAAGATTTTGACCTCTGCTGATGTCATGTTGGTGTTATTTTTATGTCATGCTTTGTTGGTATTTGATGTCAATTCAACATTAATTTGATGTCATGATGTTGCTGTCATTACAATATCAAGCTTTGTTAGCATTTGATGTCAGTTCTATTTGACGTCAGGATGTCATGATGTTGATGTCATTTTAATGCTATTTTGATATCATTCAATATCAAGCTTCAATATCAGATTAAATTTACCTTTTATAGTATATGCAATTATAGTGTCTGCTGTCATTTTAAACGTGAACTAAATGTAAATATGCTAGGATTTAAATAAATAAAAACACACATGCAAAATACATAGACCTAGGCCTACAACTTTAAAGATCATTCAGGCTAGGTCTTTTAGATGTTGAAAATGAGTCACATTGATTTACAATGAGTAATAAATATACTTTTTCAGACATTTCAGACATTGTTTTGACATAAATTTCACATCAATTTGACGTCTTATTTCCTGACATCAAATCAACATTGATTTAATGTCAATGATATTGACCTGAGATGTAGGGACCAGAAAAAAACATGTCAGATTGATACCTTTGTTGGGCATCTTTACAACCACAAGGAAATAATTACAAAATATAATGAAAATATGCATATTCATGCATGTCATACATGGTGGTCAAAATCTTGACTATTTGTTGATGTCAAATTGACGTCAAGGTGACTGCTAAGTGAGGACTGGTGTGATGTGTTCATATGTTCTGATTCTGCTCTGCATTCTGTATGAGCTGACACTGTCTTATGGTCTTTTGGGGAAGGCCAGTGAGGAGTCCATTACAATAATCCACCCTGCTGGTGATGGAAGCATGCACAAGTTTCTCTAAGTCTTGACTGGAAACAAAGCATCTAATTCTTGCAATATTTTTCAGATGATAGTATGCTGATTTAGTTATTGCTTTGACATGACTACTGAAACTAAGGTCTGACTCCAGAATCACACAGAGATTCCTGACTTGATTTTTGTCAAGTTATTCATAAACAGAGGTTCGTACAACAACGTATTCGGAGCTTGTCTTTATTTAGCAACTCGGTACAGCAGCAATCGGCCAGTGTGCCTGAACATAACTCCCGCTAAACACACCCCAGTACAGACGTCACCTCTCCTCTTACTTCAAAATAAAAGCATTCCTCACACTATTATTCCATAATACCACATCTCCCTTTCTTTGAGAACAAAGGGTGGACTACCTTTGTCTCTGCAGGTCTTAAGGGGTTTATTATGCCCTTTTGCTGAAAGACCTTTCCCTCTGTCCCTGTTTCAAGCATGCAAAACAGAAATAAATAACTTACACATTACCATACTGTGAACTATTACTTGAGCAGGCTGTTTTCTTCAAAACTTAAACTCTAGGTTTCAGGTAAATGTAAACAGTAAAGCAGAACAATTTCACAATCACATTCAACTTTTTTTTTTTTTAGAAAACAAATCAATAAATCACCAATCAAGTCTCTGCGGCTTTCTAACCTCTCTCCCACACCTGGTCCGCACAGTCTCTGTGGTGGGGCCCTCTCTGCTGGGTGATATTGTCACTGGTGCATCTTCTCCCATCGGTGGCTCATCAGCATCGACTACCCCACTGTTGGTCTGCAGTGGCACCAAGTGATGCCGGTTCTTCCTCAGGTGTGCCCTGAGGCACCTGGACGATATAAGAACGAGGGGTGTTGTGTGTAGATAACACTGTGCCCTGGACTTGTGCATCAGTGATCCACACATCCTCCCCAGGTACGAGTGGCTCCAGGTTTCTCGCGCCGTGTCTCTTGTTGAAGGATTTTGCGTAGTTACAGTTTACAGTTTGTACAGCGCGTTCCGCTTCCCCATTGCTCTGGGGAAACTTGGGGCTGCTCGTGATGTGCACAAAGCCATACTCTGCTGCAAAGGCTTTAAAGTGGCTACCAGAGAACTGGGGCCCATTGTCACTTTTAAGAACTTCACAAATTCCATGACGAGAAAACATGGATTTCAGGTGCACCACCACATCTGTGGACCTTGTGGGTGACAGCAGCGCAATTTCCACATACCGTGAGAAATAATCTACTACTAGTAGATAGGTCTTGCCTTTCAGCGTGAACAGGTCAGCTCCCAAAGTTTGCCAAGGCCTGTCTGGCATCTTCGTTGGCATCAGCGGCTCTTTGACGTTCTTTCTCTCTTGAATGCAGGTTCTACATTTCAGTATCATGTCATTCAGCTGGCTGCTGAGCCATGGCCACCACACCGTCTGGTGTCCCTCATGTAGTCTCTGCAGCACATCGCCTTGTAAGACGAATGGGATGACGAGCCTTGTGCCCCGCAGCAGCAGTCCATCATGCACAGTCAGCACTGCTCTATCAGGCCAGTAATGTCTCAGCTCTCCCTGCAGTTGGCTTTTGTCAGGCCAGCCGCATGTGCAATACTCCATCAGTGCAGAGCATGTGCTGTCTGCCTTCAGGTGCTCGCGTAAGCTGCTCAGATAATCTCCACTGACAGGAATGTTGCTGATGACAGAGTCTACATAGATGTTGGTGTCCTCTAGTAGGCTTGTATCTGTCTGTGCTCTTGCGGTTCTTAGGGGAGCACGAGATAAGGTGTCGGCTGTCCACAGGCTTTTGCCAGAGACATGATTGACTGTATAGTTGTTGCATGAGTCGCATCCTAAATCTTTGGATTCTTGGTGGGAGGTCATCCAGAGCCTTCCCGCCCAGCAAACTCACCAACGGCTTATGGTCAGTTTCCAGCTCAAATGGTTTTCCCAGGATGAAACAGCTGAACCTTTCACAAGCCCAAGTTGCAGCTAATGCCTCCTTCTCTACTTGAGCATAGCGCTGCTCTGTTGGTGTCATTGACCTGGACGCATATGCCACAGGTGACCACCTGGCATCGCTCTTCTGCAGGAGCACTGCCCCCAGGCCAAAAGAAGAGGCATCAGCAGAGATTTTTAGTGCACTGTTTGGGTTGTATAGTGCGAGCACTGGTGTGGATGACAGCTCTGTTTTTAACTGATCAAAGGCGGCCTGCTGTTCTGTCCCCCAGTACCAGTGGTTCTTCTTGGACAGCAGGTCTCTTAGCACTTGGTCTTTTTCAGCCAGGTTAGGCAAGAAGCGGCCCAGCTGATTGACCATGCCCAGAAAACTCCTGAGTTCGCTGACATTTTTGGGTGCGTCCATCTCTTGCACAGCTCTCGTCTTCTCCGGATCTGGCTTCACTTCATCTGCTGAAATCACATGACCCAGGAATCTGACTGTATGGCGTGTGAGCTCACATTTGTCCATGTTCAGCGTAATGCCGGCCTTTTGTGCCTTCTCTAGCACCGCATGTAGCTGCATATCATGCTCGTCCGCCGTCTGTCCCCAGACCAGGATGTCATCCATGTGACACAGTACCCCCTCCAGGCCACCGGTCACTTCTGTCATCATCATCCTTTGAAAGTGCTCGGGGGCTGAAGCTATGCCAAAGGGTAGCCGGTTAAAATAGTAGTGCCCAAAAGGCGTGATGAAGGTGGTATTTTTGGCAGACTCTTTTGTCAATGGTACTTGCCAAAAGCCCATATTGGCATCTAATTTGCTGAATACTGTTGCGCCAGCTAGCATGCCCAGAGTGTGCTCAACAGAAGTCAGGATAAACTTTTCTCTGCATACTGATTCATTCATCCTTGTGAAATCCACACAAATGCGAACAGTACCTGCTTTTTTCGGCACCACCACCATCCCGGCGCACCAATCAATCGGCTCCTCAATCTTGGTGATTACGCCCATCTTCTCCATACGGTCTATCTCCTCCTTCACTTTTCCCATAAGCGGCAGAGGGACTCTGCGTGGTGCGTGGAGAGAGAAGGGCACAGCCTCTGGCTTTAATTTAATTGAGTATGGCCTCCGAACAAGACCCAAGCTGCTACACAGCTTCGGATACTGTTGTTTCACAGATTCCATGGTGATGCTGTCAACCCTGCACACAAGCTGAAGCTGTTCTATGGCAGGCCTTCCCAGCAGTGCAGTGTGCAGGTCTTTTACAACATAAATGTCCCCTGTGGCTGTCTTTTTGCCTCTGCGCAGTGTTTCTCTGGCTACACCTAGGACAGAGAGTACATTGCCACCTGGCCCAAACAATGGGCGTGTCGACACTGCCAGGCGTGCCACATCAGGTCCCCCTGTAATGTCATAGTACACCTCGGCTGGCAGGGCGGTGACATCAGCACCAGTGTCAATTTTAAAGCACACTTTTTTTTGTCTCACTTGTAGCTGCACTGTCCACGGGTCTTTTCCAGCATCCACGGCTCCCAGGAATAAACTCCCTTCTTCTTCTGTAGTGACAGCATTCAGAGATTTTGCACTGTTTCTGCACACTTTGCCATAATGTCCCGTTTTGCCACAGTTGTGACACACAGCATCCGTAGCAGGGCATTCTGATTTTCCATGTGAGGGCATTTTCCCACATCTATAACAGGCCTTTGAACCTTGCTGTGGCCGTGCATTAGGTTTATATTTGCCTGGTGTTTGTGCTTGTGGCTGAGGCTTTGAGGGAAATTTGGGTTTTCTGTAACTTTTAGCATGCACAGCAACATTGGAGCACTTGCTAGCACCGCCATTTTCTCCTCTTAAGTCACACAATGCTGTCGTCTAACTTCTTCGGACTGCCTTGTCTTTGTTATAGCAGTTTCAAGGGTTAGGTCTCTGTCTAGCTGTAGCTTTTCTGACAATGAGATGTTTCTCAGCCCGACCACTAACCTGTTGCGTATCAGCTCATTCTGTAATTGTCCATAATTGCAATGTTCAGCTAATCCATATAGAGAAGTGATAAAGGAATCCACCGTTTCTCCCGGCAGTTGCACACGCTGATTGAACTTGGCTCTTTCGTATATGACATTCTTTTTAGGCACAAAAAATGCATCAAAGCCCGCCTTAACATCCGTGTACTTCTTCCTCTCATCTGCAGTTAGCGTTAGCCCCTTAAGCACATCTTCGGCTTCATCGCCCATACAATACACTAACGTGTTTACCTGGTTTTCTTCCGACGTTGCGTTTAAATTACTTGCAAGCCGAAAGCGGTCAAATCTCCTAATCCAACGCTCCCATTCTTGAGGCTTGGAAAAATCGAATGGCTCTGGAGGTTGTATTGTGAACGTAGCAGTTGGTGTAGGTTGCGCCATATCTGCCGGCTCGTCTCCTATTCCTCCGCCAAAACGATACGCTTTGTTTTTCTTTTTCCTTCTCCGCTTACAAGTCGCCCCGTTCTGACACCATGTCAAGTTATGCATAAACAGAGGTTCGTACAATGACGTATTCGGAGCTTGTCTTTATTTAGCAACTCGGTACAGCAGCAATCGACCAGTGTGCCTGAACATAACTCCCGCTAAACACACCCCCGTACAGACGTCACCTCTCCTCTTACTTCAAAATAAAAGCATTCCTCACACTATTATTCCATAATACCACAATTTTTAGTTGTTTGACCCCTAGAGTGAAGGTATGCGTTCACCCTGAGAACTTCATCTTTCATCAAGAATTGAGCCTTGAGGGACTCCACATCATGGATGTCCACTCAGACTTATGGGCTGCGTTCGAAACCGCATACTCACAGAGTAGGTACTTATTTCAAGTACTTACTTAATGAGCGCTAAAAGAGTAGGTTTAGTTCATCTATCTGTAAATATATTGATGTTGACGAAACTGGCTCATTTTGTGTCTTGTTGAAGAAACAGCTAGACTTTTTGTGAATACCTTTAGGGTTGATTTCTTATATTTTAAACCCTACCCTCAACATACTACTTATCTGGCCTTAAAATTAATAATACAGAATTTTTATCGCTTCCATGTAGCCACGCGAAGTGGAATTATCCCGACAACGCTTTATCTGTAGAGATGTAAAGGGAGGGGGGGGGGCCTTCACAGGGAAGAGCCTAGTTGACATTTCAGGACTGCGTTGTCATCGCGTCCAGGCACAGGTCCTTCATCAGATCTGGATACAGCCTAGATCCGGCGGACTGCGCTAAACCTCGGGATAAACAGAGAGACTAATATTAGCGTAGACGCCATTCTTCTTATGATGTAACGAGTACATCAGGATTTATGGGAAGTGTTCCCGGTTCCGGCTGACCTAATCTATGCAGCCTAACATTGAATTATAGAAGTCTATAATATATTATGTGAATGCTAGGCCAAAGAGATGTGTATTTAGTCTAGCTTTGAACTGACAGAGTGTGTCTGCTTCCCGGACAATGTTAGGAAGACTGTTCCAAAGGTGCTAAATAGGAAAAGGATCTACCGCCAGCAGTTGATTTTGATATTCTAGGTATTATCAACTGGCCGGAATTTTGAGATCGCAATAGACGTGAAGGACTATAATGCGTTAAGAGCTCGCTCAAGTACTGCAAAGCTAAACCATTTAGTGCTTTGTAAGTAATCAGCAATATTTTAAAATTTATATGATGTTTAATAGGGAGCCAATGCAGTGTTGACAGAACCGGGCTAATATGGTCATACTTCCTGGTTCTGGTAAGAACTCGAGCTGCTCCGTTTTGTACCAGCTGTAGTTTGTTTATTAAGCATGAAGGGCAACCACCCAGTAGAGCATTACAATAATCTAGCCTTGAGGTCATGAACGCATGGATTAATTGTTCCACATTTGTCAATGAGAGCATATGGCGTAATTTAGATATATTTTTAAGATGGAAAATGCGTTTTTACAGATACTAGACACATGACTTTCAAATGTAACATTGGTATCAAAGAGCACACCCAGGTTCCTAACCGACGACAAAGACTTGACAGAGCAGCCATCAAGTGTTAAGACAGTATTCTAGATTATTTCGTGAGGAAGTGTTTTTGTCCAATAATTTGAATCTCTGTTTTTTCAGAATTAAGAAGTAGGAAATTACTAGTCATCCAATTTTTTATATCACCTATACATTCCGTTAATTTTGTGAATTGGTAAGTTTCGTCATGGCATGAAGAAATATAGAGCTGAGTATCATCAGCCTAACAGTGAAAACTAATTCCATGCTTCCTAATGATATCTCCTAAGGGTAGCATGTACAGAGTGAACAGCAGCGGTCCTAGTACTGAGCCTTGTGGTACGCCATACTGAATTTGTGATCGATAAGACATATCGATAACGGTCAGATTTAAACCATGTTAATGCAATTCCACTAATGTCAACATAATTTTCGAGTCTATTTAAAAGAATGTTGTGGTCAATAGTGTCAAATGCAGCACTAAGATCGAGTAACACCAATAGAGAGATACAACCACGATCGGATGATAAGAGCAAATCATTTAACTCTAATGAGAGCTGTCTCAGTACTATGGTACGGTCTAAATCCTGTCTGAAAATCCTCACAGATATAATTTCTTTCTAGAAAGGAACACAGTTATGAAGATACTGCTTTTTCTAATATCTTTGACAGAAAAGGTAGATTCAAGATCGGCCTGTAATTGACTAATTCTGTAGGATCAAGTTGCGTTTTTTTAACAAGCGGTTTAATCATAGCCAGCTTAAAAGTTTTTGGTATGTATCCTAATGACAAAGATGAATTAATGATATTAAGAAGAGGATCTATGACCTCTGGAAGCATCTCTTTCAGTAGCTTAGTCGGTATAGGGTCTAACATACATGTTGTCCCGTTACAGTTTAGTAGTAATGATTTCATGAACTTCTTCACTCAGAAAATAGAAAGCATCAGAACCACAATTGTAAACGTTCAATCTTCAATCGCGCCTTATAATTCAGCCTCAATTATCACCCCGCAAGAAAAATTACAGTGCTTTACAACTATAGAACAAAAAGAGTTAAATAAATGTATCACTTCATCTAAAACAACAACATGTTTATTAGATCCTATACCAACTAAACTACTGAAAGAAGTATTACCTATAGTGGAAGAGCCTCTCCTCACTATTATTAACTCATCTTTATCTTTAGGTCATGTTCCAAGAACATTTAAACTGGCAGTTATAAAACCACTCATTAAGAAACCACAATTTGACCCACATAATCTAGCAAATTATAGACCCATTTCAAATCTTCCATTTATGTCTAAAATATTAGAAAAAGTGGTGTCCGCTCAACTGGGCTCTTTCTTGCAAGAAAATGACATCTATGAAAAGTTTCAGTCTGGATTCAGGCCGCACCATAGCACTGAAACTGCGCTCGCTAAAATCACAAATGATTTACTTTTAGCTTCTGACCAAGGCTGTATCTCAATACTAGTTTTACTTGATCTTAGTGCTGTGTCCGATACTATAGATCACACAATACTCTTAGATCGACTACAAAATTATACCAGTGTTCAAGGACAAGCATTAAGCTGGTTCAGATCATACTTATCTGACCGCTACCATTTGTCTATAGATAACGTCGAAGATAACGTCAGTAAACTATGGAGTGCTGCAGGGATCTGTGTTAGGCCCTCTATTATTCTCAATATACAGGGTGGGCCATTTATATGGATACACCGTAATAACATGGGTATGGTTGGTGATATTAAAGTCCTGTTTGTGGCACATTAGTATATATTAGTACACACCACCCATCTTGAGGAGTTTGCCCCCTCACATATACTAATGTGCCACAAACAGGACTTTAATATCACCAACCATTCCCATGTTATTACGGTGTATCCATATAAATGGCCCACCCTGTATATGATGCCACTTGGAAATACTATAAGAAAACATGGAATTAGTTTCCATTGTTATGCTGATGACACTCAAATGTATATTTCATCACGGCCGGATGAAAACGCTAAATTATCCAAATTGACAGAGTGTGTTAAAGATATAAAAGATTGGATGACGCGTAATTTTCTTTTATTAAATCCAGACAAGACAGAGGTATTACTTATCGGTTCAAAAAAAACGCCCACAAAACCTCTCACAATACAACTTTAACATAGTAGGATGTCCTGTTAATTTATCCTCTACAGTAAAAGACCTGGGTGTTATACTAGACTGCAACCTGTCTTTTGAAAATCATATTTCATATGTTACAAAAACAGCCTTTTTCCACCTTAGAAACATTGCTAAGCTACGTAATATGCTATCAGTTTCTGATGCGGAAAAGTTAGTTCATGCATTCATGACCTCGAGACTAGATTACTGTAATGCTTTATTAGCTGGTTGTCCCGCATCCTCAATAAACAAGCTACAGTTAGTCCAAAATGCAGCCGCTAGAGTTCTTACTAGATCAAGAAAATATGATCATATAACACCGATTTTATCATCACTACATTGGTTACCTATAAAGTTCCGTATTAATTACAAGGTATTGCTACTGACTTATAAAGCCCTAAACGGCTTAGCGCCAGTCTATTTAACGGATCTTCTATCACCCTATAATCCATTGCGCTCTTTAAGATCACTAAATTCGAGGCTTTTGGTCATACCTAGGATATCCAGATCCACCAAAGGAGGGAGAGCATTTTCACATTTAGCTCCAAAACTCTGAAATAGCCTTCCTGATACTGTTCGTTGCTCAGACTCGCTCTCCCAGTTTAAAACTAGATTAAAGATGCATCTCTTCAGCCAGGCATTCATATAATATTTTTAATCTTACAGTTAAATCTGGCCTCTAGTTCATAAACGCCAGAGGAGAACTGGCCTCTGACTGAGCCTGGGTTCTCCCAAGGTTTTTTTTTTTTCTCCATTAGGTCACCTGATGGAGTTTTTTTCGGTTCCTTGCCACTGTTGCCTTTGGCTTGCTCAGTTGGGGATATTTAATTTAATTTAATCAATCAATAATACTATTGATCAGCCTTACCAAACGTGGACGTTTTTCCACTAGAAAAAACATTGTTGTGTTATTTTGATTTAATATTTTGAAGCTGCTTTGATACATTCTGTATTGTGAAAAGCGCTATACAAATATATTTGACTATTATGACCCCTAACCACCTATCCTCTTCTTCATTGCCATGAAGTGCCTATGGTGCCCCCTAACCACCTAAACTTCACCATAGTCTTCCTCATTGTCCACGAAGTGCCTATTTTGATCACTAACCACCTATCCTCTTCTTCATTGCCACAAAGTGCCTATGGTGCCCCCTAACCACCTAAACTTCACCATAGTCTTCCTCATTGTCCACAAAAATGCCTATTTTGACCCCTAACCACCTATCCTCTTCTTCATTGCCACGAAGTGCCTATTGTGCCCCCTAACCACCTAAACTTCTCCATAGCTTGGTGCCGAAAAGTCACAGGGCCTCGAAATTCTGTATGAGGGTAGCCCAGTGGGCCCCGGGGGCGAGATCCTTAGTTTCAGTGGTTCGGCCTGATCCACACATGGTTCAGCTTTCTCCATCCACAAGGGTCTTTCTGGGCCCCAGTGACTGCAGGCAGATCAAGTTTGGGGCCGCCAGGGCACCCGGGGGCCAAACGACAAAGCGTCCCACGTACAACTTAACCCATTGATTTTCACATGTGTTCTGTGGACATTGGGTAACAAGTGTTTTTTTTGTGTGTGTAGACGTCCCCCTCTCTGTATGTTTTCGGGGCCCGTGTGACACAGCTTTCTATGAAGTTTAGGGCCCCTAGCACTTCCAGGGGCCGAACGAGGTCCAGTGACACATGCAACTTATTCAATGCGATTGACACATACATCCAGGTTCTAGAGTTCCGTGTCCACGTCTGCTAGTTTGGCCAAAAAAGACCCCCTTGACCATGA
Source organism: Abramis brama (assembly GCF_963993115.1). Classification (NCBI taxonomy): domain Eukaryota; kingdom Metazoa; phylum Chordata; class Actinopteri; order Cypriniformes; family Leuciscidae; genus Abramis; species Abramis brama. The sequence continues at coordinate 1,156,454 of NC_139963.1, read as the reverse complement.
AGCACCTGTGAAGTTTGTATTGAATAAGTTGCACATGGGCGGGTGGAAATACAGAGGTCAAAAGGTTGCAGTGCCTCCAAATTTGCCATCGTGGTAGTCCAGGGGCCCCCGGCTCTAGATCCTGGATTTCATGGTCGGTTCCAAGTATGTGTTTCAGCAAAACGGCTTGACAGAAAGGCCCAATCGGCCCGAAACTGACACATGCGTCTCGTCACGGGCCCCGGGGACGGTGTCTAGAGTTCCGTGTCCCTTTGACCTTTTTTCACGCTAATTGGCCACCAACAGCCTAGTAAAATAAGTTCCACGTGGGACATCTAAAAAATGGGCCAAAAGGGGTCAAAAGGTCGCAGCGACCCCAAATTTGACATGGTGGTAGTACAGGGGCCCCCGGTTCTAGATCCTGGGTCGCAGGGTTCTAGATCGGTTCAAAGTGTGTCTTCAGTTTGACCTTTCAAGAGGGTATGTCAGTCTATGATTGCAAGAGGCCTGTGCTAGAAACTTAAACAAGGGGTGCAAAAAAATGACCCCTGAGTTCTAGAGACTCATCCTCCTAATATGTTGTTCGGGGGCCCAAGGACTACTGGCACACAGAGTTTGGGGCCCGTGGGACCCCCGGGGGCTGAACAGGGGCCCCTGACACGTGCAACTTATACCATTCATTTGCACAGGTGTTTCGTGGACGGTGTGACAGAAAGGTCCGATCGGCCCGAAATTGACATATATGTCCCGTCGCAGGCCCCTGGGACGGGTTCTAGAGTTCTGTGTCCCTTTGACCTTTTTTCACTCTAATTGGCCACCAACAGCCTAGTAGAATAAGTTGCAACTGGGACATCTAAAAATCAGGGGCCAAAAGGGGTCAAAAGGTCGCAGCGACCCCAAATTTGACACGGTGGTAGTCCAGGGGCACCCGGTTCTAGATCCTGGATTTCATGGTTCTAGATTGGTTCTAAGTATGTGTTTCAGCAAAACATCTTGAAAAAAACGCCCGATTGTCCCGAAACTGACATATGCGTCCCGTCCCCGGGGACGGATTCTAGAGTTCAGTGTCCACGTCTGCTTGTTTGGCCAAAAAAGACCCCCTTGACCTGGAAGCGCCTGTGAAGTTTGCATTGAATAAGTTGCACGTGGGCGGGCGGAAATACAGGGGTCAAAAGGTCGCAGCACCTCCAAATTTGCCATCGTGGTAGTCAAGGGGCCGCCGGTTCTAGATCTTGGATCGCATGGTTCTAGATCGGTTCCAAGTGTGTCTTTTTGCAGTGCAAAATTCTTCTCACTGTGGTTCACTTTGACCATTCAAGGGAGTATGTCTGTCTATGTGTGCAAGAGGGCCACCATTCATTTGACCATGTGCTTCGTGTAGGGTGGACAGAAAGGTCAGATTGTCACGAAACTGAAATATGCGTCTCGTCACGGGGCCTGGGACTGTGTCCAGAGTTCCGTGTCCCTTTGACCTTTTTTCACGCTAATTGGCCACCAACAGCCTAGTAGAATAAGTTGCAGGTGGGACATCTAGAAAACAGGCGCCAAAAGGGGTCAAAAGGTTGCAGGACCTCGAGATTCATCATGGACGACCGCCACGGGCCCCCGAATCAGGCCCCCAAGTTTCGTGTCTCTAGATGCTTCCTGAGCCTATTAGGCCCTCTAATCCTAACTGCTGCATTAACCCTAGCAGACACATGTTCCCATAGAGATCAGTGTGAGACAGAGAGATGCTTAAAAAATAGCAAGAAATAAACTTGGCTTCTCTCGACCTAGCCTGCTTGCTATGTCGCAGAGGGCCACGTGATGCAACTTTTAGTTGAGGAGGCCGGGCGGGGGCCAGGCGGGGGCCGGGCGGGAGCCACTGACACGTGCAACTTATCCCATTCATTTTTACAGGTGTTTGGTGAACATCCCACGGAACGGTCCCAATGGCTCCGAATGGCTCCAATTTGAAACCTGTGGCCCCTCAGGGCCTTAGACGGTATGCAAAGACTGGGGTCCGTAGTACCCCGTTAAGTGCTTAATTTGCTGAGCTGGGGATGTTCTGGACTGATAATTTTCCTTGAATATTTTGTCCGATTTTTTTTAGAATACTTGCCCAACTCCGAGGGACACGGGCCTCGAACGTGTGGCGCGTGAGTGTGTGACAGACGAGTGTTCGACACCCCGAGGCTTTTGCACAAAAACAAAGGCTGATTTGACCAACTCAAACATGAAGCACCCACGTGCAACTTATTTAACATGACCCAGATAGGTTTTCTGTGGACAAAGCATTTTTATGCATATTCATAATTTTTATGAGCTGACATGTACATGAAACAGTTAAATGGTGTCTCCTGTGTGGTTTACAGTAGGTTTTACCTAATAAAACCACTGTAATTATGAATTATGACCTATTAATGCATTGACCACAGACAGACTACGGAGATCCCATCAAATAAGTTACAGGTGGGCACTTCCTGTGGTCTTAAAGGAAGTGCCCACCTGTAACTTATTCGACAGGGTTCCTGTAAGCTGTCCGTTGACGTCATTTTAAGGCTAACTATGCATAATTATGAGCTGTAAAGTATCCCACCATGTTTGATTGTCTTCACTGTGCACTGTACTCTATGATTTAAGCAATAAAACATTTATAATTATGAAATATGACCTATTAATGCATTGACCACGGACAGCTTACAGAGACCCTGTCAAATAAGTTACTGATGGGATGCTGTTTTTGACTTAGAAATTTTCAGCGGTTGAATTCCTGTAGGGTTTACGGGATTTTCACCATAGTTTCTGACGTCACGTCTGTAACTTATTTGACAGGGTCCCTGCAGGCTGTCTGTGGACATGTCATTTAAAGGCTAATTATGCATAATAATGAACTGTAAAGTACCCCAACGTGTTGGATTGTCTTTCCTGTGCACTGTGCTGCATGTTTTAACCCTCTGGGGACCAAGCTGTTTTTGGGGTCCTTGAGATGTTCTGACATGCCTTGACATTTGTGCTTTTTTCAGTTATTTATAAACATGTTAATGGCAAAGGTGTAAATTCACTCTATATAGCACAAACAGGGCTACCATAATATGCGAGCAACGTGTATATAATGTTTATGCGTGGTTATTGGAAAAAATTAAAATGAAAGTTGCTGAATTAAGACCACAAAACACATATTAAATATGTGTCCACAAGACTTTTGACTAATGGATGTTGTCCCTTTGAGTTCTAGCTTCAAAATGATGTAAAAATAGTCTTGCTTTATCGTTCACAAAAAAAAATACATTGATTTAAATGGTGTAAAACAGGTTTTGCTTGGAAAGCCAATATGCGAGGGGGAGGAGTAGTTTACACCTTAGATTATGAATGTCCCACCCACTCTGCATAATGAGCCATTCACTCAGGTGTGAAACTGACTGAGCCACAATGCAAGGACAAAAGATGTATTTAGAAGAAGACTTATATTGACCATTTAAGATTTCGCTTACATCTCTCTTGTAAATATGTTTTGCTATTTTATTAAAAATGTTACAATTACAACAATAATTACAATTTCAACAATATTTCAAGTGTACTCTTTCTTTGTAAAAAAAAAAAAAAAAAAGATTATAGACCTACATTTTATCATATGTATTCATTAGTTTGAATATAGCCAACATTGGAACATCTAACATCTTAGTCTATGAATTTATTTTTGACAAAAATAGTATTTTTTTTGCAGTTTAATACGTTGCTTATACAAATACATTTTATTTCAACATATTCCAGTCGATTTTTACTCATCTCAGTAGGCTATAGCAAAGCAGTTTATTCTTTCACACACAGACGCGCGATTCATATTTAGGCTAAACAGTCTTTACAAATATGTCCCCTTCATTCATCTCACAGAAAGGCGAGTCATATTATAGAAATGCGATTCATCTTTTTGCGGTTTACATAGGCCTACACTAACGTTATTCCATAACGTTATTCCACACGTGAGAAAAGAAAACAGCCTACCTCACTCCTCAGCGGAATCTGCTCCTCATTTCAGGAGATATTGCTCCTCATCAGCACTGTTCTGAGGAATCTTTTCTCCATAAGGTAGGCTATAATGTCTCACTCGCGAGGAGTCGCGACGCGCTTTGTTTACAGCTGATGTGGGCGTTTCACAGCTCTGAAATAGTTCTCAGAATTTGCGTTTGAACAGCACGCGCTCTCCGGGGAGTGGTCACATTACTGTGAATTAGCTCGTAATGAGCTCGACAGGAGTCGCTCTCTTTTTATACAGATTACAGAAGCTGAGAATATTTGTTTTTTATATAAATGACTTCATTTAAAAGATGCGATCTCAAGCTTTATGCCCGTGGGTCTGTTTGCCTGTTTGACTGAATTTTCGCGGAGTTATAGATCATTTTCGAACGCGTTTCTAATGGGAGTTTACTGACAGAGAGAAGGCAGAAATCGCATCATGTTAATTTTTCTTTATTTGTCAAAAAGCAAAACACTTTATTTTTATTGTGAGTATACAAAAAAAAAATAGAAACTGAACCGGATCGATTGATGTATTACACGAAAATGAAAGATCAAAATTAACAGAGCATTTAGTGTTTATTTTCATTGCTAAAAAAAAAAAAACGAGCAAAACGCGCGGGCGCGTTTGTGGTCCCCAGAGGGTTAAAGGTCCCATGACATGCTACTTTTTGTAGGCTTTAATATAGGCCTTAGTGATCCTTAGTACTGTATCTGAAATCTCTTTCCAAAAATTCAGCCTCGGTGCAGAATTATAGCCACTACAAGCCAGTCCCAGAATGAGCTTCCTTCAGCGCGGCCGTTTCGGTGTCTGTAGCTTTAAATACTAATGAGGAGGAGAAAAGCGGCGCAAGGTGGAGGGTGGGTGTGGCCTATGCCCATCTTGCGCAACGGTACCATGCATGTTTGTTTATGTTGGATATAGCCTATTGCAATGGCACGAAGACACGCAGTCGTTCAAGCATTTCAGTTTGACCCAGAATCTGATCCAGATGGCGGCTCCAGCAGGACGTTTCCGAATGGTTAGTTTAAAATATTATGTCTGGATACGGTACTTTATTCGGATGGTTTACAGTTATTATCATGTAGCTAACGCGAACCTACTGTTGCCTTTTCATTAGAGATCTGTAACGTCTGTAATTTATCTTTTTACAATTACATCAAGCTCTGCGATCTTGAAATGCGGATATCGCGCGCGCCATATAACCAACAGGAAAATGGTTATCCAAATAACAAAGAAATGTACAACACTCGCGTTACAGTATGTGTAACTTGATGCTGTCTACCTTTACATTAGCGCAAGTAACTGCATAGCTGCATAGCTAATGTGACAGCCACATTCTACGTGTAAGAAGCTAGGTAACCATAAACAGTAAAGCAACACACTTATATATCATTTGTTGACTTACTTGTCCGAGGTGTGTAGCTGTGTGTACCCTTCGGTGTTCATTTGTACATCCAATTATTGAGCAATTATTATGCTTTGCTCGCTCAAAAGCCATGGTATCTCTCGTGGACAAACTAAAATCGCGCGCACGCGTTCCTACTTCCTAGCTCATTTTCTCATGGGTGAGAAATATTCTCTGGGCGGGCAAAGCAGGGAAAGGGGAGGTAACATTTCTCCTTATAACGTCATAAGGAGGAGATTCAAGATCAGCCCGGTTGAGCTTCCATTTTCTCAAAGGCAGAGAGAAATAGCAAAAGCTCGATTTACACCGATTAAAATTTCTAGAAATACAGGACCATATACAGGCTAGGGGAACTCATATTAATGTTAAAAAACCTCAGAAAGTGGAAATTTCATGTCATGGGACCTTTAAGTAATAAAACATTTATAATCATGAATTATGACCTATTAATGCATTGACCACAAACAGCCTACAGAGGTCCCATCAAATAAGTAACTTATTCAACATAGTCCCTGTAGGCTGTCCGTGGACATGTCATTTTAGGGCTAATGGTGCACAGTTATGAGATGTGTTGATTGCAGGCGGATGAAAGGGCCTTTCGTGGTCGCACAGGCGGTTAGGGGGGCGAATAGGCTGTTCGTGTCAGTGGGCGGGGCCCCGGGGCATCAGTGCGCGGGCATGGCCGGTCAGGGGTGCGAACTGGCCTTTCGCAGTCTCGCAGGCGGTTAGGGGGACGAATAGGCCGTTCGCGTCAGTGGGCGTGGTCAGTGATGACTTCAAATTTGTGATGTGCTCCCTCGAGTCAGTGTCTCCATTCCTCTAGAGCTAGTTTAATGGCGAGAAACTCTTGGTTTCCAATGTCGTAATTCTGCTCCGCCGGGGAAAGCTTCTTGGAATAGAAGGCACATGGATGGAGTTTGGGAGGATCACCCTGCTGCTGCGAGAGGACCGCTTCAACCCCAGTGGAAGAGGCATCTACCTTGACGATGAACAGGAGATCAGGATTAGGGTGGACTTGGATCGGAGCGGTTTGGAAGGCCAATTTGAGTTGTTGGAAGGCTTCTATGGCTGCTGGGGTCAAGGACAGAGACTTGGGCCAGCCTTTGAGAGCTGAGGTTAACAGAGAACTGAGAAGAATGTAGTTGTGGATAATTGTCTGTAGAAGTTGGCAAATCCAAGAAAGCGTTGGAGTTCCTTGATTGTAGTGGGTTGAGGCCACTTCTGGATGGTATCCACCTTCCTCTGGTCCATCCCTAGGAAGTGGACGGAGGTGGTGTGTAACTCGCATTTTTCCAGCTTGAGGTAGAGATGGTGATGGCGGAGTTTCTCAAGGACCTGAGTTACGTGAAGGCGATGTTCAGTCAGGTTCCGGGAATAGATGAGGATTTCATCTATACAGACAATGATGAATCGGTGAAGGAATTCCCGGAACACCTCATTCATATAGCCTTGAAAGACAGCAGGTGAGTTGGAGAGGACGTATGGCATAACTCGATATTCATAGTGACCTGAAGGAGTGATGAAAGCAGTCTTCCACTCATGACCTTGGCGGATATGTATGAGGTTGTAAGCGCTCCTCAGGTCCAGCTTGGAAAATATGCGAGCTCCACAGAGTTGTTCCAGAGCTACCAGAACCAGAGGAAGTGGATAGCTATACTTGACTGTCTGAGAGTTGAGGTGTCGGCAGTCGATGCACTGCCTCAAGCCTCTGTCCTTCTTGGCCACAAAAAGAAGCTGGAAGCGGCAGGGGATGTAGGTGGTCGGATGAACTGTTGCTGAAGTGCCTCTTGGATATCTCAATGGTAGTGGAGTTGATGGAGAGTGTGGGGGTGATGGATGGAACAAGGAGAGATTGGGATGGTTTTTGGACAGAAGAAAGACAGGATTGGAAACAAACATCACTCAACTGTAATACTTCCCCGGTATCCCAGTTGATGTGCGGTTGGTGTTGCGTCATCCACGGGCGTCCTAGGATGAGGTCATTAGTGGATCCTTCCAGCACCATGAACGTTATCTTTTTGGAATGCAGGCATCCGATGCGGAGCGTCAGTGTGGGAGAGAGGTGTCGGATTCTACCACGCCCAAGCAGTTTCTTGGTGTGGATTCTCAGATCCTGAGAGCAGCGTTTCTTGTGGACATTCAATTTCTGGAGGAGTTGGACTGAGATGAAGTTCCCCACGGCACCAGAGTCGATCAGGGCTTGCACTGAGGCACAGATACGGGGGGTTCAAATATGCACAGTAGTACGAGACAAGGAGGTTTTTTGAGGTGGAAGTTGAATAGTACTCACCGCGGGATGTGGTGGTCCAACAGGACAGGCGGTGATAACATGACCTTCTCTCTCACAGTATAAACACAGTTGATTTTGGATCCTTCGCTGATGCTCCGCATGTGTGAGATGATATGAATCCACCTGCATTGGTTCAGGTGCTGGAAGGGCGACTGATGCTGCCGAGGGCAGAGGATATGCAGCAGGATTTTGGAGAGAACAGGCGGTGAGACATTGAGAAACCCGGATAGCTTTTTGGATGAAGTTTTCTATTCCAATAGCATCGCCATGCACAACCATGAGCTGGCGGATGCTGCCATTAAGTCCTTGACGGAAAGCGGTGAGTAGTGCAGCCTCGTTCCAGCCGCTGGTGGCCGCCAATGTGCGAAACTGGAGGGCGTAAGCAACTGACAGAGCCACCGTGGATAGAAGGGAAAGGCGAACTGCATGAACCAATTCTGCGAACAGATCAATGGGTCGATCCGCTGCAGTCTCCATGGGACTCTGCATATGGTCTGGTCTTCTGTCACGGTACAGAAAGAAGCAGACAGATAAATTGTTGAAACTGACAGACGTGACATATTGCTCCAGATTCGGCAGGTGTGTAGCAATGTCACATCGATTAAAATCTCTGAGTATAAACACCGGCTGATCTCCAACTCTATTTACAATATTATTAAAAATACCTGCAATGCTTTCAGCAGCTAACATAAAATCAGGTCCAGGGACGTACACAAGTATCACTGTTATTTAAGTAAATTCTCGAGGGAGATAATGTGGTTGAAAGGAAACCACCATGATTTCATAATGTTTTGAGCAATCGGTTTCCCTCAGCGTAAAGTTCGTTGCCCATCTGTTATTCACAGCCATACACAGCCCCCCACCAACAGTTTTCTGAGTTTTAAAAGTCCGAATCCAATTAAATCCATCAAGGGGAAAATCCGCTGTTTCCTGGGAGAGCCATGTCTCAGTAAAACAGAAAAGGCTTGTGGAACGATAATCCCCATCATATTTGATCAACGCAGACAGCTTGTCAATTTTATTTCTCAGGGATCCAACATTTGATAAGGTGATAGCAGGTAAGGGCAGTCTACTTCCTCTTCTCCGTAGCCTTTTGAGTATTCCTCCTCTCGAAACCCTTTTCCTTTCGCTTTAGACTTTTTCCAACTGATGCCAACTGAGAGACATTTTGGGACACCTTAAAAAGTGTTGAATCCGTTATCGGCAGAACAGCAAGCGGGCACAAATCCAGCAATAGTCCACTTGAATAAACCAGATTTTTCACGGTTGATATACGTGCTACAGTCTGCATTGTCGGCATTGTCCACAAAGCCAATATTGGTTGAGAAATTAACACCAGAAGGCCCAGAATTGCCCAGAAGTTAGCCATATCGTATATAAATAATAAATAAACGAAAACTACAAAACACTTGATATAAAATAAACAAAACAAACATCAAACATGGAGCCTGTGTCATGAGTCGCACAAGCAGCGTTGTGCCCCGGATTTGTTCTACTTCTGAAGTTTACAAAAAGTATAGAAGTAATGACTTTATGAATTTTTTACTTACAAGATTGATAATATTAGAGAGAGAATTATAACTATGTAACCGTCTACAACAGCATCACATCAAACAGTGCATCTTGTCAGGAGACACTGGCTCGGCAGCAGACGTGGCGTGAACAGACTCAGACTTGCAGGCATGATGTGAAGAGACTCAGACATGGTAGACATGACGTGAAGTGGCTCAGGCTTGGCAGGCATGACGTGAAGTGGCTCAGGCTTGGCAGGCATGACGTGAAGTGGCTCAGGCTTGGCAGATACTGTGGGTTTGTGGGGCTTCTCCTCAAAACCCACAGTAAATGAGGAACTGCTCAATGATAGTGCATAGTCCATTTATTGTGCCAGAGACCAATGAATTTTTCCCCCAGGCAGCTGGGAGAAAACAGGCTCATTCAAACCCACCCTAAAAATGTCCTTGAGGGCCACATCATTGAAGTCCAACAGGTGAGAGAGTTCACAAAACTCTGCCACATAATCCTCAATGGTGAGGTTGTTCTGACGAAGAGAAAGGAGGGCAACTGCTGGGTTCATAGTAATGGGCCAAGTATTCTGTAATGAGGTGATCCACTGGAGGCAAGTTGTAAATTAGAACCCAAGTGCAGTTTATTGTAAACAAAACAAAACATGAAACAAAAACATGACGTGGCATGAAACCAAAAATCATGGCATGAACATGATCTTACTCAACAGCAGTTACAGGAAACACTACTTGACAAAGACACATGGCAAACATGAGGGCTTAAATGCACTCAAGACTAATGACTAGACAAGGGACACCTGTGAACAATGAAACAATGAACCAATGACAACATGACACATCAGACAAGGGAACACATGGCAGGATCACATGACTTACAAGGGTCACATGACAGACAAGGAAACATGACATGACACAGAAACATGACAAGAACAAACCCAAAATCGTGACAGTGGTGTATCCTGCCTTGTATAGGCAGAACGTTACAACGGAATGCATAGTTGGTATAAAAATTGTATCACGTAGCCTAGAATATTTGCTCCAAAACTATGTGAAAATCATCCTGACTGCTCATTCAGATAAGACAATATATTGATTTAAAATTTAAGACGTGTTTTGTGTAAGAAAGCTTTATGCGAAGAGGCGTAAACACATCATAAATATGTATGGATTTTCACACCTGAGAAAGACAAACACCCTCCCCTAATGGCCCTATTAGGAGCTATCAGGCCCTATCATTATGAGCAACCTTGCACAAAGAATGAGGAGATTTAAAAAAGAATGGCTTTTTGATTGTTTGGATTTATTTACAACTCAACATAATCCAAAGATACACAACAAATAACAAAAAAGCACACTATTGAAAACAATGATCCAAAGACAGAGACCTTTGTGCCATTCTTAAAAACATTGTACATACCTTTAATTTCCAAGGTGTTTGATTTTCACTTTACCATGTTCATGTACAGAGACTCTTGTAAATGTTGAAGTCAGCAGGACTCAGTGGCATCTGGTCCCTGAAAAAAAAAAACTCTGTGAACATACTGATATCAAGAGAAACTATAGGGCTGCACGATTTTGGGAATAGAATTTAGATTTATCTGGTTAAAATAGCATTTTAAAATTCTCAGAATACACACACACACACACACACACACAAATGTTTCCAACAATATATAATGAACACCAGGTTTGCTGTACCTTGTAGGCATAGGCTACGCACAGTGCTGCATAAAATAATAATAACAATAACCTATAACAGCCTATAAATCTTTCAAAAGATTTCAGTAACAACTACGCTAAATAAAAATATATTGATTATCATGTTACTTCAAATGTTTCCATTCATTATGATGATATGAAATGAGATTAGAGCGCTCCAAAATATGAAACATTCAAACAGAGCGCGCTCCAAAATATGAAACATTCAAACGCAGAGCGCGCCTCAAAATATGAAACATCCAAATGCAGAGCGCGCTCCAAAATATGATACATTCAAACAGAGCATGCTCCAAAATATGAAACATTATGGTTACCATATTATACATATCTACGTTTGAGCAGATATCCACAAACACAGTATTTTACAGTAAACACGGGTCTAAATATTATAATATTCACCATATATCTTGCAACAGTTTAACTGCAATGTGAAGTTTATGCAACAATAACATTAACTAATAATTAAGAATTTCTTACCTTACATCTTTCTTGTCTTAAAATTGTGAGGTAAATCCAATGTAAGCTCACGGCGTGTCTTCCAAACTCGACGAAAAGCAGAGACTTGTGAAGTTTTTTGGTGCTTTGTTTTTGAGGTAACGAGCGCGTTAGCGTTCCATGTGGAGATTTGCATGTCAATCTCTTTTGCGCGTGTGGGCGTGGTCGAATTAAAAATAATGAGCAAGGGTTTGAGATACTGGATATCTTGTTGGTTTTATACAAATTACTTAAACAGAGAATATTTGTTTTATTGTGTGTAAAAATACACACTTAAATGTTTATAAAGGTATATGGCTCATAAATGTGTGACAAATATTCGCTGACTTTTGTTTCAGTTTATAGACGTGCTCAAGAAAAAAAAGTTCACTGAGACAGAGAGGCAGAAAGCACACCCTGTTTATTTTCTTTATTTTACAAAAGCACAATGTTTTGATTTGATTGTAAGTGGACACATATAAAAGTAGACATCTCACAGATTATTTTTTCATATATTTTTTTTTTTTGTATGACCATAAATGATGGAGTAATTTAAGTTTATTGTGCTACTATGTGAAGAAAATCCAGCAAAATGCGCCGGCGCGTTTACCGACCTCAGAGGGTTAAATTTAATCACAACATGTACTTTGAAGGAACAATGCGGAACAGTTAGTTCATGCGTTCATGACCTCAAGGCTAGATTATTGTAATGCTATTATGGGTGGTTGCCCTGCACGCTTAATAAACAAACTACAGCTGGTCCAAAATGCAGCAGCTCGAGTTTTTACCAGAACCAGGAAGTAAGACCATATTAGCCCCATTCTGTCAACACTGCATTGGCTCCCTATTAAACATTGTATACATTTTAATATATTGTTGATTACTTACAAAGCACTAAATGGTTTAGCGCCCCAGTACATGAGCGAGCTCTTAACTTAACATTATAGTCCATCACCTCTGTTGGAATCTCAAAGTTCTGGCCAGTTGATTATCAAAACTGACTGCTGATGGTAGATCCTTTTTTTCTATTTAGCACCAAAACTCTGGAACAGTCTTCCTAAAATTGTCCAGGATGCTGAAACACTCTGTCAGTTTAAATCTAGACTAAAAACACATCTCTTTAACCTGGCATACACATAGAGCATTATACATTCCTATTATTCAAATCAGTTACATGATTATTAGGCTGCATATATAATGGCTGGAACTGGGAGCACTTCCTATAACACCTTATGTACTTGTTACATCATACGAAGAATGGCATCTACGCTTATGTTAGTCTTTTTGTTTATTCCGAGGTTTACAGTAATCAGCTGGTTCCGGGCCGTATACAGATCAGATGGTGGACCTGCATGTAGACACGACCCACAATGCATGATGAAGTCAGCCAATCTGGGCCATATCCAGATCAGATGGAGGACCTGTGATTGTGAGATTGTGTCAACTAGACTCTCCCCTGTGAAGGCCTCATCGACACGACAGTCATCAGCACTGATCATCAACAAACCCGTCTCCATACGTGCGTGATGACTACAAATGGAACTGGATAATATTCTGAATGTTCCAATCCAATCTGACTTCTGACCTGTAATGCTGCCTGGATCATAATCGTACACTTTTCGCTCGTTGGCCAGAGGAGAACTGACCCCCGACTGAGCCTGGGTTCTCCCAAGTTTTTTTCTCCATTCTGTCACCTGATGGAGTTTTGGTTCTTTGCCACTGTTGCCTTTGTCGCCATTGGCTTTTGGCTTGCTTAGTTGGCAACATTTTATTTCATATTCAACAATATTATTGATTTGCCTGCATTGACATCATTTTATGAGAACCTAACTGAGCTGGACGATGACATCACTGTTTTCTCCAGAGCGGCTATATATACAAATTAACTAAATTAACTTTTTTACAACAAAAATAAAACTGAATCACTGAACTTACTGTGACACTATTTTCTTCAGGAAACAAACTTTGTTGCATTATTTTAAAGCTGCTTTAAAACTATCTGTTGTCAGGGTTTGGGTAGGTGGAAGTAGCTGTCAGGTTTGGCATAGACAAAGCAGACAGAATGGTAAGTTAAATGCTTTAATTTGCAGAATGGATCGGTACAGCGAAACAGGTGAGTAAACAGTAAGTTGAATTTCAGATGATAGCTTAACTGAAGTGTAACCAAGTCTCTCTCTCTCTCTTTCTCTTGCAGATGAAGATGAAGGAGTTCCTTAGAAGACGGAATGGTGACTGGCTGAGAAGATCGGGATCGAAGGTAGGTATACAGGTAAGTATGGCAGAGAGTCTGTGTCATGTGTAGACGAGATCAGACAATGACTGAATGTTTGTAGCAGGTATATATGGGTGAACAGATGATGAGGTCCAGGTGACGGTGATTAGTAATCAGGTGACAATGAGCGTGTGAATGACTGAGTGGGCGGAGTGAGGGAATGAGTGGAAGGAGATGGTGATGGAATCCTGACAGTACCCCCCCGTAGACGATCCGCTTGATCCTTGTGCCTCCGCACTGCCTGTTGTAGATGCACATGAGCTGAGTCCCATACCCCCTCGCTCTGATGGAACCAAAAGTCGACAGCTGGAACCTCCGAGGGCTCACCCGACCAAGGGAAGAGAGGTGGCTGATATCCGAGGAAGCACTGAAAGGGAGTGAGCCCGGTGGTACGCTGAGTGAGGGAATTCTGGGCGTATTCCGCTTGAAGAAGGCGTGCCACACCCGGGAGATGAATTGGGGTCCCCTGTCCGAAACGATGTCTTCTGGAATGCCGAAATTTCTGAATACATGATGAAACAATGCTTCAGCTGTTTCTAAAGCCGTGGGTAAACCAGGTAAAGGTATCAGCTTGCAGCCTTTGGAAAATCTATCCACAACGACGAGCACACAGGTAAATCCACTGGATCTAGGAAGGTCAGTCATGAAGTCCACTCCGATGTGTGACCAAGGACGTCTGGATATAGGTAGTGGCACAAGTTTACCCTCAGGTAGTTTCCTGGGAGTGTTGGTGATGGCGCAGACTGAGCAGCCACGGACGAACCTGGAGACATCTTCGGAGATGGACGGCCACCAGTACCGCTGACTGAGGAGCGAGAGGGTACGCTTGCTACCTGGATGTCCAGAGCCCGGAACTGTGTGAGCAGAGTCCAGAAGGGGAGTACGAAGATGTTGAGGTACGAAAGTACACCCTTCTGGACCTCCCGGCGGAGCAGGATGGCGAGAATTTTCCTGAGAGATTTGCTGGTCGATGTCCCAGAGAATGGGACTGAGGATTAAGGCTGGAGGGAGGATGTTTTCAGTACTGAGGTCCTCTGAAAATGAATGATGGAGTCTGGAAAGAGCGTCTGCCTTGCAATTCTTACTTCCTGGACGGTAAGTAACAACGAAGTTGAATCGAGTGAAGAAGAGTGCCCAGCGGGACTGGCGAGGATTCAATCTTCTTGCCTCACGAAGATATTCCAAGTTGCGATGATCTGTAATTACTTCGAACTGGTGATTTGCTCCCTCCAGCCAATGTCTCCATTCTTCTAAAGCCAGTTTTATGGCTAGCAGTTCCCGGTTGCCGATGTCGTAGTTTTGCTCCGCCGGGGACAGCTTTTTGGAAAAGAAGGCACATGGATGGAGTCTGGGAGGCTCACCCTGCCGCTGTGACAGCACCGCTCCAACCCCAGTGGAAGATGCATCGACCTCAACGATGAAAGGAAGTTCAGGATTGGGATGGATGAGGATTGGTGCTGTCGTGAAGACGTCTTTGAGGCGATGGAAGGCTTGGATAGCTGTGGGATTCAAGGACAGAGACTTGGGTCGATTCTTTAATGAAAATGTGAGAGGAGCACTGATGAGACTGTAGTTCTTGATGAATCTTCTGTAGAAGTTTGCAAAACCGAGGAATCTTTGAAGTTCTTTGACAGATGTGGGTAATGGCCAGTCTTGGATTGTTTCCACCTTCCTCTGGTCCATCTGGATACCATGCTGATCTATGATGTAACCCAGGAACTGAACAGAGGTGATATGGAACTCACACTTCTCCAATTTCAGGTAAAGCTTGTGTTCTCTCAGTTTCTCTAGTACTTGAATGACATGACGATGGTGTTCAGCAATTGAAGATGAATAGATGAGGATATCGTCAATGTAGACAATCACAAAGCGGTTGAGGTACTCACGGAACACTTCGTTCATGTACCCTTGGAAGACCGCTGGAGCGTTGGACAGCCCGAAGGGCATAACCTGATATTCATAATGGCCAGATGGGGTGACGAACGCTGTCTTCCACTCATCTCCATGCCGTATACGGATCAAGTTGTATGCACTCCGAAGGTCCAGTTTCGAAAATATGCGAGCCCCACGCACCTGCTCCAAGGCAGCTGGGACCAGAGGAAGGGGATAACTGTATTTGACGGTTTGAGAGTTGAGATGACGATAATCGATGCAGGGCCTCAAGCCTCCGTCCTTCTTACCCACAAAGAAGAAACTTGAAGCGGCAGGGGAGGTCGATGTGCGGATGAACTGTTGTTGTAAAGCCTGGTACTCCACTGGAATCTCTACTTGATGCTCTACTTCAGGGCTCTCACCCAAGGTGGAGCAAACAGGAACTTTGGACCTCTTCTGAGGCGTCGATGATGAAGGGATTTTCTTGATGGATGATAGACAGGACAAATGGCAGGACTCACCCCAACGCAATACTTCACCAGATTTCCAGTGGAGCGTCGGCTGATGTTGAACTAACCAGGGGTGTCCCAGGATGAGCTCAGCGGTGGACTCCTCCAGCACCATAAAAGAAATCTCCTCTGAATGAAGACGAATTCGACCTCGACCCAGCGGTTTTCCCTGGATGGTTTGTATATGGAGGTCTTGAGAATTGCGATGTTTGCGGATGTTCAATTTTTGGAGAAGCTGTGTGGAGATGAAATTCCCCGCCGAACCAGAGTCAATAAGGGCTTGCGCTGAGACACAAATACGAGAAGTTAATACATGCACTGTGGTGCGATTTAAAGCTTCAATTTTAGGTGAGACTTGAATTGTGCTTACCGCTGGGCATGGAGGTCGAACAGGGCAAGAGCTGAGAAGATGATTATCAGATGCACAATAGAGACAGAGTTTATGAAGAATTCGTCGTTGACGCTCAGAAGCTGGAAGATGGGCGGAGCCGAGATCCATAGGCTCTGGTGCTGGAGGAGTGACTGATGGAACCGTGGGCAGAGGACATACAGTGGGAGTCGGAGAATCACAGGCTGATAGTCTTTGCGAAACTCGAATGGATTTTTGAATTAATTTCTCAATTCCTAGACTGTCGTCGTAAACCACCATCAACTGACGAATGTTAGGGTTCAAACCATGCCGAAAAGCTGTGATCAATGCTGCCTCATTCCAACCACTGGATGCCGCTAAAGTGCGGAATCGTAAGGAGAAAGTACTCACGGAAGATTGGCCTTGACGAAGATTGTAGAGTTGATCACGTACTGATAGATCGGCAGCTGTTTGACCGAAAACTTCTTTGAAGTGTTGTATGAAACCGGAGAGGGATTTGACGACTTCCGAATCCGAATTCCACAGAGACTGTGCCCACTGAAGTGCTTGCCCAGACAGAAGTGAAATGATGAAAGCAACACGAGCTGAATCGTTAATGAATTGATGTTCTTGCATGGAGAAATACAAAGATACCTGAAGTAGAAACCCACTGCAGTCCTCCGCCTCACCGGAGAATGTCGCTGGTCGGGCCATGGGACACGCTGAGGCAGTGAACGAAGCAACGGGCGCTTGAGGAAGTGAAGCTGAAGAGGTGTGTTGATGAATGGCGATCGGATTGACAGGTGAATTCGCTGTGGATTCCGAAGGATTCTGCATGGTGGTCTGATCTTCTGTCAGGTTTGGCATAGACGAAGCAGACAGAATGGTAAGTTAAATGCTTTAATTTGCAGAATGGATCGGTACAGCAAAACAGGTGAGTAAACGGTAAGTTGAATTTCAGATGATAGCTTAACTGAAGTGTAACCAAGTCTCTCTCTCTCTCTTCCTCTTGCAGATCATAGTTCGAATTACACAATAACCCAAAGGGACAGAAATATCAGTTTTGGGGGGGTCAGATAATTTTTCTGATATTGTGAAAAAATATAATTACAGTTACAATACAAGTCAACTCCTATTTTCACTGTAGGAACATTTTAATGTAAAGCGATTTCAGACACCCCTATTGTGGACTGTACCATTTTTAACCACCGTGGCTAGAAGCAACGGAGATAGAGAACGACTTCAACTTCTCAAGCAAGTGTCAACGCTGAATGACAAAACGCTAGTTTCATAAAGTATCATTCTTTTCAACATTCCTTATTTGTATATTCAAAAATATTTAAAATAATCTAATTTAATACAGTTATAATTTTTCAATGTAAATTATTTAATTTTATTGGTAACAGCCTAGTGTCTAATTATTTTAATTGAATATATTTATCAAATTTAAGAATTTGAACTGAAAGATGGAGCATACATTTAATAAAATTAGGGGAAAATGCCCTTTATAAAGGTACAAAAAATTATTCTGAGTGTTTTCAAACAGTGATGTAATGAAAGATTGACAATTTAAGCTTGAAGAGAGTAAAGCCTCTGTTTAGGCTATTAAGGAAATGTAATTTTGCCAAAAGAAGAACTTTTATTTTAAATAAATGTTCATTTTAAATCAGCCTACTTCAGTGTGATATGTTACCATATTATCATGCTTAACACTAAGAATTTGAATAATTGTAATGTGATGATCAGATGCAGATATCTAAATCAAAGAATATGGGTGGTTTGCGGGTGGATTATTTATTTTTAATAGTGGATTTGGGTGACTCAAAGTGCACCAGATTAATGAATTTATCTTTAAAATGTACAAAATTTTCTTAGAGATACCCCCCTAGAGATACCAAGCTCCACCAACAAAAAAATGTGGGAAACACATTAGGCTACATGATGATCTACAAAAAAATACAAATTTTATTATCTTATTATTAAAATACATTATTATGATTTTACCACCTCCGCCTCATTTTGAGCCAGGGAAAACCCTTAAATAGGCAATAGGCTTCTTGTAAAGGTATTACTTTTACTAGTAATTAGAATGGTATTTCAGTGCACTTAACTTCTAACTTTTGGGAGTTGATCAAAACAGTTCTCTTTTGGATATATAATAACAATGAGATATTCTGTAGCCTACTGATTATCAGTTTGTCGCATGTTTAGACCTTGTATGTGTGTTGCACAACACATGTTGCACTTGGCGATCACGGTGGGGATTGATATGGTAGTGGACCATGATGGTCATAGAAGAAGTGAAGGGGCAGTACCCCCCAATTATGGTGGGGTAATTCGCACTCTGCTTGCAGATGATGATGAAGGAGTTCCTTAGAAGACGGAATGGTGACTGGCTGAGAAGATCGGGATCGAAGGTAGGTATACAGGTAAGTATGGCAGAGAGTCTGTGTCATGTGTAGACAAGATCAGACAATGACTGAATGTTTGTAGCAGGTATATATGGGCGAACTGATGATGAGGTCCAGGTGACGGTGATTAGTAATCAGGTGACAATGAGCGTGTGAATGACTGAGTGGGCGGAGTAAGGGAATGAGTGGAAGGAGATGGTGATGGAATCCTGACAGTAGCGAGGACTCAAGTGCAAGACAATGGGTTTTTATTAAGTAAAACATCAAAACTACCCCGTAGACAGTGGCGTAACTTTGTTTTAAAAAGTGGGTGGGACAGGTGGGGTGGGGGTTGCTAATACAATGCTAAATCAGATATATGTACAATAACATTACGATGTCCAGCAATCGATTTAAAAAGTAGGCTACATGGGGTTTAATTTGTCATTTAATGAGATGTAGCCTAATATAGGTTTTTATTAAGTAAAACATTTAAACAAAAAAACAAACAAAAAAAACTAACCCCGTAGGGGAATACAAGGCACCTTAGACAACAAACCAGCACAAGAGTGTAAACACAAGGAGAATAAATAGGGAAGCAAACAAAAGAGGGTAACGAGGGAGGACAGGTGGGGCAAATGAATCAATAATCAGGTAACAACACTGCATGAAAAGTGGGATTTTCGTCAGTAAGCGGCACTGTAGATTGTCGTGGAAGTTCAGGTTTACGACTGCACACGGCAATTTGCAGGCAATACCGAAAACTGACGTGAATTGTCAGAAATTGACGTGGACCTTGCTTGACAGTTGTCCCCCCATGACCCCCTCCCCCTAATTCTAGGGGAGGCTTTAACATGTAAATGAAAATGCTGTGAGCTATACAAATGCAAATCAGGGCAGGGGGAGTTTTACCCCAGGTAACATTTTTCTAAAAGGTATTTACTTCATTCTAAGAAAATCTCTGGTATAAATAGATCAGGCTCAGTATAGCCTAATTATAGACTCTTAAATTTTAGCTTAAATTGATATATTTAATGAAAGTAGCTAGATTAGTTACTATGTGTCATTAGCAATAGCCAATGTTATGTAAAAAAGACACAAAACCATTTATTTCAACAATTAATTTCAATCAGGCTTTGCCACAAGGGTAAAATATGCATTCCATGCAAACAGCATCACAATCTCCTAGAGCTCAACCACTGTGCATCAGGCCCGGCTGCAGGATGAAATGACTGAGGGGGCATGTGAAATTGTTAAGGGGGCTTAACTTTATACCATCAATGAACAATACACACTGATAACTTGCTCAGTAAAAAAGATAAGCCAGCGTCATTTATTATGCATAAACCCTTTCACGCTTAATTTTAATATTCTAACTGACTCCCCATAGTGTGTTTTTTCAAGGCGACTGTTATTTTAGAACGTTCCCCCTTAAAGGTGCCATAGAATGTGAAATTGAATTTATCTTGGCATAGTTAAATAACAAGAGTTCAGTACATGGACATGACATACAGTGAGTCTCAAACACCATAGTTTTCTCTTTCTTATTTAAATCTCGTTTTTGAAAAACACCCCTGAAAAACGGGCGAATCTCCACATAACACCAACTGTGACGAAACCGATGGGATCATTAATATGTACGCCTCTAAAAATTTGCATATGCCAGCCCATGCTCAGTGCCAGGCGAAACTGCACAGCCGAATCATCAGAAGTTCTGCAGGTGAAGAAACAAGCAGGAGGAGGATCATAGGGAAAATGGCAGATCTATCTATAATCTATCTATCTATAATCGGATACCGCTACAGTTTAATTCGAAGTTGTTTAGTTGCTCTGCCCATTTCACCACGGACTGTTACAACAATATCAAGCAGCCAGGCTTCTCTCGGCGTCTCAAACGGACGAAGGGGGCAATTTCAACTAACGTTATATTCCCGCAAGCGGCAAGTAGGGATTTTATTAACGATAATTTACATTGTGTTATCTAGATCCAGCGCGATATTGTTTTTTCCTCGAGAGACATCATGGCTTGCAAACGAGCGAACGAAGCATGGCAGTTGCTCAGTGTTTGGTTGTACAAATGAACACAAAAATATTTTTTTGCTCCTTCATCCGAGCCTCTGGAGAACCAGTGGGTTATGTGAATTTCTGATGTGTAATTGTTCAAATTCAGACAGATAATCTTTCTTTCAAAGTCGTTCAACACTGTTTATGCATCAGTATATCGCGTTGCAGTGATAAGATCTTCATTCACGCGATCAACAGGCTGTCATCTGCTCAGTGCTCATCACTGAAACCTTTTATGTGATGGGAATAGATCTAAATACTTTAAAAAAAACTTCTCATGATTCGTTAATCCCGATAGCTGTAATAGTAAAAACATATAAAAGCTGTAATAGTAAAAGTTTTCCAGATAGCTCTACATGTAATGCCAGATATTTCATATGCAAGCATGTCAGCCAATCACAGCAGTGGGCAACAACACTGAAGTCTCACAGCAGACACGCCCCTTCAAACAGAGTGTTCAAATCAATGGATGAAATCAGGCTAGGAAATATGCCTTTTATTTCTAAATTATAACAAATTTTGATCTAAAAAACATACTAACATTATAAGGGCACCCCAGGAAACATTATAAAATAATAAAATAATCCATTCTATGGCACCTTTAATGTTTCCATGGCGACGTGTCATATTTGTCACGTGACACACCGCAGCCACAATAACACTTGACAGCATAGACAGTATATAAACATGACAGATGTATCGCTTTGATTTCCTTTTCCCTTTTTATTCAAAATATTCACAAACTTGCTTACCATGTCATCAACTATCTGATCTCAAAATATCTCTTCTCAAAAATGTGTATGTGAGTGTGTTTGGTCATTTAAAAACCTTTATAAATAATCTTGATCTAATCTAATCTTGAGATGGCTGTTTCTTTGCGCCGCAGTTAAGAGAATCCTGTGAGTCATAGTTTCTCCCGAAATACATGAAACTTTATAGTTACTTCCACTGTGTTTGTCTGATATGAATAACCCACGTCGGCAAATTATATTTGAATAGATTGTTATTGCTGCTTCCACAGACATCAGTGTGTATTTTACAAACTCCAAATGTATTGTTTTACTAGTGCTTATGCGTATTTAAATGTCTGAAACCTAAAGCAAACATTGTGAGGTTGAAAACACCGCATAGTTGTGATATATGACAGCGCTGAGCGCATCCGTCTCTGGCTCAGCGCCAAAAAACGCGCGAAAGCACAGTTTGAATCTGGCAGTTATGTCGTCACTGAACATTCTAAATCCCATATGTGGGACCGTACTCTCAGGGGCACTGAAATAAAAATCCCATATATGGGACTGGACCGCTCAAAAGGTTAAACATTTCATTTGTAACCATGAATACAAAAATGAAAATGAGGGGGCAATGCCCCCTTTTGCCCCCTCGTGGCGCCGGGCCTGCTGTGCATAATACAACTGTTCACGAACAGAAGATTGTATTTGACTCATGCTGCATACACATACGCAATGACAAGAATTATGCCTACTGTACATATAGAGTTACAACTACGATTAGAGTTGTTTGCATAAAATGTACCGTGAACATTCGCATGTTTGCCCTGTGATAGGCTACAATTTATCTCTATAAATACTATTTTCTCAATTCTGTGCATATATTTTTACTTACTTAGATCAATTGACATGATGCTGATAATGACAACAGTAGTAGTGTAAATATACCTCGTTTCTATTTTGCATTAAAAATGTTTGTGGCCCCTTTAAGAAATCCCTCTCTTCTCGCGATACTATTCACTTGTGCTGGACGCGTGCGCGCGACCAGAGAAGCCATTTTTCACTGTTCAGGAGAGCTCCATGTGGTGCGTGCATCGATCGGATTCTGTGTTATACGTTCTTCTTTCTTGGTAAATATTACTCCAATATCTTTAATATACACAAATAAGTTGTGAAGCGAAGTTAAAAGAACATCTGACGTGTACATTTTTTTTATAGATTTATTTGGAGCATGTGTGACGAGTGAACCTCGTGGTGATCAGTAAAGGATTGTGTATGTACATTTCATGGTTTATGGGGTAAATTACTGATGGCATGTTTATTTGATAAATCTGTTAATGGGCCCTATTTTAACGATCTGAAACGCAAGTGTCAAAGCGCAAGTAACTTTGTGGGCGGGTCTCGGCGCTGTTGCTATTTTCCCGGCGGGATAAATGGCTCTTGCGCCTGGCGCAAATCTAAAAGAGGTTGGTCTGAAGTAGCTTCATTATTCATAGGTGTGGTTTGGGCGTAACGTGAAATAAACCAATCAGAGCATCATCTCACATTTCCTTTAAGAGCAGACGCGCTTTTTTCTTGGCGTATATTGCTATTATAACGGCGGATTTGCCAGGCGCGCGCCAGGAGCGGTTCACAGCCGAGGAGAGCAACGCTCTCGTCACGGCCGTAAAAGAGAGAGAAGTGACATTGGGGATGGAGAAACACACCCAAATTAGCTTCGGTTAAACAGGTATATAATAATGTGGGTAAATGTGTAAGATAGATGTATGCTTTTATAATAAATTATCTATCTATCTATCTATCTATCTATCTATCTATCTATCGTTTGTAATAATATGATTTGCAAAAATGAAAATGAATGCTGCTTCTGTGTAGATTAGAGAATCAAAGTGTATGCGCGTTGTGCACGCAATACATTATGGTCAAGCATGCGCCCTTAAAATAGCATAATGAACAACGCGCAACGCGCCACTGACTTTAGACTAGGTTTTTTCTGGCCAGTGGCGCAATTGTTTTATGGAACAGTAAAATAGCACCAGGGATTGTTTGCGCCGGAACACGCCTCCTTTTTTGCGCTGAACCGCCCAGGGAGCGCAAGTTCATTCCCTAGTTTAGCGACGTGCTTCTGTGGAGGGAAAAGCGCGCTTTGCGCGGGTGCAAAATAGGAATGAAACATGCGTCGGTGTACAAAGTCAATTGCGCTGGGTGCAAGATAGGGCCCAATGAGTTTAATCTATATTCTGTGATTATACAGTGTAACTTTATGGTTTAATGCATATTTCTGGTTCTGCATGATTAAACATGGGTTGTGGCTTTGTTGAAGTGCTTTTATTTCTCTTGTAACGTTAGGCCTACCTCAGCCACTGCCGTATTCCAGTTTGTGTTATCGTATTTAATTGAAACATATTTTGGTTTGGAGAAACTAGTGAAATCTAATTTTTTCTTGTGAAATCTCTTCAAACAAGGCAAACTTTTTTCTTAATCAGACTTTTATCTGTTTAATTGTTCTTCCATTGACCGCTGTCACTTATTTTAAACAGCAGTCATAATAAAACCCCAATTTCAAAAAGCATAGTTTGCTTCCAGTGTGTATTTCTTCAATTTCACCCGGTTGAATTTTTTCTCCTTTGTTTAATTTTACTGTGACTTATGTTGTTCTTATTAATATCACTCTCATTTAATTGTTTTCCAGGCGCCTTTAAGACATATTAGGGGAGAGTGGGGTAAGATGAGCCAGTTTTTACTTATGTGGATCTCCAGGCAAGGGAAATTGAGACAGAAGTACAACAAAGACATCCACTGTTTATTTGGGATGTTGCCTATAAACTGAAAATTTAAGAATGCACCTATGACAAAGAGCCTTGAAAATATGACCTCAGAAAAAAAAGTGTTCATGTGACTCAACTTACCCCAGGCTAGGGGTAAGTTGATCCCAGTCAGGGGGTAAATTGACCATCCTATTTCTCACGTTTTTATGCAAGCATAATAAAAAAAAAAAACTTGCCTCTTTAAAAATAATAATTTAACAATACACTTACCTTTCCAAACAATGTTAATTAAAAAAACAACACACAAAACAAACAAATTAAATGAAAATTTTCCCTTTAATATTTTATTTGTTTGTATTGGTGAACAATAGTTTTAAACATTTATGTTAAGTGAAGGACTGCCAGCATAGCTTTCAGGAGCAAGAAATATGGTTATATGCTGTATTTCTTATGCTGTTAATCAAGTAATGTCCAATCACATACATATAAAAGTGTTTGGCAGAAAGAACGTCCCTCCAGTGTGTTGAATTCTAATTTTCAATTGTATTAAACAGTTTCACATTTTTGAACTTGTGAGACGAAAAGAACAGTTTGTGAGAACCGCTTGTGAGACGAAAAGAACAGTTTGTGAGAACCGCTTGTGAGACGAAAAGAACAGTTTGTGAGAACCGCTTGTGAGACGAAAAGAACAGTTTGTGAGAACCGCTTGTGAGACGAAAAGAACTTCCAGACCTCATTACACTTAAAATGACTATTGGACATTCCATCCATCAAGGTTGCAGGGAAATATAAGTTGTTGCTCTCTCCTTGCAGTTCCTCCAACCTTTTGAGGTTTAGGAAGCTTCTTCAGCACATCATTCAGTGGAACAGATCCTACATCATTTTCTTTGAATGCAAAAGTCGCTTTGTCTTTGTCTTTTGCCAGTGCAATCTTGCATTGACTTCATTGCCCTCAAGGCTTTCAACCAAGCCAATATAATGGTAGCTGTTGCATTTGGTCGCAAAATTCACAATTATAAAGTCACCAACTGACAGATCTGAGATGTCTGGTTCACTACTCTCATCCTGGGAGCTCTCACACTCAGAAGTGTCATCAAGTGGGATGGGAACATCACTCTCCTCAGAGCTACTGTACACTGGGGTTTTCTTCTTGGTTTGTTTCTTCTTGGACTTTCCTTGTTTTTTGATGTTGGTTACTTGTCTCCCCTTCAGTTTGTTTTTTCTCTTTTCATGTTCCATTTGTATTGCCTGCTTTTCAGGTGTATCAGTCAGGATCCTTGTCTTTACCCGCTTTCTCTTTGTCTGTGCCCTAGGCTGCTGACTTTTGGGAAAGGGTAGAATTTCAGTGGGAGACACATATCCAGGTGAGGTGAGGAGTGAATCTGTCCCACACATTGAAGAACATACACGTGAAGGCAACTCAGCAGAGGTGGAGGTTGAAGCCATGGGTGGATCTTCTTCAGAAGTAGACAGCACATCAGGGTTTGGCCTGTCTGACACCATGGATGGTTCAAACTCTGCATCAGAGAAAATATCTCTGTTGTAAGGAAAAATCCCTGTGGACCTGAATCCAGAAGAGATATTCCGTGGTGTCATTGCCGACATGAAAGCCTCGTTCACACATACAGGGATGTGGTATATGCTGGCTGTTTTGCCTGGGTTAGATCTCATCCAACCATCAAGAGCTCTGTTGTAATAGGTCTTGAATGGACCATAGACACTCTTGTCCAGAGGTTGCAGGCGATGAGATGTGTGGGGTGGAATTGTGAGCATAACAATCCCCTTACTCTTTGCTAAATCCAGTGCCCTCAGTGAAATATGGGCCTCATGGTTATCAAGGAGTAGCAGCATGGGATGGTCAGAGGAGCACTTGGTATGCTGAACCAGATGTTCAAGGAACTCAGCAAAGGTGTCTTCATTGATCCAGATAGATCTGGTGGAGGAACCAATTGATCCTGGAGGTGCTCCTGTAATGAAATGGTCTTTGTATCTAACCCTTGGGAAGATGAACATGGGAGGCACTGCATTTCCAATAGCATTGACTGCACAAACCACAGTCACAAGCTCTCCTCTTTCGGCAGATGTGATGGCCCCCACTTGTTTCTTTCCCTTTTCCGCCACAACTTGCCTTGGTGTCTGCACTGTTGTGACACCCATTTCATCAACATTATAAATCATGTCTGGAGGAAATTTAAACCTTTAAAAAAAATATAAGAGCCATGATGAAAACAAACAGAATTGTTAAACTTTTCAAACAATGCTAAAATCATACTAAACACCCCTGAATACATATCCTAGTAACTGTGGCTGATAAGTAAACACATGCCAATTTCTTGTACAGTAAATGTACTTTACTCTTGTATCTGGCTATAGTTGCCATTAAATTGTATTAATATTATGGAATATATCAATTCTGTCACCTGTCCATCACTTTGGTCAGATTGTCAAAGAACTCCCCAACTGTAGATTTGTTGAAGACTGTAGCTCTTCCCAAAGATGTTGCTTCAGGCATACGACAGGAGAGATGGTTGCGTACCATAAAGTTCTTGAACCAATCTCGACCTAACAAAATAGAATTAATTCTATTTAGATACTGTAGCATGAAACCACAGACCTTTCCTGTCTTAATGAATAGCCTAATGTAATTTCCTGCACACCCTACCCGCTAGACCCTTCTCTTTCCAGTTGTTGGGGACCGGGATGTTGTTTTTCTGCGCAAACTGGAATGCCAGTTCACAGCATTTCTTTGGAGTGAGGCCATGGAACTGCTCAGCCAACTTTTTGATGTGATCGGCAAGCTCCTTTTCCCCCTCTTCTGTGAAGACCCTCTTGGCTTCTGCTGTTCCCCTGTACCTACTGTTTTGACTTTCTTTACCTCCTTCTTTTTTATGTACCTCCGCAGTGTTGACCTGTCAATATTTCTGTCCTTCGCCACTGATCTGATGGATTTTCCGCCCTCAACATCAATGGCTGCTCTCTCCATCTCTTCTAAGGGTGTTGAGCCCCAGTTGGTTCTTCTTTTGTAGGTTCTTGGCATGATAGCTTTTATGCAATGTGTAATGTATGGTTAACAGTTGTGTAATACTATATTTAAAACAATGTTATGCTTTAAACTTAATTTAATTGCCTTAATTTAGGGGTAAGTTGAACCACTGGTTCAATTTACCCCACATCATCTGGCTCACTTTGCCCCATAGTCACCATTTTGGTAAAAACGGCCTAGCTTAGCAATTCAGGCTAACCTTTAGCTTAATGATTCACATGGTTTTAAATGTTGACAAATCACCAACATGTACCATACACAGCTTTAGACCTAGATACATTTGCTTTGACAAAACAGCTAATATACCTGCAATGCAGAAAATTTACTTCAACAAGCAAAAAAAGTGTTTTTGTGGAAAAGACAACTTACTCCTTGTCTCATGTGCTTCTCCTCTTCACAGCAATATAGAAATGATGGAGTCCTTCAAAATGTATGGTCACATGACACCAAATGTGTATAGTTGCCTAGAAACCGGGGGTGGGTCAACTTACCCACTGGCTCATTTTACCCCACTCTCCCCTACGCGACAGTGCGCAGGAGCTTCAGGTACAAAGCAAGAAGCGAGTCGAGCGAGAAGAAAGAGGGTAAGATTTATTAGATTAGATTCGTTTTTGTTCAATGTGACTATTTTTCAGGTGCATTAATAGATGTGTGTTGTCCATACGCAGTGCATTGCGCAGTACTGATTGTCTTTATTGGTTTTTACAGCTGCTAGAAGCGAGACAGAGTGTGCTACTTGAGGATGAGGTGGCCTTTGGAAGTGCGCTACCATAGACCTGATGTCTGGGTAGGGTTGCACCAGTCGTTCGTAAGTTCTTTCTTAAATTGGAATGTAAAGTCCACACTAGAGGCTTAGTAACTACTAGCTAGTTTGTAACTAACTCTGAACTTTATTCCGTTGCACCATTTGTTCGTAAGGCAGAACATAGCTAGTAGGTCGTAAGCTCTCTGTAAAGTAATGCGTAGTCGCATAATATGACGTTTAGCCTCGATGATCCAATAGCAGCCTTCAAATACGTGAGCAGATGTTGTGTTGAAATGCTGTGAATTTCAGTTTATCCTTCATTCTTTTGCCTCACGTTACTAACGGTAAAAATAAGTTTCCATTAAATACGATACTTGATCATGAATAGCATAAGTGTTTTTATATGTAAATAACATTCAGAAACTGTATTTGAAATGAAATGAATAAGGATCAATAAATAAATATTGATGCAAAAAGCATAAGAAATTACGTTTATTGATTATGACTGATATTTGACATGCACAACATGGACCGATGCGCACAGCGGCGTGCTGTTTAGGATGGGTTTGTGTTAAAGATAGCCGCTAACAAAGTAATCTTTTCACATAATGTTCTCTCTCTTAAAATGTAAGCGAGTGTAAATGTCAGCATAATCATATATGTCTAAAGAATTGAAGTCTGTCAGGTAAAAGAAGAGCTTATTGATGCAGTTCAGTCTGTCTGATATTTTATTCCATCCGTTACTCCTGATCGGAGGCTGCCGTAAATATTTAGTTTATACGTAGAGTTACGATTCAACTAAGTTTAATGGTGCAACGCAAAAATATTTAGAAGTGCGTAAGTCGTAACTTAGTGTCCATTTACGTCAAAACTAGGCTAAGTTATAACTTACGCACAGCTGGTGCAACCGGCCCCTGATGAGGAAGACGGCATCGTCGGCGGGGTGTCTGGATGGATTGTGCGACATCCGTCCTTTCACAGCCAGGAGCTCACCGAGCTCTGTGCCACGCTGCAGTCGAGATTAGAGGCGACTCCAAAGTACAGGGCAACGCACCACAGACGTCTGCAAAATGGACTGAATTCAGACAGAATGCCGCTAGTTACCTGCAGCTCTGAAGCAGAAAAGACACTTCACGGTGCTGTAGGATTTTGTGCTTCTCATGAGCTTCCCATTTGTTGTGTGGGCAAATCTCCTATGCTTTGTACATATATGAGATATGATATTAGTTGTGTGTTTGTGTTTGTGCTAATAAAGCAAAAATGGCAAATTTTCCTTTCCTCAATAAATTCATTCATGTCCTTGATGATGGTAATAGTGTAGTCCATAGGATAACAATGACATGAATATACAACATAACATCATATATATATATATATATATATATATATATATAATTATTATAATTTTGGGGTGGGGTTTAAATTTATAATGACCCAGGGTCACCCATAGTAACAGATCTGCCAACCAATCATGAGTGATTTTTCTTGTTTAAATGTAGTGGTTTCAACCAATACCGAGTGAGGAAATTCAAGCCATTCTCTGGCAAGGTGCGGGCGCTGCTAGAGCCATTAGCACCTCCGCGAGCTCTCCACATACGTCATGGTTCGTTTCTGTCAATATGTGGCACAGACGAACGCCACGTTCACAGGCTGTAAATTGTCGTTAACTGCCGAAAATTCCACTTTTCATGCAGTGCAAGATGGGAGGGGCTGGACAATCGAAAGGAGAGCACATGGCAAATAAAACAAATCACAAGCCATGTGCTAACACAAAACGAGACATGAACCAATGATAAACACAAGCAGCATGAAACACAGCATAAGACAAAACAGTGTCAGGGCTCTATCACAAAACCAAGAAATAGACTAGACAGAAGTGACAAAACTCTGACATCTGTATTGTAAAAAGCGCTCGCACTCATGTCTTACCAAACCAGTAAGAGATATTTTGTAGAATGTGGGTAACCAGACAGTTTCGCTTCCCACTGACTTTTATTGTATTTTTTTGTCTATATAATGGATATAATTGGGAACTGAAACCTTTTTATTAAACATATGTTCAATTCAATAGCTTTTTCACTGCACACTATAAAGATCATTTCACCATTTTTGATAATGTGTTCTGTAAACAGGACAGTTATTGCCTACCTATTACATTGCAATAGTTATTTACAGGGTAAACTGGGGGGATTATGGACAGCTCAAGCATTCTTGAGTTCCAATGGATGACATAACCCCTCTATTTCTGGACCCCATTCCTAATTCACAGAAATCATCTTAACCTCACCAAGGGACCCCTCAGATGAGTTCCAGGAGCCGCTCAAAGGAAGGGTGATCTACAGTGGCTGATTACTGATTAAAGCAAAAACCACCACACCTTTGTTCAGTTCAGGTCCACCTGTGCTTTGCTTTCATGTGGAAATACTAAACTACAACAAGACAGTGACGAAATGATGCAAAAAAAACAAAAACTACTAACTTTTGACCAGTGTAAGAGAATTATAATCTGGACTTAAGACATTAATTGCATTTCAAATCTAATGTTAAAAAAGATATATATAAAAAAAAAAAAAACATTTGAATGTTACATCATCAGTGGGCAGTAGATGGGTGGGCCGTCTGATTCAGACACTGTATAAATTCTATGACAAGAAAGAGAGCAGAACAAACTCCTAACATGAGGAGACTCACTCATGGCCTATGAGACTCAATACTGCTTTCCTGCCGTCAACTCATCATGTATCAAGGGAAAACGCTCTAAATATGAATACAATATCATGTATGTGTTTTTATCATTGCTGTCAGCATGGACTTTGTTTCTGAACCTGCTGGTGATCATCTCTATCTCTCACTTCAAGAAGCTTCACACTCCAACAAACCTGATTATTCTCTCTCTGGCTGTGGCCGACATGCTTATGGGACTTATTATATCCATAGAGGGCTCTAGGCAGATTGAGACGTGTTGGTACTTTGGAGACACTTTCTGTAATCTGTTTATTATAATCTTTGGATTGGCTTTCTCGGGATCTCTCAGTAGTTTAGTTTTAATTGCTGTTGATCGTTATGTGGCTGTGTGTCACCCTTTACTGTACCCACAGAAAATAACCACGACTAAAACTTTAATAAGCATCTGTCTGAGCTGGGTTTGTTTCTCAGCTTATACCACTACCATTGTAATTAATAATGGATTTTTTGACACTTCACTCAGAACAGACATGTGTTATGGAGAGTGTTCTCTTACGATAAGATTTGCTTGGAGAGTTACTGATCTGTGCATGTCTTTTATTTTTCCATGTACCCTTATCATATCTTTATATTTGAGGATTTTCTATGTAGTACATCAGCAAGTGAAATCTATAAACTCTCTGATGAAGGGTGGTAAATGTGTAACGGAAGGTTCATCGAGGAGGAAATCTGAGAATAAAGCTGCTCTGACATTAGGAATCATTGTGATAGTTTATATGCTTTGCTTTATACCATACTATATCTGTTCTATATCAGTAAACTCTTCCACAACCATAAATGTTTTGACATGGGTCTTGTACACAAATTCAGGTCTGAATCCACTGATCTATGCATTATTTTATCCCTGGTTTAAAAAGACAATTAAACACATCTTAACTCTGAAGATATTTCAGCCAGCATCCTCTCTGGTCGACATTTTTACAGAGCATCAATTGTAATTAAACTGGTAAAGCTGTCACTCATAAAGGATATAATTATCTTTGTAGGATTTATATTTGTAATTTACACTACATGTATCTTGTAGCTTATTTCAGAGAGTATGTTTTCTGCATTTGATGTTTAATTTAACTTCTTTCCACACACATTGATATAAATCGACACAATGTTCATAAATTGTATTAAATTAGCTCATTTAATAAACTGAGCAACCAGCATAAATCCTCAATGTACTGGAATAAATGGTAAATGTAGATATTATGTGCTTTATGCTTAATCACTTTCATCAGTCATGTTGCATCTGTGTTATCAAAAACATAATGACAGTCATACAGAACTAAACTCGGTAAAAAAGTGATGTCCTCTAACTTTCAACTGCTTTTATTTACAGAAAATGTCTTAATTTATAAATACTGGTATGAACATAAAAAGATTCAACAACTGGGACATAAACTAAACAAGTTCTGCAGACATTTGAGGAAAAGAAATGGAACAATGAGTAATATCAAAATAAGTAGTCATATCTGGTGTAGCCAGGAGCTGCTGTAAGTCCCACAGATCATCCTCATGGACTGTAGCAGACTGGCCTTTTCTTACTGTGAGATGTTACCCCACTCTTCCACCAAAGCTCTCAAAGTTCTCAAACATGGATTAGAAATCACAGTTTGTGTGTGTGCATGTGTGTGTGGGTGTGTGTGTGTGTGTGTCCTGGTAAACCCAAACTGAGGTTAGAGTAGCATTAAGATTTGGTTTAGGGTTAGTTGCATGTAATTATGCATAATTTACTGTTATTACTATGGTAAATACATTTTTCAGATATATAACAAGGACACTGTAAAGTAAAGCGTTACCAAATTTTGCAATGTTAATATGTTGAATATGGTGCATATTTCTATAATAAGCATTCATAGAAAAATCTCAAGATAAAACTATAGAATAAAGATAAACCTATAGAATAATGTGAGACATAATGACAAATTTCATCAGGTGAACTAATGATCTATTAAAAACATTATTCAAAAACAATACAATATTTAATTTATTTTAGCTATGCTTCTCTGTTTATGGCTCTCTCAGATGGCATTTCCGTCGTACTACCAATGTAGGAGTGAAATATAACATCAGATCTGTCATTTCCCTCATTATTACAACAGAGGAAATAGATATTCTCTCAGTCTGTGACATAAGCTACAATGTGTTTGTGCTTTACCAAACTTAATATAAATTGAATACAAAAATTGAGTGACAAAATGACAATCAGTCAAGAGTTTGACCAGAAAGGTTGCTTTGCTGAAATATCATATAGTGGGAAATCAGGAAAGCAGATAAACGGTCACAATGAGTCCTAACATCAGAGCAGCTTTACTCTCAGATTTCCTCCTTACTGAACCTTTATTTGCACATTTACTATTCATCAGAGAGTTTATAACTTTAACTTGCTGATGTACTACTTTGAAAATTCTCAAATATAAAGTTTTTATCAGGGTGCAAGGACACAGCAAGGGCATGATGTTAAATTCATTATAAAGGGACATTGATCTGTGTGACATGTCATCATGTCTGTGCAATTCTTTTTACCACTCATCCAAAGTGACCCCCAAAGTGTCACGAAAATACTGCTAGATTTTCTAGCCAAACTGTTTATTATACACCACATATTTATACTTTACAACAAGGATTAGTCTTAAGGCCCGTTCACATCAAGGACGATAAAGGGCCTATTTTAACGATCTAAGCACATGGTCTAAAGCACAAGGTGCAAGTGCAGTTAGGACGTGTTCGAATCCACTTTTGCTAGTTTAACGACGGGAAAAAGCTGGGCAGTTCAAAGCTAGACTAAAAACACATCTCTTTGACCTAGCATACACATAACACATTATAGGCTTCTATAATTCAATGTTAGGCTGCATAGATTAGGTCAGCAGGAACCGGGAACACTTCCCATAAATCCTGATGTACTCGTTACATCATGAGAAGAATGGTATCTACGCTAATTTTAGTGTCTTTGTTTATCCCCAGGTTTTCCCGCAGCCTGCCGGATCCAGGCTGTATCCAGATCTAATGAAGGACCTTTGCCTGGACCCGATGTCATAGCGGGGTGCTGAAGTGCCAACTAGTCTCTCCTTATGGAGGATCCCTTTACCACTCTACAGACAAAGCATTGTCGGGAAAATTTGGTTCGCGTATCTACCCCAAAGTGATAAAATTCTGTATCAAAAATGTTAAGGCCAGACAAGTAGTTTTTTAAGGCTTTGGTTTGTCATACAATATGGTCCCCTGAACTGCCTGGTCCACCCTGGCGGCTTCATACAATATGGTCCCCTGAACTGCCTGGTCCACGCTGTCCACCTGAACTGCCTGGCCCACGCTGTCCACCTGAACTGCCTGGCCCACCCTGTCCACCTGAACTGCCTGGCCCACCCTGTCCACCTGAACTGCCTGGTCCACCCTGAACTGCCTGGTCCACCCTGAACTGCCTGGTCCACCCTGTCCACCTGAACTGCCTGGTCCACTCTGTCCACCTGAACTGCCTGGTCCACCCTGGCGGCTTCATGCAATATGGTCCTCTGAACTGCCTGGTCCACTCTGTCCACCTGAACTGCCTGGTCCACCCTGTCCACCTGAACTGCCTGGTCCACCCTGGCGGCGTCATACAATATGGTCCCCTAAACTGCCTGGTCCACCCTGTCCCCTGAACTGCCTGGTCCACCCTGTCCACCTGAACTGCCTGGTCCACCCTGTCCACCTGAACTGCCTGGTCCACCCTGGCGGCTTCATACAATATGGTCCCCTAAACTGCCTGGTCCACCCTGTCCACCTGAACTGCCTGGTCCACTCTGTCCACCTGAACTGCCTGGTCCACCCTGTCCACCTGAACTGCCTGGTCCACCCTGGTGGCTTCATACAATATGGTCCCCTAAACTGCCTGGTCCACCCTGTCCACCTGAACTGCCTGGTCCACTCTGTCCACCTGAACTGCCTGGTCCACCCTGGCGGCTTCATACAATATGGTCCCTTGAACTGCCTGGTCCACTCTGTCCACCTGAATGGCCTGGTCCACTCTGTCCACCTGAACTGCCTGGTCCCCCCTGGCGGCTTCATACAATATGGTCCTCTGAACTGCCTGGTCCCCCCTGGCGGCTTCATACAATATGGTCCCCTAAACTGCCTGGTCCACCCTGTCCACCTGAACTGCCTGGTCCACCCTTTCTACCTCTGTCCACCTGAACTGCCTGGTTCACTCTGTCCACCTGAACTGCCTGGTCCCCCCTGGCGGCTTCATACAATATGGTCCTCTGAACTGCCTGGTCCACCCTGTCCACCTGAACTGCCTGGTCCCCCCTGGCGGCTTCATACAATATGGTCCTCTGAACTGCCTGGTCCACCCTGTCCACCTGAACTGACTGGTCCCCCCTGGCGGCTTCATACAATATGGTCCCCTAAACTGCCTGGTCCACTCTGTCCACCTGAACTGCCTGGTCCACCCTGTCCACCTGAACATCCTGGTCCACCCTGGCGGCTTCATACAATATGGTCCCCTAAACTGCCTGTTCCACTCTGTCCACCTGAACTGCCTGGTCCACCCTGTCCACCTGAACTGCCTGGTCCACCCTGTCCACCTGAATTGCCTGGTCCACCCTGTCCACCTGAACTGCCTGGTCCACCCTGGCAGCTTCATACAATATGGTCCCCTAAACTTCCTGGTCCACCCTGTCCACCTGAACTGCCTGGTCCACTCTGTCCACCTGAACTGCCTGGTCCACCCTGGCGGCTTCATACAATATGGTCCCCTAAACTGCCTGTTCCACTCTGTCCACCTGAACTGCCTGGTCCACCCTGTCCACCTGAACTGCCTGGTCCACTCTGTCCACCTGAACTGCCTGGTCCACCCTATCCACCTGAACTGCCTGGTCCACCCTGTCCACCTGAACTGCCTGGTCCACCCTGTCCACCTGAACTGCCTGGTCCACTCTGTCCACCAGAACTGCCTGGTCCCTCCTGGCGGCTTCATACAATATGGTCCTCTGAACTGCCTGGTCCACCCTGTCCACCTGAACTGCCTGGTCCACTCTGTCCACCTGAACTGCCTGGTCCACCCTGTCCACCTGAACTGCCTGGTCCACCCTGTCCACCTGAACTGCCTGGTCCACCCTGTCCACCTGAACTGCCTGGTCCACTCTGTCCACCAGAACTGCCTGGTCTCCCCTGGCGGCTTCATACAATATGGTCCTCTGAACTGCCTGGTCCACCCTGTCCACCTGAACTGCCTGGTCCACTCTGTCCACCTGAACTGCCTGGTCCACCCTGTCCACCTGAACTGCCTGGTCCACCCTGTCCACCTGAACTGCCTGGTCCACTCTGTCCACCTGAACTTCCTGGTCCACCCTGTCCACCTGAACTGCCTGGTCCCCCCTGGCAGCTTCATACAATATGGTCCTCTGAACTGCCTGGTCCACCCTGTCCACCTGAACTGCCTGGTCCACTCTGTCCACCTGAACTGCCTGGTCCACCCTGGCGGCTTCATACAATATGGTCCCCTGAACTGCCTGGTCCACCCTGTGCACCTGAACTGCCTGGTCCACCCTGGCGGCTTCATACAATATGGTCCCCTGAACTGCCTGGTCCACCCTGTCCACCTGAACTGCCTGGTCCACCCTGGCGGCTTCATAGCCGGCCAGGTCCACCCACACCATGCCACGGCCAAGGTCCGCCCACGCCTTGCCACGTCCCACCATCCCTCCCCCAAGACCTCCTCCGCTCCACCACCCTCCTGGAATTGTTTTGTTTTGGTTTTGTTTTGGTTTTGCTGGGCGTTGGGAGCCGCCCTTAGAGGGGGGTTTTGTCACATTTTGTTCTTGTCTTGCTTCATGTCTGTCATGTGATCCCCTGTTAGTCATGTGATCCTGCCATGTGTTCCCTTGTCTGATGTGTCATGTTGTCATTGGTTCATTGTTTCATTGTTCACAGGTGTCCCCTGTCTTGTCATTAGTCTTGTGTGTATTTAAACCTTCATGTCTGCCATGTGTCTTCGTCAAGTTTTGTTTCCCTGTAACCACTCTTGGTAAGCGTCATGTTCATGTTCATGTTTTTGAGTTCATGCCATGTCATGCTTTTGTTTTATGTTTTGATCTTGTTATATTTATAAATAAAGCTGCACTTGGTTTCTCAATCTTGCCTTCAGTGGATCCCTTACAACTAGATATGTTTAAATGTGTTCCCCTGTACATTTTTGTCATGTCTGCCTATTATACAGCGTTTTTAAGCGGCTTGTTTTGCTCTTTTTGTGATATCTGGCAACCCATCACATCACCTAGAGCTTTAATCATGAGAAGTTCAGAAGTGTCAAGGTCATCAAGTTCAGAAGTGACTAGGAGAGCAGCAGTATGAAAACTGAATAGCAGCTACTGTTAGTGTTGACTAAGTAGTTTAAATTATACACGCTTTGTAACTGCGTCATTATTTTACCATAGCCTGGTGAACACTGACACACCGCGCTCCCGGTCAGTGCACGTGCACGCGCATTGTCTTTTTCATCAGTAAAATGCGATCAGTTAATTTGAGCGTCAAGTTGTAATCACGTATCGAATCAAAGGAAGATTTTATCAGCTGGTTCAGTGGCCAATTGTTTGGAGTTAGAAATATATAACTCTCGCTGCATATTTGCCTCAGATACAGGATCATACATTCGCTTTAACAAGCATGTTGTTCATTACCACAGCAACCGCTTTCGTGTCATACTGCGATTTTCGTGTTTAAAAAGTAACTATACATAAGAGACAGAAAGATGCAGATAACTAGGCTATACATTATTTAAGGTTATTTCTATTCGTTACGATATTGATGTATGTAGGCTACTGTTGCTGTCAAGTAAGCTTCATGCTTTCCCCATTGCAAACGTGCACTCCTCTAAACTGGTGCTGCACTGCTCTAGTTGACTGCTGCGCCTTTTTTCCTGAAAATATCACGTTAATAACCCTTTAGAAAACGTAATTCCTTTGTGGATCCTATTGATTGACAACGCCCTCTTATTTACATGTCGTGGTATGCACAGAATAAAAAAATCTGTTACGGTTCACATTTTCTACCACGGTAATGATATATACCGTCATAGCGCCCAGCCCTACAGGTCCGGGTGGGCCAATGAGGCGTGACCAAAATGACCTGCTCCTCGTCCTCCCTGATCTTGAACAGGGTCTGTGCAAGAAGGCTCACTGGGGGAAACGCATATTTGCGGAGGCCCCGTGGCCAGCTGTGCACTAGTGCGTCCGTGCCGAGCGTGCCCTTGGTCAGGGAGTAAAACAGGTTGCAATGGGAAAAGTCGTGGAAGGCAAACAGATCTATCTGTGTGTGGCGTTGCGACATACGGCGGGAGCGTAGACCACCTTGTCGGTCGATGTACGCTACTGTCGCGGAATTGTCTGAGTGAACTAATACATGTTGGTTCTTGAGCAACGCATGGAAGTGGTGCAGAGCCAAGCGTACCGCCAGCATCTTGAGGCAATTGACATACGCTGTTGTCCTGTCCAGGAGCCCGCGGCAGCATGTCCATTGCACATGGCACCACAGCCTGTGGTGGAGGCATCTGTTGACACAACAACATGCCTGGAAACTTGTTCTAAGGGCACTCCGGCCCGTAGAAAGCTGGGGTTCGTCCACAGGGTGAAGGTCTGACGGCAGGTCAGAGTAACTGGTACTTGGAGCGTGCCTAGTTGCCATGCCCACCTCGGGACTCGATCGCGAAGCCAACGCTGAAGCGGACTCATATGAAACAGTCCGAGCGGGGCTGCCACTGAGGACGTCATATACCCCAAGAGCCTCGTAAGCTGCACGCAGATGGCGACCGAGTCGACCATACCAAGAAAAGAGATCCTCTGCCCGAGGGAGAGTTTGCTCTTTTCCCAGTTGACCCGAAAGCCCAAACGGGCGAGGTGCCGGAAAACCAGATCCCTGTGTTAGCAAATCTGGTCTCGAGAATGAGCTAGGAAGCAGCCAGTCGTCGAGATAGTTCAGAATGCGAACCCTGAGTTTCCGGAGTGGCACAAGGGCTGCCTCGGCGGTGAGCAGACTGAGGCGTCTGAGCCAGCAGCTGGGGTTCAGAACATGTTTGATTGCCTCAGTCTGCTTCTGGGTGGTTGAAACTGTTGAGTCCTCGACCGCGCCGCCGAAGAGGCCAGCCTGGGATATGGGGGAGTTGAGGAAGCGGGTTCGCTCAACCTCACACATATCAACCAGGTTAAGTCAGAGGTGTCTTTCCTGGACCACGCATGTGGACACCACCTGACCCAGGCAGCGTGCGGTCACCTTCGTCGCCTGTAGAGCGAGGTCACCATATCTTCGCAACTGATTTGTCATATGGGACGCCGTAGGTTATTTCTTTATACATTTTTTACTTCTTTTCCTATGTTGATTTTTGTTCACCTGGTTCGGAATGTGCCATTTTTTTTCTATGTAAGCACACACTAGACCAGTGGTTTTCAAACTTTAAGACTTTTTTTTTTACGCGACCCATATATAGGCTTACAGATCAACAAATGCTAAAGCTCGGGTTTCTGCATATTCGATCCCTTACTTCAAAAGCACTTATTGTTAATGATATGATTAAAGAATATAATCTAGATGTGCTGTGTTTGACAGAATCCTTGCTGAAACCAAACGATTACATTACTTTAAATGAGTCCACCCCCCAAGATTACTGTTATAAACATTAGAGGCTGACATTTTTTCGGGAATCCCGCGGGTCACGGGAAACAAAATCACTATTAATCACGGGTTTGGGACGGGACAGGAAAAAATATCAGCGGGAGTGGGCGGGACCGGGAATCGTAATAAAACTATGATACCCAACTTTATACACAAATATACAGTTTCTATAAATAAACTCTATATTTAAATTTTGAACTAAATTATATTTGCCCTTTCTCTTTATGCTCTCCTGTTTGCTTTGGTGTAAAGTGAATGACGTGCTCCACACACGCATGAGACACACGCTTTTCACACGCTCTCACGCCACACATTACATCCATTTTCTCACGCACAGAAAAATCGCAAAGCAAAGAGGACACGGAGACCGACAGACTAGACAGAGCAGGTTACTTTATGATATAAAAAAATCTCAGATTCTGTCAATTTTATTACGAAATTCAAACAATAAATACCGTTTTGGCGCTTGTAAATGTTACGTGACAGATCCCTAGCGCATGTGAACCGATCATCTCTACTAGCTAATAGTTAATAAAGACGAATGAACACTGTTGAAAGATACAGTACAACTTACCGAAATGTATATTCCTCATACATAATATCAATCAATCAGTGTTTTTCATCAGCGTGAAGAGGTCAATAACATAGCTGGAGAACAATTATGTCACATTTACCTCAGGAAAGCCATTTAATGAACATAATATAGGCTATAGCACGTAGTTGGCAAGAAAAAAAAAATAGCTATAGAGAGTATTTAGCTAAATATGTGTTCTATATTACATATTTATTATATTTTTACTTGTATCATTAAATAAAGTTGTTATTATAATAATAAAAAAACGCATTATATTTAATTTGAGTTATTTTTAACCTTAAATAATAGCCTACTACCAGCTGATAGGGCTCTCTGTATGTTTACAGCATTAGGTGAGAAAAAATAACGCCTATCTTGTGTAGCCTACCTAATATTTATCCAAATGAGTCAATATTATATCAAATCACAATAATTGAATTGAAATAATAAAAAAGCGTAGCTTACCAGAAATTGTACCATGTAAACATTGTAACATGTTGTCACTAAACCTAATAAAAATCAGTTTAGTTACTAAAATGTTAGTGACAATCACAATACACTTATTGTGATGCATTTTTTTTTACTGTAACTGACAGATTCCGGTCAAAAAAACACAACACGGGAGTGGGAGGGAATAGGAGTCATTCTTCTGGGATTGGGACGGGATTGGATGTTTTTTCGTGGGATTGGGACGGGACAGGATTTTTTTTGTGGGAGTGGGACGGGAGAGGTTTGAAAATCCACTCCCGTGTCACCCTCTAATAAACATGAGCCTCATCTGAAAGGCAAAGGGGGAGGTGTTGCTGTAATTTATAGTAATATCTTCAGAATTACTGAGAAGTCTAGTTTCAAATATAATTCTTTTGAAGTGTTGGTGCTTAATGTAACAATATCTAGTGTAAATGATAAATCACGTTTGAGATCCTGTATACAGGCCACCAGGGCACCATACAGACTTTATCAAAGTTAGATGTTAAGAACGTGTCGTGTTAATGACTAATGATCTTCGCAACATATAACTGTCCCAGCTGCTTATGACTGATAAGTTACAAAAAATAAAAGGGGGAATCATATTTGTAATATACCCAGGGAAGGATATAATGTATTTCAAGAATCAAACAAAGAATAATGGGGGAAAAAAAAAACAGCCAAAAGATCATAAACTCTTTTCAAGCATATATTGATGCATAGACAATATTTACATAAGCACATGCCAAACAATCACCAGCCAAGCAAACTGTCCCAAATAGCAACCGTAGGTGATCATAAAAGGATACTGGAGAATGAGTTAAAGGTCCCATGACATGCTACTTTTTGTAGGCTTTAATATAGGCCTTAGTGGTCCTTAGTACGGTATCTGAAATCTCTTTCCAAAAATTCAGCCTCGGTGCAGAATTATAGCCACTACAAGCCAGTCCCAGAATGAGCTTCCTTCAGACGGGCCGTTTCGGTGTCTGTAGCTTTAAATACTAATGAGGAGGAGAAAGGCGGCGCAAGGTGGAGGGTGGGTGTGGCCTATGACCATCTTGCGCAACGGTACCATGCATGTTTGTTTATGTTGGATATAGCCTATTGCAATGGCACGAAGACACGCAGTCGTTCAAGCATTTCAGTTTGACCCAGAATCTGATCCAGATGGAGAAGCAACGGATGAAGAAGTTGCAACTCAGCGGCTCCAGCAGGACGTTTCGAATGGTTAGTTTAAAATATTATGTCTGGATACGGTACTTTATTCGGATGGTTTACAGTTATTATCATGTAGCTAACGCGAACCTACTGTTGCCTTTACATGAGAGATCTGTAACGTCTGTAATTTATCTTATTACAATTACATCAAGCTCTGCGATCTTGAAATGCGGATATCGCGTGCGCCATATAACCAACAGGAAAACGGTTATCCAAATAACAAAGAAATGTACAACACTCGCGTTACAGTATGTGTAACTTGATGCTGTCTACCTTTACATTAGCGCAAGTAACTGCATAGCTGCATAGCTAATGTGACAGCCACATTCTACGTGTAAGAAGCTAGGTAACCATAAACAGTAAAGCAACACACTTATATATCATTTGTTGACTTACTTGTCCGAGGTGTGTAGCTGTGTGTACCCTTCGGTGTTCATTTGTACATCCAATTATTGAGCAATTATTATGCTTTGCTCGCTCAAAAGCCATGGTATCTCTCGTGGACAAACTAAAATCGCGCGCACGCGTTCCTACTTCCTAGCTCATTTTCTCATGGGCGAGAAATATTCTCTGGGCGGGCAAAGCAGGGAAAGGGGAGGTAACATTTCTCCTTATAACGTCATAAGGAGGAGATTCAAGATCAGCCCGGTTGAGCTTCCATTTTCTCAAAGGCAGAGAGAAATAGCAAAAGCTCGATTTACACCGATTAAAATTTCTAGAAACTTTGAGACCATATACAGGCTAGAGGAACTCATATTAATGTTAAAAAACCTCAGAAAGTGGAAATTTCATGTCATGGGACCTTTAATGATAGGTACACGGAACGTCAAAAGTCAGTTTCCTCAGGATGAGACCAGACTTGTCTGTAGTTTTTAAGTGGTCACACAGATGTCCTTCCTACAGAAAAAATATTTTCATTCCTTGGCTAATGGCATTTCTGCCTCCAAAGGGAGTCAAAGAAATAGGTCCTCTGGTAAGTAATCCAGGAGTAACATGATAGCACAACAGTCCTCTACAAGAAAAAGAAATACATCAAAAATCACCTCCTCATCCATAAACAAACAATCTATTTAAAAGAAACAGGTCTCCAATTAAATCAAAGATGTTCAAAATCAAAACATGATATAACATCACTTACATTTGGGCAGCAATCAAACAGTTTCCCAAATCAGGATTTTTCAAAGACAGCAGTCAACAGCATGTGACAAATCACACTGGATATAATTCTTCTTCTGCTACTTCCCCTTTTAAATCTAAACATGGAGTGCTACTAGTGACCCCTAGTGGCTAGGATGAACATAGCCCCCAGAAAAAGATAGTATGCCTTGTAACAGGCTGTGACAGTTACAAAACAGAAGTGAATCAATCAATCAAAACTAACTTTAGCTGGACAATAACTTTATTCTAGAGCTACTGTAAAGCCAAAACAATCTCAGTTACTGTATTTTCCTATTATCACTGTAAAGCTGCTTTGAAACAATCCATATTGTTAAAAGTGCTATATAAATGAAGGTGACTTGACTCTCTCTGACTGTTCACTGGTCTGCCTTGTTGCTTCTGCTGCTGTTGCATTGGTTTGCGTCTGTAAGCTTCGTATATCTTTCTGTTTTGAATAATTATTTACTATTATTCCTTGTTGTTTATACTGCTAAATGTAACTTACTCAACATCACACATTAACCTGACATCGCTAGCTTCAATCTAAATCGTTATTTCTAGCGGGAACAGGCTCTGGCTCGGCAGACGAGACGTGAACAGTCTCTGGCTCGGCAGACGTGACGTGAACAGTCTCTGGCTCGGCAGACGAGACGTGAACAGTCTCTGGCTCGGCAGACGAGACGTGAACAGTCTCTGGCTCGGCAGACGAGACGTGAACAGTCTCTGGCTCGGCAGACGTGACATGAACAGTCTCTGGCTCGGAAGACGAGACGTGAACTATCTCTGGCTCGGCAGACGAGACGTGAACGGTCTCTGGCTCGGCAGACGTGACGTGACGTGAACAGTCTCTAGCTCAGGCTCGGCAGGCCTGACGTGAAGTTTAAATGTGTGCACCGCCCACACACACCATATGGCTGTGGCCATAATGGTTAGTGTAGCTGTCACTGAGGGCTCAGGATTAGTGGCAGCCATATCTACT
Source organism: Abramis brama (assembly GCF_963993115.1). NCBI lineage: Eukaryota > Metazoa > Chordata > Actinopteri > Cypriniformes > Leuciscidae > Abramis > Abramis brama. The sequence goes on along the minus strand of NC_139963.1, from coordinate 1,112,545 downwards.
GAGGGCTAAGTTTCAGTCGTGGTGGCGGCCATCTCTGCTGAGGGCTCAGGTTCACGGGTGGTGGCGGCCATCTCTGCTGAGGGCTCAGGTTCAGGCAGTTGCAGCGGCGGTCATTTTGTCCGAAAACACAGATACCGCAGACATGGTGTGAACAGTCTCTGACTGGGCAGGCATGACGTGAAGAGGCCCTGGCTTGACAGGCATGACGTGAAGAGACTCAGACCTGGCAGACATGATGTGAAGAGACTCAGACTTGGCAGACATGGCGTGAAGTGGCTAAGGCTTGGCAGATACTGTGGGTTTGTGGGGCTCCTCCTCAAAACCCACAGTAAATGAGGAACCGCTCAATAATAGGGCATAGTCCATGTATTGTGCCAGAGACCAATGAATATTTCCCCCAGGCAGCTGGGAGCAAACAGGCTCATTCAAACCCACCTTAAAATGTCCTCAATGGTGAGGTTGTCTTGACAAAGACAAAGGTGGGCAACTGCTGGGTTCATAGTAAATGGTCAAGTATTATATAAAGGGATTCCACTGGAGGCAAGTTTTAAAGAACCCAAGTGCAGTTAATTACAAATAAATCAAAACATGAAACAAAAACATGGTGTGGCATGAAAACAAAAACCAAGGCATGAACATGACCTTACACAACATCAGATTACAGGAAACAATACATGACAAAGACACATGGCAAACATGAGGGCTTAAATACACAGACTAATGACAAGACAAGGGACACCTGTGAACAATGAACAGACGATTAACCAATGACAAGACACATGGCAGGATCACATTACAAACAGGGAATCACATAACAAGACACAGAAACATGACAATGACATGAAATGTGACCAAGACAAGACCAAATAGTGACAGTTATAAACATGAACCTCGTCTGAAAAGTAAATGGGGAGGTGTTGCTGTAATTTATAGTAATATTATTAGAATTACTAAGAAGTCTAGTTTCAAATATAATTATTTTGAAGTGTTGGTGCTTAATGTAGCAATATATAGTGTAAATGATAAATCACGTTTGAGATTTGTGCTGGCTACTGTATACAGGCCACCAGGGCACCATACAGACTTTATCAAAGAATTTGCTGACTTTCTATTAGAGTTAGCATTGGCTGCAGATAAAGTCATAATTGTTGGTGATTTTAATACACATGTTGATAATGAAAAAGATGCATTTGGGATTGGCATTTAAAGACATTCTTAACTCTATTGGAGTTAGACAACATGTGTCAGGACCTACTCATTGTCGTAATCATACTCTAGATCTAATATTATCACACGGAATAAATGTTGATGCCGTTGAAATTCTGCAGCAGAGCGATGACATCTCAGATCATTATCTAGTCTTGTGTAAACTTCCTTTAGCCAAGGCTGCAAAGCCGACTCCATGGTACAAATATCGTAGACCTATCACTTCTGCCACTAAAGATTGCTTTATTAATAAACTTCCTGTTCAGTTTCATCATCTCAGCATCCCAGATAGCTTAGAAGAAATGAAAGCTTTAGCATAAGTTCTGCCGGGAAGACTCAGTTGTTTGCGTCACTTATTACCTTCTCATTTATCCAATCATGTTCTAATACTAGAAGTATAAAGGACCCGTACTTACACATGTCTGAGTTCGCAGATGCTGAACGCTTCACTCAGTTGCTCGCGTTCAGTTGCCGACCAAATATGTCTCAGGACTCGCACAATCCTTGTGATTATTCTGATTCTGACGATGAAATTGTCCTGCCATCTCCTATTAAGTTTGCGCATCCAGTGCCAGACTAACCCTAAGTGTGACTAAAGTTCTCGAAGACGCCGGCATACCAATTAGCCAAGGTCTCTCAAGAGAAGATCTACTTTCTCTTGCCCATAACACGCTGGGTAATCCTCCTGTTTCTATCCATATGTATGACTCCAAATGTCTATGACTCCAAATGTATCGACATCGACAATTCAGACAAAACAAACCGGAAGGAAAAGAACGGCTAAATCTTCTTCACCCATTCCTGCAAACAGAACATCACAGCCTGCCAGGGCACCATCTTCACCTCAAATCAGCGAATCCACTGACATGAATTTTCAGCTCATCTCTGCTGTTCAAAGTCTCTCTAAAACAGTCAAAGGCCTACAATCCAAAATGACTAACCTCGAACATTCCTTTGCCAGGTCTCACTCCAGCGCTGATCCGGCAATACACTCTTCAGTTATTCCACAGTCTCGTCCTCCTCCTTTTGGATTATGCAACGCCCAGAGCGTGCCTTTGACTTCAGCTACCTTGCCTGCTTCTCTGCTTACTCTCCAGACGCCATTTCAAAATGTCTCCGCTCCACCGGCTTCTTCAAATTTCAACCTCTCCACAGCAGCTCCAGCACAAGTGTTCGGTAGGCGTTTCGTTCCACCAGCCGCTGCAACTGTGTCTAACCATCTAAGAGCCAATATCATCCAAGGTAAGGACATTAACATTGCTACCTTACTGCTTCCTTCGCCTGCTGCCGACAGGAAAATGGTAGACTGTGGTGACGTGGCAGTACTTGCTAAAAACTTTGACCCCCGTTTACAACGTAATCTTTCGTTTGGCGAATTCGTTATTGCCTTCAGTATTTACAGAGACATTTTGTGTCAAGTTTACCCCGACAGAAGGGAAGAGCTAGATCTTTATCTAGCTATGATGGCGGACTTCAGTCAAAGGTACGGGGGTACTCTATTTTAAGAATACTCTATTTTATGAATAATTTTATGAATGAAAGTCCTTTTCAGCCAAATCTGCCTCCTTTATCTCACTTTTTAATTCAAGGCTAGACTGGTCAGTTACTGACACTGAACTGCTCATCCGCCATTTCGGAGGCCAAAAAAGCTTAGCTTGTGCCATTTGCAGCACTCACGGTCACAAGGCTTAATTTTGCCCTAAAGCTTTCACTAGCAATGATCCAGCCACTGTCCACGGTCCTGAAAATGTAAGACTTTCTTCAAACTCCAGAGGTTGCTCAACTGTGGCTGAATTCAATGGCATACCTCTTTGCATTCAATTTAATGAGGCCGTTTGTTCTTTTCCTAATTGCTAATTTGCTCATATTTGTAGTGTTTGCAAGGATCCACACCCGAAATCTGTTTGTCCACGCCGGTACAAACCTGCACCCCGAGGGAAAGCCCCATTTCGGAAAAAATTCTGAATAAACACCCATCTACTCCTATCAATATTCCTAATATTTCAAGCTACCTCTCTTCTCACCCCGATCCGTTATTTGTTGATTATTTAATCACCAGTTTGTCCCAAGGGTTTCGGGTGGGTATCCTTTCTCATCTTTCTGCCTCTTTTGTTGCCAAAAATTTGCAATCTGCCAGAAACGTACCTGATGTGGTTTCAGCTCTTCTAGACAAAGAGGTTAATAAAGGATATGTTATTGGCCCTTTCACTTCTCCTCCTTTTTCTCCTTTTCGGATTAATTCCATCGGCGTCGCAACTCGCAAATATTCTGGTAAAAAACGTCTAATCTTCGACATGTCTTCTCCACATTCCTCCAACATAGCTAGCGTTAACGAATGCACAATGATGCTTTTAAATCTTCTTCAGACCTACATCTATTTACCGATGCCACCCCATCTATTGGCTTCGGTGTTTTTTTCAAGGGCAATGGTTTGCAAAGAAATGGCCAAACGATTTTCCTAAGACAAAATCAAGCTCCGTGTCTTCTGCGCTCTACGAGATTTATCCTTTAGTCTTAGCCAGCGTAATCTGGGGTTCAGCATGGTCAAGGAAACGCGATAACAAAGCCACAGTTGCCATAATCAATAAAGGCAGGTCATCGTGCCAAACGATCATGCCTTTTTTGAGGCGCTTAATCTGGCAATCAGTCACTTTCAATTTCATTATTAAAGCTGCTCATATACCCGGGCACTGCAACGTTATTGCTGATGCGCTTTCCCGCTTTCGTTTTCAGACGTTCAGACGGCTTTGCCCTTCAGCCAATACAGAACCAACACCCTGCCCTCCCCTATCAGCAACTATGTTAAATTAGATGATTTGCAAAGATCAGCTAGACATTACATGTCTAAAGGAGTTGCTCCTTCCACTTTCAAAGCTTACACTTCCGCTTGGTCTTCTTTTTTAATGTTTTGCTTTTCCTTTCAAGATTCCTTTATTTCCTATCCTGGTTACGACTGTTTGCTATTTTCTTGTTTTTAATTTCGAAAATCGCAATTTAAAAATTTCCTCCATTCGCAGATTGCTCGCTGGCATTCAATTTTATGCAAAATATTTTAATCCCGATTTTCCAAGTCTCTTCACTGCTTCTTCTGTTCGATTACTGCTCAAAGGCATAGTTTAGTTTAGTTTAGTTTATTAAGATCCCCATTAGCTGCTGCAAAAGCAGTAGCTATTCTTCCTGGGGTCTATAGACTTAAACAAACAAAAAACAAAAAAAATCTTATAACATAAAACATACATTATACAGACAAAAATGGAGTGCACACATTCATACATAACAATACAGCAACGTACTAAAAAATAAAACAATAAAACAACAGGTCTACATTATTCATCATCACAGTACACAGTTACAGCTATACTTCTATAGGGTTCATAATTTTCACAATGTTTTCCCTCTCTTCAACCATTCATATCAAAAAAGCAACAAATATAAATAATAACAATTATTCTAATGTAAATAAATAAAGTCTTAATCTTTTACGAAAAGTCATTGCATTCATTCCCAAAATCAAAAACTGCGGAAGAGAATTCCATGCCACCATTGCTCTATACAGCACTGTCCTTTGCATAAAGTTAGTTCTACACGGAGGTAACAAAAAGCGACTCTCTGTTGACTGACGAGTGGAATATTGATGCACAGCACTAAAAAAAGACAGTCTGCTGTAAAGTATTTCTGGCATTTTTGTAACAATAATTTTTCTAACAAAGTTAACAATACAATAATTAATCCTACTTTTTACACTTAGCCAAACTAACCTAGTATTCAATTCTCTAACACTAGTCCTGAAAGGGCAACTTAAAACTACCCGAGCTGCTTTATTTTGAGCAACTTGCAATTTTCTTAAATTCATTTCAGTTGTACTTGACCAAATAATTGAACAATAATCCAAATGTGATAAAACTAATGATTCTACTAGTATTTTCATCACTCGATTTGGAATAAATTTTCTACAATGCTTGACAACTGCCAGACTCCTGCCCATTTTCAATAATATTTGATTTATATGACTATTCCAATTTAACAAACTGTCAACAGTCACACCGAGTAGCTTTACCTCAGTAACCTGTTCTATTACAATACCCCCCACAGTCAGACTCAACACAGGCGGATCTTTTAACAAATACTTGGATCCCAACACCATACATTTACTTTTCCCTGCATTAATCACCATTTTATTGTCCCTAATCCAATTTTCAATTAGTTTCAGTTCAACTTGTAAAATTGTATTAAGTTCAACAAGGGTTTGCGCGGACGTATAAATTGTAGAATCAATTTATACGTCCGCGTCTCAGCATAGCTAAATCCTCTACGAATTCCCCCGATAAAAGGTTGCCTTTTTCTCTGCCTTTATTGCAAAGATTAATCCTTTCCCTACGCAATGGCCTTTTTTCCACACACTCTAATATTCTGCTAGAATGTTTTTAACTGCTTTCTACAATTATTAGCAATAATTTTTGCCCCTTCTCATCTATGATTAGATTCCTTAAAATCCGCCCCAGATCCTCAGATCACTCACCCCTATTCTCACTTTCTAACGGAGCACCTCTTTCCAAAACCTGGTTCAGATCTCATCTAGTTTCTGTCTTAAAAAACTGTAGTCTATCCCCTTCCCTGTATACCGGACACTCATTCAGGATTGGAGTAGCTACTACAGCAGCCGAACGTGGCGTTCCTACAGCAGCTATCAAGATCCTGGGAAGATGGTCTTCTTCTGCATTCGAGTCTTATATAAGACCTGATCTAAAGATCATCCTTGAAGCTCAGCAAGCTCTGCAGTAACAAATCAGGTAAATCCCTATGCAACTATATTGCTTGCTGGGTCATTAATAAATGGATGATTGTTACAATATCTTCTCCTGAGTCTTTCTGGTAGAACTGGATGTTGCTCTAAACTTTTAACTCTCTCTTTTCCAGCACTTTAGACACAGTTGCTCCATTATGCTTAAAGAAGATTAAAGAAAATAGTCCAACGTGGTGGTACAACGAGCACACTCGGGCCCTTAAGAGAGCAGCCAGAAAAATGGAGCGCAACTGGAAGAAAACAAAACTAGAGGTATTTCGCATTTCATGGAAAGAGAGCTCGATTGCATACAGAGAGGCTTTAAAAGCTGCTAGATCTGCTTATTTTCCAACCCTATTAGAAGAAAATAAACAAAACCCTAGGTATTTATTTGAAACAGTGGCTTAACTAACGAAAAATAAAGCTCAGAAGTTTCCAGGCAGCACAGCAGTAATGACTTTATGAACTTCTTCACTTATAAGATTGATAATATCAGGGAGAAAATTATAACAATGTAACCGTCTACTACAGTATCGCATCAGGCAGTGCATTGTAGTCTCCCTGAGGAAAAATTTTATTCATTCATTGCTATAGAAGAGGAAGAATTCGTTAAACTCGTTAAATCATCTAAATCGACAACATGTATGTTAGACCCTATACCTACTGAAAGAGATGCTCCCAAAGGTCATAGATCCTCTTCTTAATATCATTAATTCATCTTTGTCATTTGGATACGTACCAAAAACTTTTAAGATGGCTATGATTAAACCGCTTGTTAAAAAAACGCAACTTGATCGTACAGAATTAGTCAATTACAGGCCGATCTCGAATCTACCCTTTCTGTCAAAGATACTAGAAAAGGCGATATTCTAACAACTATGGTCCTTTTTAGAAAGAAATGATATCTGCGAGGATTTCCAGTCAGGATTTAGACCGTACCATAGTACCGAGACTGCTCTCGTTAGAGTCACAAATGATTTGCTCTTATCATCCAATCGTGGTTGTATCTCTCTATTAGTGTTACTCGATCTTAGTGCTGCATTTGACACTATCGACCACAACATTCTTTTAAATAGACTAGAAAATTATATTGGCATTAGTGGAATTGCATTAGCATGGTTTAAATCATGCTTATCTGACCGTTATCAGTTTGTAGCAGTAAATTAAGAGATGTCTTCGATCACAAGTTCAGTATGGCGTACCACAAGGCTCAGTACTAGGACCATTGCTGTTCACTCTGTACATGCTACCCTTGGGAGTTCTCTTACGAGAGTACTCTCGTGTTGCGTAAGTTTAGCTTACGCTATGGGAAAACTCCTTTTCTCGAGAATACTGAAGCCAGAAAATTATCCTTAATTTTCCAAGATGTAAAACACATTTGCTGCAGCAGGCAGACATAGGCGAGACAGCTCGCACACCTATTGGTTGGTCTGCAGCAACTGCTGCAGCAACTGCACACCAGAATGGGTGTGGCTACAAGCCTATAAATACCCACCGCTGATGTTGCATGATGATTTCGTCTCCTTCAGCGAGTGACTTCACAAAGAAGCCGCGCCGTCGAACAGCCTTCAGCGGGACGAGCTCGAGTTCGAGGATGCCTGCCAGATTGCAGAAAAAGAGTACTTAATTGCACACAGCTTGCTAATATTGGCAAGGAAGTGAAAATACATTTTTTGTTGTTTCAGCTTTTGATCTTTTGTTCAAAAGTATAAAACAATCCCCTGTTCTAACAGTTACAAACACAACACAGTTTCATTAAAACAAAACAAAATAAACCCCAATATATTTGGTAAATTAGATGTGTGGCACAATTACTGGTACCCATTTATTCAGCATTCTGTGCCATTACTGTATATTACCTATATTTGTAAGTCTCCTCTGTTGTGCTCATATGTTTTATAACAGGCAAGGATAAAGAACTGCAGCCAACTGGCAAGGACTTGGACAAACCACACACAACAAAGGGTAAGCTGTTTTTCAAATGTCTTATGAAATGTGTCACACTTTCCATTTTTTGTGAAAGTTCAGTCAGAATTAAGTCATTTCAATTGGAATCTACAAAGAGACCCATTTATATTGACAACAGAGTTCCCTTAAAGGGTTAGTTCACCCAAAAATGAGAATTCTGTCATTAAATACTCCCCCTAATGTCGTTCCAAACCCGTAAGACATTTGTTCATCTTCGAAACACAAATGAAGTTATTTTTGACGAAATTTAAGAGGATTCTGATCCATCCATATGCAACAACGTCATTGCAACTTTCAAGGCCCAGAAAGTTAGTAAAGACATCATTAAAATAGTCCATGTGACTACAGTTGTTCAACCTTAATGTTATGAAGAGAATACTTTTTGTGCGCACAAACCAAACAAAAATAACGACTTAATTCAACCATTTCTTCTCTTCCACGTCATTCTCCTACTCTGTTGACATAGTGTAAACAGTGCAGCGCTTCCGGGTTCTACGTCAGAACACCGGCTCACCATTGGCCGACGCTGGTCATGTGAGCACCACGACACATGCGTGTGATGCTGACACAGGAGTGTTCTGATGTAGGATCAGGAAGCGCTGCACGTGTTTACACTACGTGAATAGCGTAGGAAAAGGATGTGGAAGAGAAGAAATTGGGGGGGGGGTTTGTGCACAAAAGTTTTCTCATCGCTTCATAACTTTAAGGTTGAACCACTGTATTCACATGGACTATTTAACAATGTCTTTACTAACTTTCTGGGCCTTGAAAGTTGTAATGACGTTGATGCCTATGGAAGGACAGAAACCTCTTGTATTTCATCAAAAATATCTTCATTTGTGTTTCGCAGATAAACTAGGGTCTAACAGGTTTGGAACGACATGAGGGAGAGTAATTAATGACAGAAGTTTCATTTTTGGGTGAACTAACCCTTTAAATTTAATGTGGAGGTCAAATTTGGTGAAAAGTGGAAAGCGTCTATATCTCAGTGATCTGTGCTGATGGAGCTTTGTAACAGCAGCATGGCAGATCCAAAGTGGAGGAAGTGCTTATTTTACTGGCTACTTCTCTCCATACAGCGACTTTTTACGGACCATTTCTTAATCTTAATCTGCAAGTGTTGTTGGACAGAACTGTCTGAGAATTCAGGCTCGAGACTAGATGCCCTTACGGAATGAAAATATATTTCCAATATTTATGATCAATATATTATGATCAGTAAATGGTGTAAATATACTTAGTGAAAAAATGTATTCACAATATATTTACACTATAAAATGTCATTAGTCGAGTGTACTTCGAAAACGTGGAAAACATTTATGGATTTCCTTAAATTTCAAGGGCGTTTTAATCAAATTTGAAAGTTTCTAATAGAAAAGCATACACAAGAGTGTCGGGACAATGACTTTGTGCATTTATTTGTATTTATTTCACTGAAACTTTACTGAATAAATACAAAAAAACATTAACTTAACATAGAAGTTAATAGAAATCACTTCAATAGATTTCTACATTTTAAATAAAGCAACATGCAGCATATTCTCAATGTTTCTTGTTCTTCTGCTAATGTTATAATGTGTTAAAGTCGAGAGCCCAACTAAAGCAAACACTGATCACAATCTGGTGACTAATATTATATTATTTTCAATAAATCATCAACATCTAAATCTAAATCTAAATATTAATTCTCAATAAGAACTTGTGTAGACGTCTGACAGACATCAAGTCAGTCTGGTTAGTAATAAATGAAGCTGGTAATGCTGTTTGAGGAGCTTTTAACCCTCCTCTGCTGAGATCTTCAGAGATCTGTTAGTGTTTAATGTTCTGTTGGGGTTTAAAGGGTTTGTGCTGTCGGAGTTTTGTGCTGAAGAACAGAGCCTGTGCTTCAGTCTAGAGTTCTCAACGGGTCGGGTCGGCCCGACAAACCCGACGGGACCCGCGGGTTCGGGCCGGGTTCGGGTCAAAAATATAATCAAATGACTCGGGTTGGGTCGGACCTCGGGCTTAATCTTTTCCGCTCAGTGAAAAAAAAAAAAAAACATTTATTAATCATCGCTGCTGTTCACCGTAAAGAAAGTCTGGCTGCTGCGTGCAACGTGCATCATGGAGAGGGGCGGGGCAGACCTGACACCGCTGCGTGCACGCCTTTAGCCTGGAGAGAAGAAGATGGAGTTGGTGAAAAGTAAACTTGCCGCAGTAAATTCACCGTCGCTACTACAGACTATTTATATATTTGAAGTTTATTGTTTCAGTTGTTTGTATTGTTAAAAGGCGTAAACATTAAAGGTTGATTTGAATTGCCGTCTGCTGGTCATGATAAAAATCCAACGCGGCGTCGGACCGCGGGCCGGGTTCGGGCAGATAATTCATGTTGATGTGTCGGGTTACGGGTCTGGGCTTTAAAAGCCACGGGCCGGGCCGGGCCGGGTCGGGTTGTAATTTTCAGGCCCGTTGAGAACTCTACTTCAGTCCAGCAGAAGAACAAGAAACATTGAGAATATGCTGCATGTTGCTTTATCTAAAAACTGTAATTGTATTGGAGTTATTCTTTTTTAAATGCATTTATTCAGTGAAGTTTCAGATATGCACAAAGTATTTACAGTTTAATAAATAGAAATAAATGCAAAGTCTATCATTGTCCCAACACTCTTAAGTCTTTGTACTAGCAACTTACAACTTTGATTAAAACACCCTTAAGAAATGTAAGGAAATATTGTTCCTCATGTTTTTGAAGTACACTCAATTAATGACATTTTACAGTGTAAATATATTTTAAATATGTACTTTTTATAAATGAAAGTGGCAATTCCTTGTAGCACAAAGCAGATGGTCAGTTTCTGCTATTTGATTAAATTACTGGATTCCAATCAACAAACACAGGCTCTGTTGTTCCTGGACTGTGACGCCGAGCAAATGGCGCCTACCATTTGCGTAAATCATTGATCTCTGATCTGAGAACACAGATCTTTTCCTGAGTAAACAAAAAGCATTCTGTTTGACTGTTCGGTTAAGATTTGCTGACCAGCAAGGCGTCATTCTGGCTGGAGACCACGCTGAGCCTCTGGGGATTTCACCAGCTCGTATGACACCTCGAACAAGCCACCATTGTTTTAACAGATGTTCGACCAAAGTCCACTGATTGTTAAACTCATCAATTCTAGGCAACGCACATACATACTGATTTCCCCTGAGGGGGGATAACGCGAGTTCACCCAGCAGCCATCCAGCCGCGTGAACTGTGAATGACTTTGCGCACCAACACACACACACACATACGCAGAAACCCACTACAGAAAAGGACTTTTTACCCATAAAGTCACTCTTAAATGTACTTAATATATCCCGTTTTGTGTTAAGAGGTGTTTATAAACCATAGGAAAGCATATATATGTCCTATTGTAACATTAATCGAACTGCAAATGCCTATACTAATGCATAATAATGTATCTTTGCATTGCTACAAAGTTTATATTCTATTTTTGATATCTCTGTAATCCTCTCAATCTAACAGAGTTGAATTCTGATAGCAGAATGCAGTAATGTGCATTGTTTTATACATTTCATATGTCTTGAGCAAATCTTCTCAAATTCGATCTCACTCATGACTCATTCGAGTGGGTGACAGGACAAAGGAAGACCTTCCGCTCGAAATGCTCTAAGATGATTCGTCCTCCACGCAAAATGGGGTGGGGACAGGATTCCCTCAAAAGACGGAACTTCCCCGTTTCTCTCTTCTCCCTCCTTCGACTCCTTCGAAAACTTTGGAAACCCAAGTCCGGACCGGCTTCGGCCTGCTTCTCTTCTCTTTTATTTCTTTGTATGTTTTCTATAGTCTAGTTTCGTTTTCCTATTCGCCTCTGTTCATTCACGAGCTGAATGAACTTAGCCTGAATCCTTCTCGGTAACGTTACGTTCAAATGAACCTTCAAATCTTCCCGCTGCACAACTCCGGAAGAAACCATGACACGCAGCTCAGCTCTAAAAGGGACACACCGATACCTTTTTCTCAGCTCCACAAAAGAGTGCCTCAAACTGCAAGTATCTGACATATTTTAAAGCTGAATCTAGGTGTCTCTCAAAAGGGTTATTTGTTTGTAATAAGTTGCCAGGCTCTTCTTCAATTCTCTCTATCAATCTATCCTAGATTGATTCTGTCTATATTTCTCACACTACGGGTCCCTGAAATGTTTGATCTAGCTACAAGCTTTACAATTTGATGACGGTTTTAGTAACCTAAATCTTATAACAAGAAGGTGATTTTTCCTGGCCAGAAAACTGATCTTCTTGGAATTATAAGAAGAAGCTGATAAGTTAATCTTACGGTCTTTGCTGGACAAACAACTGTTTGATAATTATATTAATTTCCAGTAAAAGATATCAGGATAATTGATCTGAAGAATGATATATTGATATATTCAATTTATCTATTTTTCATCATTTTAATGTAACTGTAATGTGCAATACATATTAATCATATTCCTGATTAATTATTACAATTCCCTGTATATCATTTGAGCTAATGCGTTTACGTTACATCCTTGTGTATTATTCAATATATTGTAAAATATAACAATATATTATATATTTTTCTGTATATTTACACCATATAATATATTGATAATAAATATGTAACTATATTTTCATTTCCAAGCAAAATCCTTATAATTGTGTTGTTTTTTTAGATCTGTTGCCGTTGGTCACCGTGGGCCAATATAATTTAAGCATGGGTAAACCCCTCCCATTATGTGCAGCTTTAATTAGGTCCTATATTGTAAATGTTTAGTTTTTAAAGGCTTAAGCATGTAAAGAAAAGAAAAGAAAAGAAAAGAAAAGAAAAGAAAAGAAAAGAAAAGAAAAGGGAAAGGTCCTCTTGTACAAATTTACTTCTTCAGTTTCCCAAGCAGTATTTATGGTTAAGACCAATAAAAACCTAAATATTTTGTCATGTTTGGCTTGGTCCATTTTCGCCCCAGGTCCATTACACATCTTAGATAGTGACTAAATTACCAGCAATATTTTTGTCAAAATAGTCATTTTTAATACAGTATCAGTAGCTGCGTTTACATGGACCCTTATAATCGGATTGACGGCTCAATCGGACTAAAAAACCTTCATGTAAACGCCTTGATCCGATTGAGATTTCATATGTTATTCATGTTCATGTTGTGTGGGATAACAATTACTTTTATCCCAATCACAATCATTGGGTTTCATAGGTTTCTGTGCGTGACAAACTTTTAGGATGACGAATAAGAAAAAACACAAATAGCAATATATCTTGTTGAATGCCAGCATGTGCTTGTGTTTTAATTCAGAGTTGATTTAGCAAACACACAATGATACCTGTGGGTCAGTGCCCCATGAACATTTCCTGCTTGTCATACAACATGACTGTCTTATTTATCAAAATGTGGACCTCTTCAGATTCTCAGTTGAAGAAAAATAGATTTCTGTTAAACAGGAAGTGAGGTGAGGCTGTTGTCACTGTTTACATCCATGCAAATGGTCTATTAAAATACAAGAGTTTATGGGAATTAGTAAATTGTAAAATAAAGTAAAAATCCATAAATATATAAATATAGACAATTCTCCCTTTTAAACAACTCTTTAATGATGATCTAAACTTAATATTTATTGTTAATCTGGTACAGGTTTAAATTTGTATTAAAACTAGATAACCTACAACTAACTCATAATAGCGCCCCTCGGTGGTGGTTTGGGGTAAGACACAATAGGGAGGTCCCCACCGGAATAGAAAAACCAGACAAATATTCACCTCTCTAAAATTAAGAATTTCTGATAAAAAAGTTGATTTTTAGGATTCAAAAATTCCCCCCAGACACTTCTGATTAAAAATTATGTCTTTATTGCACATGTGTCGAACTCCAGTCCTGGAGGGCCACTGTCCTGCAGAGTTTATCTCCAACCAGCTCCAAAAACACCTGCCTGGAAGTTTCTAGTAATCCTGAAGACCTTGATTAGCTGGATCAGGTGTGTTTAATTAGGGTTGAAGCTAAACTCTGCAGGGTTGTGGCCCTCCAGGAACTGAGTTTGACACCCCTGCTTTATTGTATTTAGAAATTGGTGTCCCCATGTGTAACCTTCTAGTCAGGAGTCCTGAAGAATAACAAATTTTAAGAATCTATTTCAAATATGTTTTAGATCTGCTTATCCTATTTCCTTACATAACATCACATAAAAAACTAAGGTGAACTATACTGTATTGGGCATTCAAGGTGAACATGAGGGCATCCATTTACTGATTAGATTTAACAGTTTCCTTTGAAGGGGTTTTGTTAGTCTTTGATCTTTCTACTAAGAGTTGAACTATGTGTGAATGTTTACCTAGTCTTAGTTCTCGTGACCATGTGTTGTTTATACAATTTGGGGGGTACCATTATCTCAGTTGGGGGTAATTGCCTCTATTGTCTTTAGATGATTAGATTCAGTAGTCATCTCTAAGGCTGTGTGTAAGTTCAGCACCTTTAAGGACAGCCCACTGAATTGCCTATAAGATACCATGTAAAGTTCCTTTAGTCAGATAATGTTGGAAGTACTGCAGCAACGTACAGCGGAGTTCTCAATAAAGAATAACTTCTGTTGAACGCGATCCCAACTGTCTCCTGGTCTCTGCTTCGATGAAAGAAAACTTTACAACAGTCCCTACAACGTAGCAAAAACAAGTATGTGTGTGTGTTTGTGAGTGAGTGTGTCCTGGTAAACCCAAATGTCCCCACAAAGATAGTAATATCAGAAATGTCTGACCTTGTGGAAAAAAAATTGTTATGGTCCCCATGAAGAAAACATGTTATAAATTATACTAAATTATGTTTTTTGAAAATGTAAAAATGGATCAAGTTTTCTGTGAGACAGACAGTCAACACAGAAGCTGCTGCTGCATCCTGATTATGAAAGGTAAGTCATATCGTTTTTATGTGTATATATAACATTAAGTATTGTGTACTGAGACGTTGAATATAATTATAAAATATATTTTTTTTAAAACGAAGTTCCCTTTAGTCTGTTTTAATGATCTCCGGGAAGTGAGATCGATTGGAAATTAATCCTAGCTATCCCCGTTAGCTCGCTAGCAGTAATAAAGTAATTAATTAAAACATTATACTAGCGAAACCGTTTAGAGATGTACTACCAGTAAGTTACCTACTACAATAAACTAAGTAACGTTAGGCCTAGTCTGAAATCACTATCTAGCATTATGACTGTTTTACGGTATTTGTTATTGCAAATGTATTAAAGGGACTTAAGTGATGGTCCGTCAAAGCTGAAGCAGTGCTCCAGACTGGTAACGTACTTTTTTCGTACAGGTGCGACTACAATTGTCACTAAATGCGGAACAATAGAGCTCTACTCATTTGAACCGTAGTGCATGGACCATTTATCAGCTCGGCCCAGCGGCGCGCTGAAATCTCCGAGATGAAAGAAAGATGAAAAAGTGCAGATATTCCCAACAACATTGAAGAAACATTGTGCAACAAATAAACGATTAGTTCACGATTAGTTAAAGAAAGTTTGTTATGTTTTCCAATACACAGATTACCTTGATTGACTGTAGTAACACAAACTGCAACTATGGTATTTTGGCAGAAATGTGGTAGGCTATATTCATAATGAATGTTGTTATATGAATAGTCATGCATATGCATGCAACGGTATTAATACAGGAGTAGCTGAAGCATCCAATTATAGTATTTTTTTTCTTATTAAGTTTTTGCCTTTTATTTAAATGTGTTGTACTAAATGTGTTATACTTTTGTTTTAGACAAATGGGTTAATATGTGAAGCAGACTACAACAGTTTATCTTCTGCCATTTAATTGAAACCTTTCAAGGTGATTAAACTATTGAAATAAGTGATATATAAAAGGGTTTTAGGGCTAGTTTACTTTTCTGAAAATATATATTTTTTTTTCTGCTTCATTCTAACACAGGAAGGAGTAAATTAAAGTTTTACGCTACTGAATGACAATGGTTCTCAGCTCTGGTCCTGGACAGTGTACAATAGTGTCAGGTCACGAAATCACAGGATCCAGTTGCGAATAATAAATGGGGTTTATTGTAAACAGCAATATGAATAAACAGGACAGCTGGTGAAAACTCTGGTCGGCAGTAGGTCCTTGGCAGCGCAGGACTGCAGTGGGCTGAACCTCAATTCCTGGACAGACGAGGGTGACTGAAGCGAAGAACGAATCTTCAACAGGCAGAACAATGGCTGACAGAGAGACGCAGGATATCCGTGAGAAACTGGACAAGGAACTGCACAGAACATGAAGCAGACAGAGTACCAGCAAACAACGATCTGACACTGAACCTTCTTCTTCTTCTTGTAGTTTCCGGCAGACTAGACGCATCTATGGCGTATTCACACTGAACCTGACAAACACAGCACTACATATAGGAATAGGACTCATAAACGAGACACACCTGCGACTGATCTGATCTCTCGTCAGCACAGCTGACGCTGATAGGCAATCAGATCAGATCAGTACACACAGAATGAACAAGCAAACCCGTGAACCGTGACAAATAGTACACATTTTGGATGTCTTCCTTATCTGGCACCGGTCTTGGAGTCCCTCTACTAACAAGCTGGTAAGTTGAATAATGATTAGAGAGACCAAATGTGCAGTACTGGGACTACTACAGATCCAGGTACAGTTAATTACTTATGTTTGTTTGTTTTTTCAGCTGTCTTCCCTTATTTTAATACAGTATGTTTTAATTTCAGTAGAGTCTGAGTTGTCTGATGACTGACAATGATTGAGTGACAAAAGAAAGCAAGAAGTCCTCACAGCCAAGTCGAGGAGTTCATGAGACACACACCACCTCAACAAACTGCAGTGCGTGGAATTGGTCCTCAGGAACAAAAACTTTTAAAGAAATCATTCGAGAACATCCCAGACTTCACAGTTTTCTTGGAATGGTGAGTTTAATGATGTTCAGTATAGAGGGTATGCGCGTGACGTCACTGTCGAGTGACTGCGGTTACGCCCACTGAGTGGCAGAATGACTGCCGTGAAAAACACCCAAAACACATCAAAAATGGGAAAGAGCTTTTCGATTTATTTGTACAACTAGATTTGACAAGAAATCTGAGGTATATTTTTACAGACTGCCGAAAGCTACTCTACAGTAGTAGTGGGAAGTTCGGATAATTTTACTGACTCGGATATTTGAATCTCGTTCATTAAAATGAACGAATCTTTTTTTCAAGTCATTTCGTTCATTTCAGCAGAATGTATTTAAAATGTTACATGTCAATAGCCAAATTCACCAAACACATCAAATGTTGATCACATTTAGAATAAGAAAAAAATTGAAATGCTAGTAAGAGGCCAAATTATGAGAAAGAAACAATTAATTCATTTATCTGGGTCTTCAGGCTATGTAGTCTGTTAGTATGTCATGTAACTGTGTTTTGTTATTAGACTTTATATATATAATATATATCTTTATCAAAGTGATTTTTCCCATCATAGATAAAATTTAAAGGGGAACTGAAATGAACAAAATATAATTCGATAACGTTGGTTATTAAAATTGTAAACAAATTAATTCAAAAATAATATTAAAAACAAAACATAGTCTATATGAAGTTTTTCCCCAATACTGAAATTTACATTTGTTGTTATCAGAGCGCAGCCATGTTCAATGACGTCATTGGCATGGTACCACTGTGGGCTACTAACGTTATGTCAGGCTACTCTGACTCAACTGACTAATTTTAACAGTATGGTACAAGTTAACACTAAAAACAGCATTCAAGTAAGAAATTCAATCATCAACGTATACTGATTCTTATATAGACTGCTGTCACTACAGTAATGCTGGGATAGAATATACTGATACACATACACAATTTCTTACAGATGTTTACATTAAGACAAAACCAACTGTTTATTTGAACCTTGTGTTTTTGACACTTTAAATGCAATAAAACGATAAAGAGAATTTAGTTTAGTGCACGCGTTGTGACAGCTGGCTGTCTGTGCATTGCGTTTAGGCGTTTGCGCTCGTCAAATTTAAACTGGCAAGGAGCGCCACCGCGTCTCTCATACACAGTTTGAAAGTATCTTGTGGGTGTTGTTGATGGATATTGCTTATATTGGATAGCATCCTCGATGTCGGATTAATTTAGCAAGGTGATCTACGGTGAAGGTGAACATCAAGATAACAACTAAGGGCTGAGTGACTGTTCCCTGTGGTGGAATGATCTGCCTAACTCATAGTCCATAGCCATTTTTAAGAAACTGCTGAAGACGTATCTTTTTCGGCAGCACCTGATCCAGTAATACTAACACTTTCTTTATCTAAAAAAAAAAAAAAAAAAAAAAAAAAATAATATATATATAAAAGTACTGCGTTAGATTGAACTGCGAAGGGTCATAGCACTTACATATTGTTGTCCTACTGTTAGTTTAATTGCTTCTATTGTTCTCATTTGTAAGTCGCTTTGGATAAAAGCGTCTGCTAAATGAATAAATGTAAATGTAAATGAGTGGAACTTGTTTACAGGACCCGCCGTGGTCACATTTATGCCACAGTAATTTTGCAAACAGGTTATTCGGTCCTTGATGGCATCGAAGGTGTTATATTCGCTTGTTGGACAGATCACAATTTTTGAACATGCTCTTGAGATGCCATTTTGCTGGAGCTGTCAAGGTAGTCTACCATGCCAGTGACGTCACGGACCATTGAAGTTCAAAATGGCTGCGCCCTAGTAACAAAACAACAAACTAATATCACTGTTTTTCCCCCTTGTAACTACTTCAGCAGTTTTAAGTGTCCTACCACAAATAACAATGATAACATCTGTTATATCACCTTTAATTTCTATTTCGTTTCAGTTCCCAGCATTTAGTACCACATTCATATGGAAAAGAACCATCATAACAGAAATTATAAAATTATAAATTGAAAGAAATTAAAAAGCTATAATTTGAGACCAAAGACGCAGCACGTTACTGTTAAAAAACTGATTAAGTCCTTGTTTATAAGAAAGTTTGGGAATTATTAACTTATTTATGTGTCCAGCACCGTCACATCACGTCACGTGACAGAAGAACGAAAGACTCAAAAGAATCAGACCCGAAGACTCGAGAGGTGAACTAATCATTTCTCTTTCCGGTACTGACAGCATAGTCTTTATGGGACTGACGGGAAGAACGAAAGACTCGGACCCGAACCTGAAGACTCAAGAGATGAACTAATCATTTCTGTTTCCAGTACAGAACTTTTAGGATGTTGCGCATGCGCGGTCAACACAAAATTAACTAATCATTTTATGAACCGACGTGAGTGCTTTGTGCAAAAAATCATAATTGTTGCGTTCACGCTCTTGTCGTCTGCTCTCACATTAACACAACACGCATGCGTATAGGTGCTCTCGTGAACGTGCGTTTGAGTTTAATATTTTGTAAATAAGGTGATAAATTATGGTTAAGGGATAGAATATACTCATGTCGCTCAATACTAAATAACATTGAGGTTGAACCACTGGAGTCACATGGATTACTTTAATGATGTCTTTTACCTTTCTGGGGCTTAAAAGTGATAGTTGCGTAGCTGTCAATGGAGGGACAAAAATCTCTCAGACTCATCAAAAAGATCTTTATTTATGTTCTGAAGATGAACGAAAATCTTACAGGTTTGGAACGATATGAGGGCGAGTAATTAATGACAGAATTTACATTTTTGGGTGAACTACCCCTTTAACAGGAGGTGTAATGACTAATTAGAGTGACCATAATTAGACTAACCCCCCCTTTAAAGATATCTTAATATCCTTTTAGATTCTAATTCTTAAAGCTACACTGTGTAATTTTTTAAGTTGATTCTTAGCAAAAAACACTTTGTTCTTTCAAAATTATATGTGTTCATTAATGTGTAATTACTTCTACCAACTAATCAAGTATTCTCATAAGCGTAGAATCTGCCATTTATAATACATATGAGCGAGTCGCTTGAATGGCGGAAGCCATGTTGCGCATCCATCTTGAAAATACATTAGACAAAGAGGGATATACCGGGAAATTCCAGCTTCGCCTTTCGCGTTTTTACACTCAGTGGCACCGTGACGAATGTGAGGGGGAGATTACTCGCGACTGCCGGCAGATTTGAAATAATACGGCCACCGAGTTAAAACGCCCTCGGAATGGGAGGGGCTAGAAAGTAATATTCAGTTGGTAGTCATATACAATTTTACTGCTAGATGGGAGTAAATCCTACACAGTGTAGCTTTAACAAACTTTTCTTTTAGTTTCTTAATTTTAAAGGCCCAATATGGTTGATTTTTTAGAGATATAGGGATGTTAACGTGGCTCCATGAGTAAATTGGTACACATTTTCAATGATTGCACATTTTCTGAAGAACAAACAATGTTGAAACTAAAAAAAATCTCGTTTTTTTTTTTCTATCAACACAATTGAACATTCCTGAGTGCCATAAATAGTATTTTTCCAAAGTTTGTGAGCCTGTAACTGCAAAAGTATTAAAGATTTTGTAATCTTCATTTTAAAAGCCCTATATGGTTAAATCCCATTTTCAAAATATAGCTACACTAACGGATATTACTTTAAATATCATCAACCTCTATTCAAAACTATAAACTAAACAAAACAAAAAAACAAAAAAAGATGCATAGATGGCATAGCTTAATATTTAAAAGCACAATAAACGTCTTTGAAATTTCAGCCAAAAAAACATTTAAACAATGGCACTTGAACTAGTCCTAGATGTTGTTGCAACTATGTAGGCTATGAATAAATGAAAATGCTTATTTTTCAGATAAAGAGAACTTAAGAGGATTCGTACTATGGGCTGTTTTTGGTGCTTGAGACTTTAATGGTTATTTTGTGTTTCAGTAACGCGTCCAAGAATACGCTACAAGTTATATTAAATAAAAAATGTTTTTCTCTATTTAACATTAACTTACACCAGTGAAAGACGACTTCCCTTTTTGATCACGTCTTCCCTCAGTTAGATTGCATGTGCAGTCGCCCAAACTGATTAGCCGGAATCAAAACGCGGATAGTGAGTGAAAGAATGACTTTGCCGTTAGCGTCAGTCGGCTGGCTGTGAAGCGGGAGTGACCAGTCGGCAGAGGAATCTGCTGGGTCTTAAAGCCTTCCGCGAATGGTTATGTCTGCGGTTATGTCTCAAAGGAATGATTATTCTTAATCTAGAGCTTATGCCTGAGAATACGGGAGAAACTGCATTCCGTATGACTTTCATTCGGGACGCTTCATTGATGCCTTAAATACGGGACGATTCCGTATTATACAGAATGGTTGGCAACCCTACTGGGACAGATTAAATAGAGCTCTGTGACTCTGCGTTAAGATGGATAAGGCTGAATAACAGATGTTTCCGGTACGTTTGAAACTGCTGGGGGTCGAGGAGGGAAAGAAACATTCATTTGTGGGTTGAAAAACTATTAGGCAAGGCAAGGCAAGGCAAGTTTATTTATATAGCACATTTCATACACAATGGCAATTCAAAGTGCTTTACATAGAAGAAATTAAAATAATAAAAAGAAATAAGAATAATTAAAGTTTAGAAAAATAAGATACAATACAGTACGGTACAAACAGTCGGACGAACAGCGGCACAGTGCTCATTCAGTAAATGCATAGCTAAACAGAAGTGTTTTGAGTCTGGATTTGAAAAGTGACTACTGTAGGAGCACGTCTGATCTCCTCTGGAAGCTGGTTCCAGCTGCGGCTGGCATAATAGCTAAAAGCAGATTCGCCATGCTTAGAGTGAACCCTTGGTATTTCTAGCTGAT
This sequence comes from Abramis brama, assembly GCF_963993115.1. NCBI lineage: Eukaryota > Metazoa > Chordata > Actinopteri > Cypriniformes > Leuciscidae > Abramis > Abramis brama. Next base: position 1,090,784 of record NC_139963.1, on the reverse strand, counting down.
GTGATCCTAATGATCTGAGTGATCTGTTGGGTTTATATTCACTGAGCATATCTGCAATGTATTGAGGTCCTAGGCCATTGAATGATTTATATACCAGTAATAATACTTTAAAATCAATCCTAAATCTAACTGGGAGCCAGTGTAAAGACCTGAGGACTGGTGTGATATGTTCATATGTTCTGGTTCTGCTCAGCGTTCTGTATGAGCTGCAACTGTCTTATGGTCTTTTTGGGAAGGCCAGTGAGGAGTCCATTACAATAATCCACCCTGCTGGTGATGAAAGCATGCACAAGCTTCTCTAAGTCTTGTCTGGAAACAAAGCATCTTATTCTTGCAATATTTTTCAGATGATAGTATGCTGATTTAGTTATTGCTTTGACATGACTACTGAAACTAAGGTCTGACTCTAGTGTCACACAAAGATTCCTGACTTGATGTTTAGTTGTTTGACCCCTAGAGTGAAGGTATGCGTTCACCTTGAGAACTTCATCTTTGTTTCCAAACGCATTGACTTCAGTTTTGTCTTTGTTTAACTGAAGAAAGTTTTGACACATCCAACTGTTGACTTCATCAATGCATTGGCACAGGGAGTCAATGGGGCTGTAATCGTTAGGCGATAGGGCTAAGTAGATCTGTGTGTCGTCTGCATAGCTGTGGTAAGCAATTTGTTTTTTTTCTCATTATTTGGCTCATTGGGAGCATATACAGGTTGAACAGGAGTGGCGCAAAAATTGAGCCTTGAGGGACTCCGCATGTCATGGATGTCCACTCAGACTTATGATCTCCTATACTCACATAATAACCTCTCCCATCTAAGTATGACCTGAACCATTTTAGGACTATCCCAGAAAGCCCCACCCAGTTTTCCAGCCTGTCAAGAAGTATGTTATGATCGACAGTGTCAAATGCAGCACTGAGGTCGAGTAGTACCAGCACTGATAATTTTCCTGAATCAGTATTTAAGCAAATATTGTTTATTATCTTTATGAGCGCTGTCTCTGTGCTGTGGTGCGGTCGGAAACCAGATTGAAAATTGTCAGTTGAAGACAACTTTTTCAATGATCTTGCCTATGAAAGGAAGATTTGAGATCGGTCTATAGTTGCTTAATATGGTCTTATCCAGATTGCTCTTTTTCAGGAGGGGCTTGACAACTGCAGTTTTATGGGAGTTTTCTAAACTGTTTAACACACTTTTGAAAAAAGATGTGGGAAGTGTGTCAAGGGCGCAGGTTGATGTTTTAAAGTGCTGTACGGTTTCTTCCAAAATTTTGCCATCAATTTCTTTAAAATCAGACATAGTAACTACTTTCTCAGGTGGTCTGATCTGTCTGACCTCAGTGCAACTCAAGGATGTGCTGATCACCTTTCTGATATTATTTCTCAGAGAAGAAGCAAGCAAACTCACTGCACTTGTTGTCTGAGAGCATTTCACTGGGAATCTGGCTTGGGGGGTTTGTCAGTCTCTCTACAGTAGCAGAAAGAATGCTTGTGTTGTTTAAATTGTTGTTTATAATATTTGAGAAGAAAGTCTGTCTAGCTTTGCCTAGTTCCATATTGAAAGCATGAAGGCTGTCTTTGTAGATGTTATAATGGACTACAAGTTTTGTCTTCCGCCACATGCGCTCTGCTTTTCTGCATTGTCTTTTCATAATTTGCACTGCTGTTGAGTTTCTCCAAGGTGCTTTTTGTCTGCCACTCTTCTTCCTGACTTTAACAGGAGCAATATCATCAATTACACTTTTAACTTTTGAGTTAAAAGAATCAAGGAGAAAATCAAGTCTGCAGATATGCTTGGTGTTAAGGATATAGCCTTCATAAATAGTACACTAGTGTTCTCATTTAAGCATCTCTTCTTGACAGACACAGATCTAGCTTCAGTGGCAGGAGAGATCAATATATCAAAGAAAATACAAAAATGATCAGACAGTGCTACATCCTTAATAACAATCGATGACATGTTTAGACCCTTACTGATAAGTAAATCTAGAGTGTGTCCACGATTGTGTGTGGGTCCATGTACATGCTGAGTCAGATCAAAAGTTTTTAAAATTTCTTTTTGATTTCTTTTGCCATATTGTTTTCTGCACTATCTATGTGGATGTTAAAATCTCCAGCAATGGCAAAACAGTCAAACTCTGAGGTGATTGTTGATAACAGTTCTGTAAAGTCCTCAGCAAAGGCTGGAAAGTATTTTGGAGGCCTGTAAATAATGATAAGTGAAATGCGTGGAGCACCTTTTAACACAGTACCCAGATATTCGAAAGATGGGTAATTCCCAAATGATATTTGCTTACATTGATAGATATCTTTAAAAAGAGCAGCTAGACCCCCACCTCTCTTAACAGCTCTGCAGACACTCATAAAAGTAAAGTTAGGAGGGGCTGCTTCATTGAGGATTGTTGCACTGCAGCTGTCTTCTAGCCAGGTTTCATTTAGAAGCATAAAATCCAGGTTGTTTGTGGTTATTAAGTCGTTGACTAGAAGTGATTTATTTTTAAATGAGCGAATGTTTAAAAGTGCTAACTTAACAGTCTTACTTTTTGTCACAGCAATCTTAGTTTGACATGTAATAGGCACCAGATTAGTTGGGTTTGCTGTAGACTTAGACTTTCTATCTTGTAATAGAACAGCAATAGAGAAAGATACAGGCACACTGGGTTCCCGCTTGTTCTGTAAACATTTGAGAAAGTTACTGTTATCATAGCAGGGACCCAACACATATCACTGAGAGCTGGTATCAGTTGTTTTTGGTTCACCTCGAGCAGATGGAGGAGGGTGTGGGCCCTGGTGTTGTGGCAGAGGCTGAAGAGCTCTCACAGGAGGAGGGGGAGGGCGAGCTGGGCCCGCGGGCTTTGGTGGTAGCGGTGCATGCCGTTTTTTGGTTGGTACCTGGGGGCTTGCAGCAAAAGAGTGGGATAGTTTGGTTCCAGCATGCACCAGTTCTTCCATTTTCTGTGAGAAACACAGAAGTGGGGATGCTGGAGAGAGGGAAAAAGTGTTTGGTGAAAGGGGCTGTTGCTCTGGTGTTATCGGAGGCTGTGATATGCTGTCCTGGCTTCCCTGGCTGTTTTCCAGGAAGTCGTCCTTGGGTGCTGCATCTTGGAGCAATTCTAATATGTCTGTCTGTGGTGAGCTCTGTGGGCAGGGCCTCAGCTGAGATTGAGTCCGTGAGCAGAGGTTGTTGTGGCGGAGTGGTGTTATCATTGTCCTTGTGTGATATGTCAACCGCATGTCCATTTTGCTGCTGAAGTGAAGTCCCGTGGTCATTCATACTGTTTCCAGGTGTGTGTGTGTGTGTCGTTCAGATTGACACACACTGCAGAAGGATGATTGAGGGAGAAGTAGATATTGTCCTTTAACACTCTTGAACCAAGTTTGTTTGGGTGGTGGCCATCCCGATGAAATAGTTGTCGCTGACTCCAGAAAAGATTGAAGTTGTCAATGAAGTTTACTCCTTTTATATTGCAGGTTTTTTGCAGCCATGTATTTAGCCCAAGCAACCGTGAAAACCTGTTTGTTCCTCTTGCTGGGAGTGGTCCACTGATGAATGTTTGAACTTTCAGTCTTTTAAGTGTTTCAAAAAGTTCATTGAAATCCTTCTTAAGGAGTTGCTCTTTATGAATATCATTCTTCCCCACATGAATGATGAGTCGATTTGCAGTCTTATGTTTCATCAGAATGTTCTGAAGTTCCCTGTTTATATCAGAAGTTGTTGCTTGTGGAAGGCAGCACGTAGTTGTATCCCTGCTGCTAATGTTTCTGATTATGGAGTCCCCCACTATCAGAGTCCTGGGCTCGGTTGTGCTCTGAGCTGAGTGCCGCTGTCTGCTCGACCTTGAGCGCCAGTTAGCATCAGTGTTAGCTACTGGCCCATTCAGTCTGTGTTCGATCACATTCATCACTGTGGCAAGGGGGGGCGTGGTTCTGCAGAGTCTGTAGCGGGAGAGAGAGGAAGGAAGCGAGCGGTGAGTAAGTGGGTCAAGTGCAGATGATGAACACCTGTGTCTGATTTCAGTAATTGGCGTGGAGAGACCGGATATAAGCACGACCGGGAGAGAGTGTGAGAGAGAGAGAGGGACTGGGACCTCGTGTGCTGCTGTGGACTGAGAGAAGCCGTCGTTTATGTGCTGATTTATGGACTGAGTTTGTGCTGTGTTTATCACACGGTGAACGCGCTACGAGCGCACCTTTCTGTTTGTGTTTTCAACTTGAGTGAATAAACGAGTGTCCCAGTCATCACCGACCCCTTGTCTTCTTCCTTCCCTCATCACGAGAACTGAACCTCATCACAATCACATTTGGGGATTCCTCATTTACATTCATTAGTACTTCAAATCTGTTCTCAAGATGTATAGGCGGTGGTAGGAGACCAGTGTTTGCAATCCTTGTCAGAGCTGTATCTGGGGTAGAGGATGCTACTGCGGCAATATGTGATGCCCGTGACAATCTGATGTCTCGAGTGCCTTTGGGTCTCACTCCCTGTTTGTGCCATCGATTTGTAAGTCGATCAGCTTGTTTCTCTACCTGTCGAGGAGCATTAGTTTCATGGGACTCACCGGTATGCTGAGGGTGTCCATGACGAAGCTCTGTTGTGTGTTCCGTCTGGTTTGGTGGTCCCGTAAGTAACTTTGTTTCAAGAACTGCAATCCTTTGTAAAAGTCTGTGGCAGTTAGTGCAGCAAGTAGATTCTTGAACCAGAAGAGGCATTTTCTCTCTTATCCTTATGAGTGTAGGCAGTTGTGTTTTCCTTTCCCCGGAATGTAAGCTGGTTGGGTAAAAGAATTCTGCGTTTTTGTAGTAATCCAAACTTTGACGTCTGAGCACTGTGCTGATTTGCTGAAGTTAAAATATAAAATAAATAAAATATTAAAATATAGGAGATAAAATGTAAAAGCGATAGAGCAAAGCGCGGAGCAGTAAGCAAGAGCGTCCGAACAGTAGCTGAGCAGGAAGGAATCTACAGGAATAGTACGCGCTCTGACCTTACAATCAAAGGACGTGAAAATGCAGACGCTATAGTACGCCTGCTAGATGGCCCCAATGCAGTCAAATCGAAATCTGATTGGCTGTTGATTGGTTAAAGCAACCGTTTCAATGCCATTCATTTTAAGCTACAGGTGCCCGCACTATTGATTCTGAAGGCCTCAAGGCAGATTTCTTTGACATGATGGCTGAAATATGATTGGATAAAAAAACATAAATATACACTACTGGAAGCAGCGCAACCAAGAGAAAAGCTAAGGAATTACTATTGGGAATTTACTACTGGGTATGTATTGAGATTGTACTATTGGGAATAATTTAATACACATTCATGGAAAAAATATATTAACCCTCTGGGGTCTGAGGTGTTTTCTGGGCCCTGGAGGTGTTCTGACATGCTCTAACATTTGTGCTTATTTCTGTTACTTGTGACATTTTCATGGCTAAAGTCTGATTACACTGTATTCAGCACAAACTGTATTCAGCACAACACAAACATTGAGATAATGGCATTTATGCGTGGTTTGTGAAAAAAAAAAAAAAAAAAAATAAAGTCACTGAAATAAGGTCATGAAACCCAAACTGATTATTTCTTCACAAGACTTTTGAAAGTTGTATCACGTAGCCTAGAATATTTGCTTCAAAACTATGTGAAAATCATCCTGACTGCTCATTCAGATAAGACAATATATTGATTTAAAATTTGTAAGACATGTTTTGTGTAAGAAAGCTGTATGCGAGGTAGGCATAAACCACCATGAATATTTAGTGTTTCACACCTGAGAAAGACAAAGACCCTCCCCTAACGGCCCTATTAGGAGGTATCAGGCCCTGTCATTCTGAGCAACCTTGCACAAAGAATGAGGAGATTTAAAAAAGAATGGCTTTTTGATTGTTTGTATCAAATGACAAAAATAGCACATTATTGCACATCATTCCTGAAACATAGTACATACCTGTCATTTCCAAGTTGTTTGATTTTTCACTTTACCATGACCATGTACAGAGTCTCATGTGAATGTTGAAGTCAGCAGGACTCCATCAGTGGGGCATCTGGTCCATGTAAAAAACAAAAAACAAAAAATGCTGATATATATATATATATATATATATATATATATATATATATATATATATATATATATATATATATATATATATAAAATGTATACTAGGGTTGTAACGATATTCATATTGAACCGTTCGGTACGAGGCTTTCGGTTCGGTGTTCGGTATGCATTTTCAAACCGAACGGTTCGTTTGACCATTTTTCCTGCCGACCAAAATTTTGTTATTACAAATGTAGGCGGGTCGAGCGTGGCAAGCGCGCTCATTATGTAAGAGACGCTGACACGACCACAACATTGCCCAAAATCAAATGGCAAACGTAATGCAAGCGGAACGAAACTGAGCTATTTGTTATTGTGTGGTTGACGGGCCGTTTATCAGTTTGGACCAAAGCAGCGCGAGCCGATCTTGATCAAGCGACACTGTTACTACACAGCGCTAATAAGAGATCCAGTAAAGAAAGCATTTGAATTCGCCACTGAAGTAATAACATCGCTGCGAGATCTAGTGAGAAACATTCACATTTCTCTGTTATTAACGGATCAAACAGCGCTGACGTGGAAACCAGGAATAAACATTGTGCCATGAATGAACTATCCAGTGTCCACAGATCTGCAACATTCACCATGGATTTACTGTAGTAACACTAACTGCAACCATGGAAGTTTGGCAGGAATAGTAGGCTATAATGCTTTCAAGTAACATTACGTCGGTTTTATTTTGACATTATAAATACAATTGCTGCCCTCAAATGTTAATCTGAACTAAAATAAACCTTTGTTTATAACTACTACAATATTACATTTCATTTTTCCAAGGAGCTGTTTTGTTTTATATGCTCGTAAGAAGAGTCAATTATAGCTCTAGAATTGCTCAAAGTAAAAAAAATATCATACTTTATGATGTTAGTTTTAATAAAAAAAAGAATAAAAAAAATTAAATCAATGAAATTTCTCTGCCATTTCTTTCTTTTTGCTGTATCGAAAACGTACCGAACCGTGACACAAGTGTATCGTATCGAACCGAACTGTGAATTTTGTGAACCGTTACACTCCTAATGTATACATATACATACAGTATATATACACATGTAATAGGTACAGAAAGTGTACTGTTAAAATGTATACTGTTTATAATTCACACAAAGTGGTTTATTTTCATATGCTTGATATACTACTTGCCTGAAGAATGAGCGGTTTTCCCCTTTAATTGCTGTGATGTCATCATGAGCCTACACAATTTCCTGTTTTGTCTCCTCCTCTTCCTCTTGGCATTGTTAATGCACTGAAGATGTGAGATATTTTTGGCTCCTGTTAATCTTAAAAGGTTAGTTCACCCAAAATTGAAAATTATGTCATTAATGACTCACCCACATGTCACTCCAAACCCGTAAGACCTCCATTTCTCTTCTGAAGACATCTTAAGATATTTTAGATTTATTCCGAGAGCTTTCTGTCCCTCCATTGAAAGTCAATGGACGGTATACTGTTCAACGTCCATAAAGGTAATAAAGACATCATCAAAGTAGTCCATGTGACATCAGTGGGTTAGTTAGAATGTTTTGAAGCATCGAAAATACATTTTGGTCCAAAATTAACAAAAACTACGACTTTATTCAACATTGTATTCTCTTCCGGTCTGTTTTCCATCCGCGTTCACGAGTCCACATTGACGCTGCTGACGTAAGACACTGCTGACGTGTTATCTGGTGCGCCCGAGCTTCGGTTACAGTCTGAGGGAGAAGCACGGTGTAAACAAAGCAATCTTCGCAAACATGTCTAATGATTTCGACACAGAGGAAGACTTGCATTTTTTTGCCCAACCATATTTATTTGAACCCAGCAGCGTCTTACGTCAGCAGCAATGTCTTTAAATGGCAATCCCAATGCATTTTTTTTTCATTATCTACATGTATATTAAAATCACCAACAATTAGTACTTTATTTGCAGCCAGTACTAACTCTGATAGAAAGTCCGCAAATTCTTTGATAAAGTCTGTATGGTGCCCTGGTGGCCTGTATACAGTAGCCAGCACATATCTCAAAGGTGACTTATCATTTACACTAGATAGTGTTACATTTAGCAACAACACTTCAAAAGAATTATATTTAAAACAAGACTTCTCAGTAATTCTGAAGATATTACTATAAATTACAGCAACTCCTCCCCCTTTGCGTTTCAGACGAGGCTCATGTTTATAACAGTAATCTTGCGGGGTGGACTCATTTAAAGTAATATAATCGTTTGGTTTTAGCCAGGTTTCTGTCAAACACAGCACATCTAGGTTATTACCTGAAATCATATCATTAACAATGAGTGCTTTTGAAGTAAGCGATCAAATATTCAGCAACCCAAGCTTTAGCATTTGCTCATCTGTATTATATCTGTTTTTTATTTGTTGAACATCAATTCAATTTTTACCCTTGAATGGGTTTAGGAGTTTTTTGTATGTCCTAATTCGGGGAACAGACACAGTCTCTATGTGATGATATCTAGGTGAAAGAGGCTCTATGTGATGGGATTTATCTGACCTTGACAGCTAGCAGACGGTCGGTTTAGCCAGTCTGTCTGCTGACGGTCGGTTTAGCCACTATGAGCCATATTACTAGAGAGAAGAGCAGCACCATCACAGGAGGGATGAATACCATCTCTTTTCAACAGGTCAGGTCTGCCCCAAAAACTTTTCCAATTGTCTATGAATTCTATATTATTAAGCGGACACCACCTCGACAGCCAGCCATTGAGTGAACACAATCTACTAACTATCTCATCACTCCTGCGAACAGGAAGGGGGCCAGAGCAAATTACAGTGCTTGACATCGTACTTGCGAGTTCACACACCTCTTTAACATTAATTTTGGTGATCTCCGACTGGCAGAGTCGAACATCATTAGTGCTGACGTGAATATTAATCTTAGAGAATTTACGATTAGCATTAGCCAGCACTTTTAAATTTGCTTTGATGTCAGGTGCTCTGGCTCCCGGTAAACATGTGACTATGGTGGCTGGTGTCTCTATTTTCACGTTCCGTGTGATCGAATCACCAATAACTAGGGCACAATCAACAGGATTCTCAGTGGGTGTTTCACTGAGTGGGGAGAACCTGTTTGATGTTGTAATCGGAACAAAAGAGCAGTGTTTTGTCCCGCGACTACAGCGTCTCACCGTCACCCAGTTGCCCTGCTGCACAGGCTCTACTTCAGCTGGAACCGAACAGAGTTCACTAAGCTATTCGCATCCAAAAGAGTATCTAAAGTCCTTGCACTCTTACAATTAACCTCTATTAATGTTTGGATGCGTGTCTCTAGTTCTGAAATCTTCCCCCGTCAGCTTTACTATCTCCCTGCATTTATCACATGTAAATCCTGTGCTGACAGAGAAGGCTATGCTATACGTTACATGAGGTGCAGGTGACAATAAGAGGAGAAGATGACATGACTCACCGTGTTTGTTGACTGATACTCACCACAGTTTTTTGATGAACTCGTAAAAGGCGCGAGAGAAAAAAATAAAATAAATAAAGAGTGCACGGAAGGCGCGAGCGCGCTAGAGAATAAATAAATAAATAAAGAGCGCACGGATGGCAAGCTAACAGGCTTGCGAATTACTAGCGTGTTGTGCTAGCAATAACGATTTAGATTGAAGCTAGCGATGTCAGGTTAATGTGTGATGTTGATTAAGTTATATTTAGCAGTATAAATAACAAGTAATGATAGTAAATAATGATTAAAACCGAACGATACGAAGCTTACAGACGCAAACTAATGCAACGGCAGCAGCAGCAGGCAGGGTAGCAGCAGCAGGGTAGACAAGAGCAATCGATCACGCCTCAAACCACGGTTTACGAATGCCCAGAGCCATTTATTGGGCTACGAATGTCTATCAAATGCGTCTATATGTAGCTCATAGCCAATCGTTCCAATTATACCAGATGATATATGTAGAGCGTCATCTGGTATAATTGACCCACGTTCTGTGATTGGTCCCCTCGCTAAGGCGAAAATCTGGTCCATGGTATCCAGGCTGCCTAGCAGCGTGAATAAATTTGCGCGTAAGGCAGCATGGGGAAACCGAGGCTAGTTATGAAGCAGACTGCAGCATAAAATAAAACACTTGCCACCACAGACTGATAAAACATCTGCAGCATCTTACTACAGATGTTAAGAGATCTGAGCTTGTAGAATAGGACCTCCAAATCAACCCTGGTCTTCTCCTGCCAGTGTCTCATAGAATATAGAGGGTTCATTCCATGTCAAATCAGTCAGAATCCAGGAAAGTGGTTGCAGCAACATCTCAGATGAAGAGATTTTCTATATTATGTTTGGATCCCAAAACCAAGGCCTGTAAAAATATTCATATTTTTGTCAGTCCTTGAGATTGTCATTTTTATAGCATCAAAAACACTATCAGAGAACCATGTTTGGGCATTAATATCTTAAAGTGTTATTCCTAGCCTCACCAAACTTTGCAGGATGGAAGACAAACAGTTCTTAGTATAACTGAACCAAAGTTTGTACTGCATGCCTATTGAGTTTCTACAAGGCCCTAGATTTGGGTAAATGGCTAAACCCCTGATATTGAGGGTATTATAAACTAATTTTCTGCATCCATATGATATCAATCATTACATTTTCTTTAAGCGCAATCTTGTATTAATCGTGTGCCAATATTTGATGTCTCTATCACTAATGGTCATGAAGATATTAAGAATAAAGCAAAGTGTAGTTTTTGGTCATTTTACTGGTCATGTTCAATTATACCAGTATTTTTGACCTCATACATTTTTCCTCTTTTCCCCTCTCTCTAGGAACTGCTTGCACAAACAATGTTAGAGAGGCTCCACACACGGCTCCAGCATATTGTCAGTCAGCAAGCCACTTGACCTGGATTACCTTGAATTTGTGTGTTCTCAGGAGGCTGTTCTTTTTAGTGCTGCCTCTAACCAGGTTCTCATCCCAAAAGCCATTGTAGATGCACTCACAGAGCTGCACAAGTTGGTTGTTGAAGAAAGAGAAAATCAGGTCCCCATAGTATCTGTCAGGGGCAGAGTGGCAATCGGGAGAGTCGGGACTTTTCCCGGTGGGCTGGTAGTGTTTTGAGGCCGCGAGGGCCGGTCTGATAATAGTTATACATTGCGAGTTATATTAGCAACACCATCTGGCGGCCTGATGTGCGGCCGCTTCCCGCTGGTCAAACTGTGCAGCCTCTCTGCTCAACACAGTATATAAAAGTGCTCAACCCGTTTGGCAGGTCCAACCATGTCTAGGATTTTCAAAAACATAGGGGGATCAGTGAGCATTAAGTTGTTATTTCAACATATCTCATTATTTCGACATACGAAGTCGTTATTTCGACACAATAAGTCGTTATTTCGACATAATATATGTTATTTTGACATAATATATGTTATTTCGACATAATATCTCGTTATTTCGACATAATGAGGGGACATTCTAATCTGCATTAAGCCACATTAAGCGTTCTTATAATGGTTTCTATGGGAGGAAAATGCTTAACGTGTAATTAAATGTTGCGTTCATATTCTGGGCTCATCTGATTTTTTGTACATAGCATAGCCTACTTTGTTATGATTTTAGTATCATAATGATTAATAAATGCATGCATAATTATCCGTGAACTTGATTTGAACAAATGCTTTTCAACTTGTGTGTGCAAAATTCAGAATTAAATGAATGTGTAGCAATTTGTACAAATAGAGAGTCTGTAGGCCTACTATACTGTTGTAGCCATAAAATAAGCGCATTTAGTTTCATATTTGTTAAAATATTATAATGTTATTTTTTTCCATTTATGTTGATTTATGAAAAGTGAACAGCAAGATATGCGCAATATATCGAGAGACATGGAATGGGTCAGACATGATTTTGACCACTTCATTAAGTTTTGTTTTGTGGAAAGCCTTTCTTTAAAGTGAATTTCGTTTTGTATAAATTGTATCTTAATTTTAATCAATTTTTCATCAACCAATTGCCTGGATTTAATAAATAAGAAGCAAATATAACAGACAGTATAATCATGGAGGCGCCGGCGCGGTCACTTCCATTGCACGTTAACTGGAGCGCATCTCATCCTAACTTAACGAAACTCAGTGTATGCCTCACACAGACATGAGAAATACATCAAATACACAAAGCTTGAAATGTCTTTAAACGAAATAATTCAAAACCAAAAGAAAAAGGCTACTCTCTGATTACGTAATCCATTATGTGCATTTCTCTCTGTAGGCGCGTTCACTACGGATATGGCAATCGTCAACTTCATCTTTGCAGCCGACACTGACTCAGAAAACACTAGTTTATTAATAAAAATCAATGCACTTGTCACCAGATTTACAAATGCACATCTCGCTTGTTGCACGCACACATATTATGTCGAAATAACAAGATATTATGTTGAAATAACCTTATTATTAATAATACATCTTTTAGAATATTTGATTGAATGCTGAATGTTGCGCTTGTTCAATTTAATAAAATTAAAACTTTAATTGTGATCATTAAAATAATTGAATATTAAATATTTAGTGGCCAAGTTTTGCTTAATTATTATTAGTGTATATATATATATATATATATATATATATATATATATATATATATATATATATATATATATATATATATATAATTGCGCAGCTCCCCCTGTCAATGATCTAGCACCCCCTCAGCACATGCGTTAAAAATTATCTGGCGTGGCCTCAGTTCTGACTGCCGTTATCCATCTCTCGCAATTTTTTTCCTCTCTTTGAAAGTTGTGAAAAAACTATAGAGGAGTTTTTCTTTTGCTGTTTGAGCAAATGGGAACAAAACATTTTTTTTATATATTCTCTCATTCACCACTATATTGTTTAGCAATTTCTTTTTCTTTTTTCTCTTTTTTTTGACCACCGAGGGCCGGTGGTCTACGAAATTTCCCAGTAAATTTTTTGGTCCCACTCCGCCCCTGGTATATGTGCAGGTTCGTCATGGAGCAACTGGGCGTCCAAAATTTAACATTTCTCTGGATTCTCTGTTACATCTCATCAACCAAGGTCTTCCTGTGCCGTGTATTGCTAACTTGATGGGAGTGTCCACTCGCTCTCTCTTCAGAAGAATGAGAGAGTTTGGCTTTTCTGTCAGAGCAACCTATAGCACCTGTTCAAACGCAGAGTTGGACCATTTTGTAACTGAAATCAAAAAAGACATGCCTCATGCTGGGTACCTACCGCTTGGTTAAGGGAAGCTTGTAACAATATTAGCTGTTACTTTGGTAGTTTTTCATACTCACCACTAGGGGGCGCATGAGCGTTAGAACCTCTTGTATTTAAAAGGGTAGTAGTATAGAAGAAGTCAGTTTGTTTGGAAGAGGGAAGCATGGTTTTATCCAAGCACCTCCTGCAACACTCATTGGAGTCCTGATTGAGAAACTTTGTTTCCAGTTCAATCATGTAAGTTTTGTTTCTCTTAGTGTTGTGCAATTGTTTTCATTTGATTTATATAATATATGATAGATATCTTTTCTTTTTGTAGATGGACTCTTTATACGTTACTTTATATTTTGAGACTGTTGAATCCATATGAGTTGCTAAGGCTCAACTGAAATGGACATCAAGTGGTTTCTAACCAATGGATTGATCTCACTGCATTACCTTGTGGATTATCAAGTATCCTAAGTACAGGAATGTGACTGTGGGCTATCTAGTTTTTTTTGTGGATTTCCTTGGATTACTGGAAGAGCACTTGAAGGTTTTTTTTGGATTTGGACATCATCCTAAAACTTGACTATTTCAACTTTCTTTGTAGTGATTCCATTAATTACCCAAAGAATCACTCAACTACAAGATTGAACTGATTAGATAGTTTTATTTATTTTCATTTGTCATTCTTTTTTTTATTGATTTTTCATTTGTAATTATTTTTTCTATTGATTAAGTCTTTCTTTACAAACCATCTGTGTGGATACTGCTTTCATTTGTTGAACTGGTTTCATTTCAAATCATTTTCATATAAATGCATTGTTTTGTTTATTTTTTTCTGTTGCCTAAATTGATATAAAGGTATAAAAAGTTAATTCCTGTCTTTTATTGTTAGTGGCTACACACTGGGGAACATATTAAGATTTTGCAGTAATACGTTCTTAGTTGGTGGGCCCCTCCTATTATTCAGATATATATAGCTGCATGCTACTAAAGTGGACAGTGGTTATAAGCTTGCAGGCCAGAGATAATATTGTCTTGCACTTGATAATATTGCAGCAAATACGCTTGGGCGATGGTGGTACCTGATTAATGTGGTACCTGATTAATACAATGAATAAAAGATTGATCATCACCATAACTGTTTTTTCCCCCACTAAGTAAATTTAGATTTAAGTCTTTGACATGTACCATGTAGTGACTGACTGAACAAATTAGGCTTTAACATCAAGAATAGGAAAAAGAATATTCACTTAATTGTGATAAACATTTTTCTTTTGAGACCTTTTGGTTATGCTATTGTAAAATCTTATGTATTTTGTATGTAAACCATATATCTAATCTTGCTCTAACTCTCTTCCCAGAATTGAACGACTCTGGAGAGACGTGTTGTGTGCTGTGACCAGCATATACTACAGTGTGCTGCATTCACTAGAGGAGGATGGTTTGCTTGACCTGTCAAACATTGCACACCTCTTCAGTTGTCATTATGCGTTTCTGCCCAGACTACAAGCTAGTCTTGATATCTTCACCAGTGGATGGGATAACCACCCACTCAGAACTGAGGGTAACCTAACACCCAATCAGCTGTGGGAGATGGGGAACATTCAGCATGCCATGGCAGAACCAGAAAATGCAGAGGTAAAAGGGAATGTCTGTGCCATTTTGTGCTTCTATGTTTTAAGTTTGTCAGTCCAGAAAAGCTATATATATATATATATATATATATATGGCGACACGGGAGAATTAAATGGTGACAGACACGCTCTCAAATACTGAGCTATAATGAATCACGACTACGCCACCCCAGCATTAACCCAGCTGGGGAAATACCCATAAGAAAAAGGGCACACAAGTTCGCTTCTCCCTCCCACAATCACCAGACACTGAGACGTGAATACGTACAAAAATATATATATAATTATTTATTTAATGATCATAAATAATTTAAAACAGGGTACTAGAGTCAGTCAAACAATGGGACTAGATGGCAAGGCCACTACTTTGTATATGAGCAACGAAGTTCAATCAGTAAACAGACATGTAGATTTTCGTGACGGAGCTGGGGTGCACCATTAGCTGGGAAGGCTGAGCAGTAGGCCTCGAATCAGCCCGCAAGGAGTACACCGTGCCCAAAACTTCCAACGCGCACACACACTTGTGAAATCCACTACAAGAAAGCCTCTACCGCACACTCAAAAGAGAACTTCTGTTCGCCATGCACCGGACAGCTAGCCTGCCCGCTTTTGGGTCACCCCTGCTCCTGTCAAAGAAAAAAAGGAAAACCAGTTACAAACAACCAGCATTAGTTGGTAACAGCATTAATTGTTAATGTGGCCAGCAATAGGCAGTTAACGCTCAAACACACAAAAACACAAGTTGCTTACCGACAGTGAAAACAAAAAGCACAAAAACAAGTAATCAATTATATCAGAATCTAAGCATACACAAAATATTACAATGAGAAAAAGAAAACCCAACAGCAAGCAGCTGCACTCAAAACAGTTGTCAGAAACGGTTCTCAATAAAACAGATAGGAACAAATCAAAATAAACAAAACAAACAGAACTAATAAAAAGAAAACAAAGCAAAACAAATAGAAACAAAACAAATAGAAACAAAACAAATAAAAAACAAAACAAATAGAAACAAAACAAATAGAAACAAAACAAATAGAAACAAAACAAATAGAAAAAAACAAATAGAAACAAAACAGCAGCGTCGAGGCTAAGCCGCGTTGCGATCAAGCGCCATCTTTAACGGCCGATCGGCCGGACTTCCGTTCGAATATATGGCAGACCATTCCCTCATCCCATTTACGAACAGTAAAGTTGCAGTCTCTCACAGCACGCCGGGTTATACGTGCGATCAGATCCCTTTGCTAAACTGGAACTATAGCAGAAATGTAGAGGAACAACAAAACCCTTGAGCGGTACGCTCTGTACCTCCACACAGACACCAGCTGCGCGGAAAAGTCAGCTCATACAGAGCAAGCGAGCACCAGCAACCATGACACCCAGATGAACGCAAGGATGACGCCATATCCTACCACTCTGGAAATGCCCTTTATAAGGCCCGCTAAATAATCAGGGGGCGGAGTCATGCTTAAAGGAGCACTTCACCACATATATATATATATAAACAGAGGGATGTACTATGAAGCAAGGTCAACATAGCTGTCTTTCTTGTATGAGCATGGTGTGAGTCTTATGTTAATCTAATTTAGATGATTTGTTGAATTCATGGTGCTTTTATTATTAATTACTGTGCATACACTTTCAGTGAGTTCCACTGGCGCACACACACATAGCTGTTACATATGAGATGCAGTGATGTACATTGCTCGTTTGTAATACTGAAGCGAAATGCTCCACCATTAATGCTCAGTTAACTTTGAGTGATCATTAACTTCATTGTTAAGGCCTGTCTATTGCTTTGCTGTCAAGGCTCCATTGTTTAACCCTTGCTGAAAAGTACTATACGCATGAAGTATGTGCGAAGATTTTAATTGAATTAAAGTATATTCAATCAGTTTTAAGAATAAACTTGGCAATGGGTTTTTATGCTCTACATCAGTGGTTCTCAAAGTGGGGTCCCCAGTGGTCCTTGAGAGAGGTTCAAGGGGGTCTTTTATATTTTTTATATATATATATATACATATATATATATATATATATATATATATATATATATATATATATATATATATATATATATATATATATACAACTTTTTAATTCCGACCTTTTCTAGAAATAGACTATTTTTCCACAAATTTCTTTATAAATTTCACCAAAAATGCATCCCATTGACATTAATTTGAACATACATTGACAAAGAAAGTAATGGTATTCAGTCTCAGAATAAATATTGTGTATTTCTGGAGTTTGTTTCAAAATGTTATCAAATCCCAGATAGCAAAATTGGTGTGGCCCAGATCCAGCCCACACTTGACACTTTCATCTGACAGCAACTTTGGTGTTTGGGCCAGATATGGGCCAGTTCTGCTTCATTTGTTTTGTTTACGGCTGACATGCGGCATTGTTATGGCTTAATTGTGGCCCATATCCGGCAAACAGGAGCGGACCGCCCAAGTGCCATCATTCCACACGGTATGTGGGCCAGATGAAAGTGTCAAGTGTGGGCCAGATCTGGGCCACAGCAACTTTGGTGTCTGGGCCAGATATGGGCCAGTTCTGCTTCATTTGTTTTGTTTACGGCTGACATGCGGCATTGTTATGGCTTAATTGTGGCCCATATCCGGCAAACAGGAGCGGACCGCCCAAGTGCCATCATTCCACACGGTATGTGGGCCAGATGAAAATGATGGCACTTGGGCGGTCCGCTCCTGTTTGCCAGATTTGGGCCACAATTAAGCCATAGCAATGCCACATGTCAACCATAATCAAAACAAATGAAGCAGAACTGGCACAAATCTGAGCCACAGTTCATGTATACCTGAAATGATGGCACTTGGGTGGTCCACTCCTGTTTGCCAGATCTGGGCCACAAGCAGGCCATTTGTTCAGCCACATATTAGCCAAGAATTAACTAAATAAGCCTTAAATGTGTGTTTTTGTGTGTGCATGCTGTGCCATTAAAACTTTGGGAAACTCAGTGACTGAATATCACTGACACTAAGTGAACTCTGCATCAACAATATCCAACATACAGAGAAGAGAAATGTAAAAATGGCCCCTCTTTATGTTAAGATAAGTTACAACAGATGAATCAAACACATTTCTGAAAACATTTGCATCATTTATTAATATTGCCAAAGAACAACCCACTGCAAGTTTACATTTTCAAAACTGGAAAGAAACAAAAAAACAAACCAAAAAAACCCCCCAACAATAAACAAAGACAAAATATATGCATAGAAAGCATAGTAAAAAATAAATAAAAACAAAACATGTTTCCAGTAGCCTTGGTCATCCAAAAAAAACAAACAGACAACACAGAAGTTAACACACTACAACACCTTGGCAAATGGAACCATCCAAAATTATATAATTTGACCTCCTTGACTGGGCCCATC
>NC_139963.1:355000-470000 GCF_963993115.1 Abramis brama | reverse complement strand
CTTTAGTGTGCAGTCTAGTTCAAGTCTCCTTTAGTGAGCAGTCTAGTTCAAGTCTCCTTTAGTGTGCAGTCTAGTTCAAGTCTCCTTTAGTGTGCAGTCTAGTTCAAGACTCCTTTAGTGAGCAGTCTAGTTCAAGTCTCCTTTAGTGAGCAGTCTAGTTCAAGACTCCTTTAGTGTGCAGTCTAGTTCAAGACTCCTTTAGTGTGCAGTCTAGTTCAAGACTCCTTTAGTGTGCAGTCTAGTTCAAGACTCCTTTAGTGTGCAGTCTAGTTCAAGTCTCCTTTAGTGTGCAGTCTAGTTCAAGTCTCCTTTAGTGTGCAGTCTAGTTCGAGTCTCCTTTAGTGTGCAGTCTAGTTCGAGACTCCTTTAGTGTGCAGTCTAGTTCAAGTCTCCTTTAGTGTGCAGTCTAGTTCGAGTCTCCTTTAGTGTGCAGTCTAGTTCGAGACTCCTTTAGTGTGCAGTCTAGTTCAAGTCTCCTTTAGTGTGCAGTCTAGTTCAAGACTCCTTTAGTGTGCAGTCTAGTTCGAGACTCCTTTAGTGTGCAGTCTAGTTCAAGTCTCCTTTAGTGTGCAGTCTAGTTCGAGACTCCTTTAGTGTGCAGTCTAGTTCAAGACTCCTTTAGTGTGCAGTCTAGTTCAAGACTCCTTTAGTGTGCAGTCTAGTTCGAGTCTCCTTTAGTGTGCAGTCTAGTTCGAGACTCCTTTAGTGTGCAGTCTAGTTCAAGTCTCCTTTAGTGTGCAGTCTAGTTCGAGTCTCCTTTAGTGTGCAGTCTAGTTCGAGACTCCTTTAGTGTGCAGTCTAGTTCAAGACTCCTTTAGTGTGCAGTCTAGTTCAAGACTCCTTTAGTGTGCAGTCTAGTTCAAGACTCCTTTTGTACAGGGCCCTGACTGAGTCTGTTTCCACCTAAAACATAATTCCACCACAAACATGATCATTACAAGTTTTCTGGAGGCTCAGAAAAAGTTCCTTGACTTCCTACAGACACAGGACTGACTGTAATTTATGTCAAGGGTTTTAAATCCTTACACATTTCTTCTGAAGCCCATTGAGGTAGAGGCCTCAGTTTCTGGGGCAGGTTGTGAAAAATCCTACAATAAAAGAGATGTGTAAGGGCCAGTCCCTTTTTTATGCCACACATTTAAATGTTTGCCATAATAAAAAGCCCAGTGCATTCACATCAGCAACTGTCACAGCAACACACAGACAGAGTGTCTTCATCATTTCCTCCACCCTAATAAATAAAAATAGGCCAATGTAAAGCATAACTGTTGTAAAGCAGGTTATGTTTGGTGTTCTGTTTGCTGCATACTGACCTCTGTGTGGGAGACTGTGTGTGTGTGTGTGTGTGTGTGTGTATGTGTGCTGGCTTCAACAGGGACACTGTATTTCCCTCTACTGCAGAACATACAGTCAGCCATATTTAAAACTTAAAAAAGTAGTAATGTATTGCACACGTACCCAGTGTTACTTGCTTAGAGGAGCCAGCACCAGGGTCAGATTGTACAGCACCTGTAATCCCATCCATAATCGGCCGCCCCTTATTGCCTACTCAGAGCCAACTCCTCCGCCAGTGTATTCTGGTTTTCTGAATTTAATTCTTTATTTCTGTTTGCTGCAAACAAGTGTTTATGATAAAATGTTCACAAAAGTAATAAAAGGTTGCGGTAAATACTCACCACTTTGAATTATATTTTTATATTTTGTCTTTATCTGCTGCCAAGAACATTTGGAGTTGGGGTTGCATCTAAAAATCAATGAATATTAATCTTTCTTAGTACATCCATGCACATTTTTATATATTATAAAAATAGGCTATAGGCTATATTACACGTATAGGCTACACATACATAATTTTACATAAATATATAACGTATTTGTTTAACTTACACATTAACATGAATCAGCAATCTTTCTCCAACAGTCTTCTCTTGCTTTGGCAGCAGAGACCGTATTGTTTCGAGCTTGAAATACATATTTAAATTAATCGTAATTATGAATGATTATCTCTCGTTCCTCCGCGGAAAAATATATCGCTCTCGCTCTACCCGCGATTGGTTGTTCAGTGCCGACGTCACTCTTTTATGTGCACGCGCGCGTGGAGTAATCATAGCTTGAGGATCAAAGCCTGAGTTGACAGAGAAAGTTGATGAGCTGCATCATGGTACCAATAAAGCCTGATTGCATCGGTTTGGTTTTGTCAACTCAAAACTAATCCTGTAACCCCGAGTTTGTTCAGCTACCTTCATGGTACAGGCCCCAGGGGGCTGTTCCATAAACCAAGATTAGAGTATAAGCCAGGCTTATTTCGGTTAGTTAGGCTTATTTTTGGTAGATTCGGTTTGATAAATCAAACTTAAAAAAGTTCAAACTCAGTTACCCCGGCAACTTATTGGCAAATTAACCTGGTCCGGGGCAGGCTAACTGTCAGGCTAAGTCTGAGTTCAGGCTTAACGAGCATACCATACCTGCTGGTATTTCGATGTCATTTTATTTTACTTAACCACTATTAATACATTTTTTTTTTAAATAAATAAATAAATAAGGAAATGTACTTTACTAATAAATGTAAGAAATTATCAGGTATAAATACACTAAGAAATGTTCAAAACTTGTGTGTTTAATTGGTGAGTTTGGTAATTAATTAAATTAATTAATTAATTAATTAAAAGTATATAAATAGGGAGCTGAACTCGTTTCCAAACTTAACCATGGCGTGTCCTTTCATAGATGAGGTGGTGGATGAGGGAGCTATAGTCTTGCGGAGGGCATTTCAAAGAGAGAGAACTTTCAGAGACAGGTCAGACCCATTGGCTTTTCATGACAGCTACCTGTATGAGCGATATAGGTTCTCAAGAGATGGGATTGCATATATTTGTAGATTACTAAGCCCACACATTGCAAATAATACACGCCGCAACAGAGCGCTCACAGTCCCACAGACGGTGTGCATTGCACTTCGCTTTTTTGCCAGTGGAACATTTTTGTACACAGTTGGAGATGCAGAGAATATCAGCAAAGCATCAGTTTGCCGCTCTGTACGAACTGTGTACCTTTCTTTAAAAAGACTACTCAATGTGTTCATCACATTCCCTGGCCACAAAGCTATTCATACCATTAAACATGCCTTTTATGGAATAGCTGGTAAGTTCAAATAACTATAAAACATGGAAATATTTCTTGACTGTTGATTTTACATGGGACATATTTAAAACAAACAAATAATTTTCCTAGGTTTCCCAAATGTTATCGGTGCATTGGACTGCACCCATGTGCGTATTAAGTGTCCGTCTGGTCCACATGAAGCGGACTTTGTGAAAAGGAAATCAGTACACAGCATCAATGTACAGGTACGGTCCCACTGAGATGATATTGAAGGCTATGCTCTAGCACTGAGTGTTCTGTACTAAGCTGGGCACCAGTGTTTAGTTCATTGCAATTAAAATGTAGTGACCTACAGGTTTATTTTAGATGATTAGTGATGCAGATTGCATCATCACAAATGTAGAGGCCAAATGGCCAGGCTCTGTGCATGACTCCAGAATCTTTAGAGCCTCATCTCTCTACCAGCAACTAGCAAGAGGTATGCTAGTAATCACTTAAATCGCAAAAAGTCTTTAAAGGTGCCTTATGTAAAAATTGAGGTAAAAATATCCAAAAAATGAGCTACATGCATCAAAAGAATGAGAAGAAATAAGGGCGATGATGTCATTAAAAAAATGTCAAGTTATAGTGCTGCATAGATATCAACCTGAATTAGCATTAGCATTATTAGCCACGGCCCGACAGGTGTCGTAATACCAGTTTCGGCCATGGGAGGCGGTATGCCGGCAACATAACCACCAGCCAAACATGCAATACACGAATAACTCGCACGGCTTGTGGGCGTACTTGAACCTGATGTCAATCGTGTGGAAAGTAGCCTACAGCCCACTACTACATTCAAATAAAATATGATAAAAAAGGAACAGAACCAGAGTAAACATTGGCACTGCTTTCCATCGCTGGAGACAACTAATGGACATGAAAAAAATGAGGTTTGACTTCGAACTTGCAACATTTCGTTTGGATTGGTAAGTAAGATGCTGTTAGTATTTCGTTAGAAGTTTGTTTTATATGTTTGTGTAGATTTTCGGGAAGTTATAACATAGAAATGTATCGAAGGCTGTTCGATAAACGTATATAACGTTCATAAATACAGTATTGTAATATAGTACACATAGCACAATCTCTATAGCTCTTTTTTTCTTGCCAACTACGTGACCTATATTATGTATATTAAATGGCTTTCCTGAGGTAAATCTGACATAATTGTTCTCCAGCTGTGTTATTGACCTCTTCACGATGATAAAAAACACTGATTGGTCGATATTATGTATGAGGAATACATTTTGGTAAGTTGTAGCCTAACGTTACTGTATCTTTCAGTGTTCCTGATTTTTTAACTATTAGCTAGTAGAGATGATCGGTTCACATGCGCTAGGGATCTGTCGTGTAACATTTACAAGCGCCAAAACGGTATTTAATTGACAGAATCTGAGAGCTGAGATTTTTTTTATATCATAACTAACCTGCTCTGTCTAGTCTGTCGGTCTCCGTGTCCTCTTTGCTTCGCGATTTTTCTGTGCGTGAGAAAATTGATGTGTGGGGTGAGAGCGTGTGAAAAGTGTTTGCGTGTGTCTCACGGTTAATGCGTGAGAGTTGGAAGCTCTGGTTACGTTGGCGCTAGCTTGGTCAACATCAGCGAATGCTGTCTGTCAAATTAATGTAATTCAAACTAACAATAAAAATGTAATATGAACAAAACGAATATGAACATATTCACTGGTAAAGGTGAAGGGGAGTAGCTTGAAGATATTCATACTCTAGAGTAGACCAACTCACTTTCTGGAGGTATACTGCCCCCATCTGGTATGGAATGTGGAGTATGAATTTATTTATTTTTACATAAGGCACCTTTAAAAAAAGAAGAAAAAAAAAACAAAAAAAAACTACATTATATATCTATATATATTCATTCTGTCTATGCAGGAGAATTCTCAGGAGTTTTGCTGGGAGACAAGGGATACCCATGCCTGCCTTACCTCTTGACTCCCTATCAGGAGCCCCAGACAGAGGCACAGCACCGCTACAACATTGCCCATGCACGCACAAGAGGTCATATAGAGATGGCATTTGGGCTGATAAAGTCAAGGTTTCAGTGCCTGAAGCACCTCAGAGTGACTCCACCTAGGGCATGTGACACTGTAGTTGCTTGTGTAGTGCTCCATAACATTGCTTGTCTGAGGAGAGAGAGGCAACCAAGGATTGTTGAAGAGGAAGACTGGGGCAATGAAGCAGTATTGGAAGAAAACGAAACAGGCAGACTTATACGAGACACATATGCAAATAATTATGTTGCTTAATATGGTCTAAACCATGTGTAGCCTTTAAAATTTTCCACTGGCCCCTTAACTTTCTCCTTAGTTGAACAAACACACAGAAGTCAAAGTATTTAATGTGATTTGTCTTTATTCAGAGTGAATCTGCCTGTTAGGGGTGAAAACACACACATAAATGTTGTGGAAAGTGATCAAAAAGGTAATGTTTTTTTTTTTTTTCCTTTTTAAAAAATGGTAGTTCTACTTGCATTTTTCTGTAGCTGTTGAATTTCCAGCTCCAACTTCCTCATCTTCAGTTTTTTATACTGGATGTCGATATCAATCGCTTCCATTTGTTTAAGGAGGTAGCGTTTATACACTCCTTTTATGTTTTCTGGGTTCTGTAGCAACATAGATTTAAGTTATTTCATTGAATAGTCTTGTCACATTGTTTTCATTTCTTAATACTCACTTTGTCACATGTGGTCCCAGACTGAGAGGGCTCTAGAACAGTGTCAGCATCCTGAAAACACATTATGATCATTTTATCACACAAGTACACTTTTTAATATTTAATACAGTATCGCATGGAACCTGTGACTACCTCAGGCCTTCTTGAACATACAGACACAGTCTCCTCATCCTCCTCAACTGATGGGCCTTCTCCCTGTGACCACTGATTAAACTCAGTTAAACTCATTAGCTTACATGACTGATTTAAAAGGTCTCATACTCGCAGGCAACATGATGTCTGGTGGATCCATAAAGCATACAGAATCTTGATAGAATTTTTTTTTTTTTTTTTTTACCAAAATGCACCATTACAGTAGCACAAGTACCTCTACGTGACATTACTGCTATGATGTACTTAGGCTTACAATGCCTAAGGAAGGAGGAAATCAGTTAGTCAGGAAGGAATAATGATAATAAAACACACACACACCTTTTATATACTCACTCCTTATACTACGTGATATCATTTTAGATGATGTCCCCCCCTCTATTCCCTCAAGGACGGGCCTCCCTTTATTCATTTCCAAAGCCAGCTCCTCTGCAGGAGTGAAGCTGCTGGTGGTGGCCCTCCCCCAGTGCCAGCAACCTCAGTCTTCTTTTTGGTCGCTGCAATTAAAAAAAAAAAAAAAAAAAAAACCTGAATAGTTGTAACTTCAAGCTGGCATTGATTACATATGTACATACCATTAGATTTACTTACCATTCTGAACTATATTTTTATATTTTATTTTCACCTGCTGCCAGGTTCTTTTTCCTTCACTTAAGTTGCTGCTGCGTGAAAGCAATTAACGTTACTGTTATTCACACACAAACTTTGCAATGTATTGTGACACACATTCAATGTTGATAAAGTATTTTAAATAGTTTACACCGCTACTTACGCATTGAGACGATCAGCAATTTCCTGCCAACCTTTCTCTCTTGCTTTATTTATTGCCGCTGTATTGCCTTTTTTGGTGATGACATCTTTAAATTCTTCATATGTTTCCAATAGCAAACGCTGTTCCGTTGCCGTGAACATCGCTACTCTATCTTTTCCTTTTGTTGCCATGGTAGCCCACAGTAAATCGATTGACCCATGCTCGACTTTTCAGGACTTTTAAACAATGGCGTGCACGCGCAATTATCTAGACTATTTAAACCTGACTCAAATTAGTAAGATCACATGATCCTCAACTTACTGTTATGGAACCAATTTAAGCGCGGATGTTTAGCTCGGCTCATTCAAGTCAGGTTTTGGACTTTAATCCCCGCTTTTCTAAGCGGCTTTTATGGAACAGCCCCCAGAATAGTAAAAAAGTTACTTACACACAATGTCGTCATTATCAGCATCATGTCAATTGATCTAAGTAAGTAAAAATATATGCACAGAATTGAGAAAATAGTATTTATAGAGATAAATTGTAGCCTATCACAGGGCAAACATGCGAATGTTCACGGTACATTTTATGCAAACAACTCTAATCGTAGTTGTAACTCTATATGTACAGTAGGCATAATTCTTGTCATTGCGTATGTGTATGCAGCATGAGTCAAATACAATCTTCTGTTCGTGTTGTATTACGCACAGTGGTTGAGCTCTAGGAGATTGTGATGCTGTTTGCATGGAATGCACATTTTACCTTTGTGGCAAAGCCTGATTTAAATTAATTGTTGAAATAAATGGTTTTGTGTCTTTTTTACATAACATTGGCTATTGCTAATGACACATAGTAACTAATCTAGCTACTTTCATTAAATATATCAATTTAAGCTAAAATTTAAGAGTCTATAATTAGGCTATACTGAGCCTGATCTATTTATACCTGAGATTTTCTTAGAATGAAGTAAATACCTTTTAGAAAAATGTTACCTGGGGTAAAACTCCCCCTGCCCTGATTTGCATTTGTATAGTTCACAGCATTTTCATTTACATGTTAAAGCCTCCCCTAGAATTAGGGGGAGGGGGGTCATGGGGGGACAACTGCCAAGCAAGGTCCACGTCAATTTCCGACAATTCACGTCAGTTTTCGGTGTTGCCTGCAAATTGCCGTGTGCAGTCGTAAACCTGAACTTCCACGACAATCTACAGTGCCGCTTACTGACGAAA
This sequence comes from Abramis brama, assembly GCF_963993115.1. Classification (NCBI taxonomy): domain Eukaryota; kingdom Metazoa; phylum Chordata; class Actinopteri; order Cypriniformes; family Leuciscidae; genus Abramis; species Abramis brama. The sequence goes on along the minus strand of NC_139963.1, from coordinate 462,041 downwards.
ATCCCACTTTTCATGCAGTGTTGTTACCTGATTATTGATTCATTTGCCCCACCTGTCCTCCCTCGTTACCCTCTTTTGTTTGCTTCCCTATTTATTCTCCTTGTGTTTGCACTCTCGATTAAAGCTTGGATGCGTGTCTCTAGTTCTGAAATCTTCCCCGTTAGCTTGAATATCTCCCTGCATTTATCACATGTAAATCCTGTGCTGACAGAGAAGGCTATGCTATACATGTTACATGAGGTGCAAGTAACAATAAGAGGAGAAGATGACATGACTTACCATGTTTGTTGACTGATCCTACTCACCTAAGTTGTTTGATGGACTCGTAAAAGGCGTGAGCGCGCGCAATAAAAATAAATAAATAAATAAAAAGCGCACAGATAGCATGCTAACAGGCTATCGAATTACTAGCATGTTGTGCTAGCAATAGCAATTTAGATTGAAGCTAGCGATGTCAGGTTAATGTGTGATGTTGAGTAAGTTATTTAGCAGTATAAACAACATGGAATGATTCAAAACAGAAAGATATACGAAGCTTTCAGACGCACACCAACGCAACAGCTGCAGCAGGAGCAACGAGGCAGAGTGAGTGTGTGTGTGTGTGGTAGAGGTGGGCGGATCGATCCTAAAATATCGATACTTCGATACTGACGTGGTATCGAAAAGGATCGATCCTCACATAAAAATATCGATCCAAATGTGTGTTTTTTTTACCAGTAATTTTTATTAATTTAGCATGCAATTCAGTGCGTAAAATAAGCTTCTAAGTGGAAAAATAAGCGAATGTTAGCGGATAATTGTGTAGGATAGAACTTTTTCTCCTAGTCATCTGGATACAAGACGAAACCAATCAATCACAGAGAGCATTCGATGCTGGTGCTTCACTGAGCTCACAGGCACGTTTGGGAAACGAAGCCTTGCTTAGATGACAGAGAAACAATCGGGAGTTATTTTGCAATAAACAAAGCAAAAGTGTATATAACGGTTCAAAATGTTGAGGACAGTAAGATTTTTTTTTAATGAAATTAATATTTTTATTCAACAAGGATCGATGCATTAAATTGATCAAAAGTGACAGTCAAGGGTTTTTCACTGTTAAAAAAATCTACTTCATATAAATGCTGTTCTTTCAACTGTGTTCATCAAATAATTCTGCATCATGGTTTCCACAAAAAAAATATGAAACTATTTTCAACATTGATAATAATAAGAAATGTTTTCTGAGCTGTAAATCAGCATATTAAAATTAAGTATCATCATAACTGGAGTAATGATGCCGAAAATTACGCTTTGATCAATTGAATAAATTACAGTTTAGTATGACATAGAAAACAGATAGCCTATGTTAAATTGTAATATTACAGTTTTTACTGTATTTTTGATCAAATAAATGCAGAAGAGAATTAAAAATCTTACAGACCCCAAACTTTTGAACAGTAGGCTAGTGTACAATAGTACTTTTACTATAATTAGGGTAGTTTTTTAAAAGTCACTGACTAATAATTACAGGCGAGTTGAGGGCACAAATCACAAAATATTTAGTAGTCATGAAAACGTTTTCAGATTTAGCATATTAATGATGCATTCACCTCATAAATCATGACACACTGCTCTAGCACAGGAAAGTGCATACAAGTTCAAGTGCATGCTTTTAAAATTAAAAAGTATTGGTATCGGTATCGATATCGGCGATACTGGCCCTGTATTTACTTGGTATCGGATCGATACCAAAATTTGGAGTATCGCCCACCTCTAGTGTGTGGAAGGACTACACGCCTGCGCACATATATTCAAACGCACACACCTATAGACTGAACTCGTAATACGCATGTGCGCGCCATCAGCGTTCTCACAGGTTCACGTTTTTTAAGTTTGCGCAGAAAGAACTTACAAGTTTTCTGTTAAAACGGTGTCGTGTTAGCGGCCTCTAAGTTAATAACTGATGATCGTTGCGACGGAAGTGAATCAATCTAAAACTAACTAGCTGGACAATAACTTTATTCTAGAGCTGCTATAAAGCCAAAACAATCTCTGTTACTTTGATTTCCAATTATCAATGTAAAGCCGCTTTGGAACAATCTACATTGTTAAAAGCGCTATATAAATGAAGATGACCTGACATGACCTGACCTTCAGTATGACCCTTAGTCTGATAATCTCGGCATCTCTCAGTAATTTAGTATTAACTGCTGTTGATCGTTATGGCCGTGTCACCCTTTACAGTACCCACAGAAAATAACCGTAACTAAAACATAAATGACCATCTGTCTTTGCTGGTTTTGCTCTTCAGCTTATATCTCTGCTCTTTCAAGCAGCAATCAACATTTTGACACATCACACAAAACAGATGTGTGTTATGGAGAGTGTTCTCTCATGATAAGTTTTACATGGGTAGTCACTGATCTGTTCGTGTCCTTGCTGTTTCCTTGTACCCTAATCATAACTCTATATTTCAGGATTTTCTTTGTTGTACATCAGCAGGTGAAAGTTATACACGCACTGATGAAGGGTGGTAAATGTGAAATGGAAGGTTTCATATTCTCTGCTTTCTACCTCTCTATATATTTTCTTTTTTAGGGAATACAGTAATGTCCTCTGTAATAGTGAATTTTCTAACATGGGTCTACTATTTTAACTCAGGCCTGAATCCTCTTATCTATGCTTTATTTTACCCTTGGTTTAGAAGGTAAACACATCCTATCACTTAAGATATTTCAGTCAGCATCAGCAACACTTTTCGGCCTCTCTTTATAGACTGAGTTTTATAACATGAGAAACAACAGCTGTGCTGATGTGCGTGTGCTTGGCACAGAGGATAAAAACATCAAATGAAAGAAGGGTAACAACTGAGCTGCATTTTTATATATATTTAAAATGTGTAGATTCTATGCAACTTTGGTTACACTTTATTTTAAGGTGTCATTGTTACAGTGTAATTATATATTATTTATACTGAGTACTGAGCAATATTAATTAACTACATGTATTTACTATAGGGTTAGGGTAGGATTAGGATTTGGTTGAGGGTTAGTTGCATGTAATTATGCATAATTTACTGTTATTACTATAGTAAGTACATGTAACATATGTAACAAGGACACTGTAAAATAAAGTGTTACCGCAACTTCTAATGAAAGGATAGATGAATAGTTTATTAATAAACCTAAACCAAGGCCCTCCAAACAAGTGATACTCAAAATAATACTAATAATATTTTTTATTTCAGCCGATAAGATAAATTATCACACAGTTATTTGAATTGATGATTCATGAGTGAATCATTCTTCAGAGTCCGATCAGTTAATCAGTTGATTCACTTAATCACACAGTTGTAAATGTTCGGTTCATGCAGGGATGTTGAACCAGGAACATGTCCAATTTTGCTAAATTGTGCTAAGAAGATTGTCAGTTGTCAGCTGAAACATTTACTTTTTTGTTTGATTCATTCGTTCTGTTGGAATGTGTTTCTCTGTACTGTTGGCACCTGTAAGTAAGATTTACTTGAAAAAAGCTAGGATACAATTTTCACTCAGAAATTGCTAGTAAATTGAACAGAACATGTTTTCAAGTAAAAGGTAATCACAATTCTTGGTGACTTGAATTAGAAATTCATTTGTGCAGTGTTAATACCAAGAGTTGAATAAATTACCATACAACATTTTACATACACATATTTGTAATGTCTGAATTAAGATAGATATGGTTACATTGCCATCGCACACACAGTACTGGAAAGGTAATTAGTATTGTATAGGGTTGTATTGTGTTTATAAACTTTGAATAATCCTCCATCTGTACATATACATTGTTGATGAAAAACTTAAGTAAATATTAATTTGGAATATCCATTTATTTTTACGTATGTATTTGAACAAGTAACACTTGCTTCTTTGTGTATCTGCTTAATGAATATAAGTTGTACTTCTAAAATACATCAAAACAAAACACCAAATGAGCATCAGTGCCTTCTCTGTGTGTGTTTACCCGTGTTTGTGTTCACACCTTTAATGAATGGTTCATCTCTATATTCAGCACAGGTGTTAATAGCACCCTCAGGTGTACATTTACTCAATAACACTCTATAACAATTGTGATTGGTCTTTAGAGTTTAATGTAAATGATTTCTCGGAAGACTTATTATTTGAAATAAGACATTTGTCACAGCTTTTATGGAAAAAACAACAACAAACCATGTGACCTTTGTGAGAGGCCCACACCAAAATTTTTCAAAGTGCAGTGAATCGTCAAACTTCATGATATGTGACCAAAATAGTCACTCAGGACACACAGCTTAACAGCTGCAACCTTCATGATTTGTGCTGCTACATCAAAGTAACAATCTGATTCAAAATAAAAAAATATGGCTCCATTCAGGGTTTTCCAGGGGCCTGTACCATGAAGCTGGTTTAGGTGGCTAGCCAGCTGTGTTTCAGCTTAGTTTACACCAACCCTGGGTTTTAGGTACTATGAAAGTAGCTCGGCTTTAATCGGTGTTCGTTGCCATGGTATCTTACACTGCACGGCTAACCTGCTCCGGGGCAGGTTATGTTCTGGATTCAAGATCTCAGACTGAAGTTTGACCAATCAGCTGAGAGCAAAGAAACATATAGGTGACGTAACTTATTCCCACTGTCTGCTGCAATGACTTCACCTTTTCTTCCAAATCCGGTGGACATATCAGCGCAAATTGTTTGACGAGCACTTCGTAGAGAAAGAGTTTTTAGCCAGACAAAATCCCCTTGCCTTTCCTGATAGTTACTTGTATGAAAGATACAGATTTTCCGCGGAAGCAATGTCTTATCTTTATGAACTTCTTGAGCCGCACATAAAGAATTTAACACGTCGAATTCATGCACTTACTGTGCCGCAAATATTGCATTGCGTTTTTTTTGCAAGTGGTACATTCTTGCACGGTGGGTGACGCACAGAAGCTAGGGGAAAACACGGTTTGTCGAACCATTCGCAAGGTCGCTCTGCAGAAATACATGAATAGTTTCATTCCCCGGTGTTCCCCGGACATTTATCGACCATGTCCATAAAAGAGGGCTTTTATAAAATTGCCGGTAAGATATATTGATAGGGTGACATCACATGAACACTTTTTTTTTCTTTTCTTTTTAAAAAAAAAAAAGCAAATTTCACAAATGTACTATACAATACATGTTAAGAATTATTATAAATCTTTTTTATTATTATTCTGTTAATCTTATGATAGGATTCCCTAGAGTCATTGCAACATGTATGCAGTCTATTGCTCCAATCTCCACTGCTCTAGGGAACATGAGGCAGATTGTGTTAATAGGAAGTCCTATCACAGCCTTAATGTTCAGGTAGAGATGATGTGAATATGTGAGATGATTATTTTCTGTGAGATGAATCTTTAAATTAATAGTAACATTAACAGATATAACAATGATCTACTAAACAGTTCATCTGCAGACGACTTGTGGTGGTCATGAACGTATGATCACAAGTTTGTATGCCAAATGGTCTGACTCCAGTGCTTGACTCACGAATTTTCCGTGAGTCTGTGTTGTGTCAGCGCTTTGAGGAAAGCAAGTTAAATTTGGTACAGTACAAAACACTGTTAATTTGAACTGAGATAGAAAAACCTACACAATAACCCCCTATATCATGACCCTCAGACAGGGCCACAGCACCGCTTCAGTGTGGCCCTCAGTAAAACCAGAGTGAAGATAGAGATGACCTTTGGCCTCCTAAAGGCATGTTTCAACTGTGTTCGGCGCTTCAGAGTCACCAGAGCGGACCACCCAGCTAGTAAAGATATAGATGTAATCACCATACAATATTACACTTAATAAAAGCACATTGAAACTGCAGATAGGTCTCAAACTGTTTTATTGGTTTTGTGGGATGGAGAAAGAGAGCAAGACAAAGTTGCATTAATAAATATTCATACTAAAGTGTTACTTGGTTAAATAAGGTCACATACTGAGATCAGTTTTATCCAGCTGTTTGATCTCCAATGTTTTTTTTTGTTTTTTTTGGAGCCTCCTCAGCTCACAGTCCAGCTCCTTTAGTGAACAGTCTAGTTCAAGACTCCTTTAGTGAACAGTCTAGTTCAAGACTCCTTTAGTGAACAGTCTAGTTCAAGACTCCTTTAGTGTGCAGTCTAGTTCAAGTCTCCTTTAGTGAACAGTCTAGTTCAAGACTCCTTTAGTGTGCAGTCTAGTTCAAGACTCCTTTAGTGTGCAGTCTAGTTCAAGACTCCTTTAGTGAACAGTCTAGTTCAAGTCTCCTTTAGTGTGCAGTCTAGTTCAAGACTCCTTTTGTACAGGGCCCTGACTGAGTCTGTTTCCACCTGAAACATAATTCCACCACAAACATGATCATTACAAGTTTTCTGGAGGCTCATCAAAATCACAAAAAGTTCCTTGACTTCCTACAAACACGGGACTGACTGTAATTTATGTCAAGGGTTTTAAATCCTTAATTTGTTCACATTTCTTCTGAAGCCCATTGAGGTAGAGGCCTCAGTTTCTGGGTCAGGTTGTGAAAAATCCTACAATAAAAGAGATGTGTAAGGGCCAGTCCCTTTTTTATGCCACACATTCAAATGTTTGCCATAATAAAAAGCCCAGTGCATTCACATCAGAAACTGTCTCAGAACACACAGACAGAGTGCCTTCATCACTTCCTCCACCCTAATAAATAAAAATAGGCCAATGTAAAGCATAACTGTTGTAAAGCAGGTTGTGTTTGGTGTTCTGTCTGCTGCATACTGACCTCTGTGTGGGAGACTGTGTGTGTGTGTGCTGGCTTCAACAGGGACACTGTATTTCCCTCTACTGCAGAACATACAGTCAGTACAGTAGTACAGTAGTAATGTATTGCACATGTACCCAGTGTTACTTGCTTAGAGGAGCCAGCACCAGGGTCAGATTGTACAGCACCTGTAATCCCATCCATAATCGTCCATCCCTTATTGCCTACTCAGAGCCAACTCTTCCGCCAGTGTATTCTGGTTTTCTGAATTTAACTCTTTATTTCTGTTTGCTGCAAACAAGTGTTTGTGATAAAATGTTCACAAAAGAGGGGGATGCAAAATGGCGCCGTAGAGTGAACACGCGTTTTTGCGAGCTGCGTGGCAAGTCTCGGGTATCTATCAAAATTTATTTTTCATTTAATCAGAGGAGTGGCTCTGTGACTAGCTTTGTTTTCGTAGGATGAGTCTGAACAATTATTTTACTAAACCCTCGGGTGTTTCACTGAGAAGCGCTAAAAAAACGAGGAACACATCACAGAAGGCGACAGCCATGGCCACGGATAGCATATCAGCTAACCCCCTGAGGTCGACGGTATCGCCGGCGATACCAGCTCGCTTTTGTTTTATCAGTGTAAAAGAAACTCATAGATACTCTGTTGACTTTGATTTTCCATAGAAGTTTCATACATCAATCGATTCTGTTAAATGTGTATTATTTTTGTGTATACTCACAATAAAAACAAAGTGTTGTGCTTTTTGCCAAATAAAGAAAAATAAACACGAAGCGAGTTCTGTTTTCTCTCTGCCAGTGAAGTCCATTCTGAAACGCGTCCGAAAATGAACAGTAACTCAGCGAATACTCAGTCAAACAGGCATACAGACACACAGGCATGAAGCTTGAATTCTCTTCTTTTAAATGAAGTAATTTATATGAAAAAACAAATATTCTCATCTTGTGAAATCTGTATTAAAAGAGAGCGATTCCAGTCGAGCTCATTACAGCTCATTCAGATGTAATGTGACACGCCCACGGAGAGCGCGCGCTATTCAAACGCAAATGGCTGAGGCAATCCAAGCAAACCTGTGAATGCCCCCATACAGCTCGAGAAAACACAAGTTTATTCAGATCATTACTTGTTTACACCGTCTCGCAGCGCTGTGAGGAATAATAATAATGGAAAATGTACCTCAGAAGTGCGGGTATATCGAGGAGCGAGCTGAGGAATGCTGTAGTAAGTTTTTTTTCCTTCTCACGTGAATCGGGTTTCTGTTTATGAATGAATGAACGGCAGAGATGTTTACCACAGCTCGCAAAAGACAGTTTAAATTTAAATCGCGTGTGTGAATGAATGATGATGTTTTAGCAAACTGTATTGCTATACTGAGATGAGTAAAAATCGACTGAAATATGTTGAAATAAAATGTAGGCTATTTGTATAAGCAACGTATTAAACTGCAAATTAACATTTATATGCCCTAATATTTCATAAAGACAACGTTACAGTCAGGCGAAATATGAAAGACAACATTTTGTTGACTAGATTTGGGTACAGTTTTTACTGTAGAATATACTGTAAGATTACACTTGAATTGTTGTTGTAATTGTAACCTTTTTAATAAAAAAATATATTTACAAGGTAGATGTAAACAAACTATTAAAAAGGTAAATATAATTTTTTTCTTTAAATAATTTGTATTGTGTTTTATTAGTAACAAATTTGGGGAGAGGATAAATATTCCAAAACTGAACAGTATACAGTCTGATACAGTATGAGAATTAACTGCACAATTATTAGACATGTTTACCTTGGATATTATACAATTTGCAAGCACAATTTGTAAAAAAAAAAAAAAAAAAATGTATATAAAATATTTGTGTATAAATATATACACATATATATATATATATATATATATATATATATATATATATATATATGTATGTGTGTGTGTGTGTGTATGCATATATATATATATATATATATATATATATGTGTATGCATATATATATATGTGTGTGTATATATTTGTGTGTATATATATATCTATATATCTATATCTATATCTATATCTATATATATATATATATATATATATATATGTGTGTGTGTGTGTGTGTGTGTGTGTGTGAGTGTGTATATGAAGAGTTCAGATGCAAAAGCCTCTAAATGCCATCTGAAATTTTCTTCTAGAATGATCATTTTTATGAAGCTTGTATATTTAAGTTAGCTATAGGTGACACACCTGAATGAATGGCTCATTAAGTATGCAGGGGCATTGTCTCATCAGGTGTGAACTACTAAATATGCATGATCGTTTACGCCCCATCCGCATATTGCCTTTCCAAACTAAAAGTGTTTCGCAAAACTTAAATCAATGTATCGTTTTATGTGAATGATTAGGCAGGATGATTTTCACATCATTTTGAAGAAAAAACTCTAGACGACATCCATTAATCACCGACAGGGGGAGGGTGTTGTGAGGTTTTGTGCTCGTGCACGGCTGCACGCGAAGTCAGAGCTGAAGAAAAAGCTGGCTCAAAACCTCACAACACCCTCCCCCTGTCGGTGATTGGTTGGAACACTATTTGTTTTGGTTTTGAGTGTTTGGCTAAACCATTTGTTTTTGTGTGCAGATCTCAGAGCCTAGGCTGCCTACAGAGACACGTTTTTTTGACGGCATGCTTATGGGGCGGGCAGCTAGCGGATCGTTAGGAAAGATTAGATGAATGTGATAAAAATATTTTTTGGCCTGAAATCACTGATACCACCTTTAAAATTCGTCTTCGAGAGATGCAAATGGAGTATGCGTTGCTCTACCCTGCCACTCTTAGCGTGAAAGTCGGCCAGATGCGCAAGAAGTTCACTTCTCCGGAGGAGGTGGCAGTTTTTCTCAACTCTCGACAAGTGCCTGCTTAGATACGATGTAATCTCCCTGCGAACTTTGTTTGGACTTTGAATTACACTTCCTCTGTTTTATTTCACCCAAAAGAGACTGACTGCGCAGTTTCGCACACGTCCGAATCATGTTGCGCTGACTCTCGGTGAGGACGAAGAATGTTGTTTTGAAACAAGTGTGTGTCTATCTTCACATCTAGGTTTGTTTGGAAACCCTGGTGAGATGCCTGAAAGGGTGGTTCCCCTGTTTTTTATGTTTTGTTATGTGTGTTTAATTTGTACTATAGTTCTGGTTAATATTTTCTGTTTTTGTTTAGCTCTGCATAGTTCTGTTTTAGGCCACTGTGTACACCACTCAAATATGTTTAGGTACAGCGGTTTCTCAATCGAAGTTTATGACAATGGATAATACACTCCGTATTTGTACTTGGAATGTCAAGGGAATTCATAATCCTATAAAAAGGAAGAAGGTTGTGTCATATATAAGAAAAAGGAAGATTGATATAGCACTATTGCAAGAAACACATTTAGATAAACAGGAACATTTAAAACTAAAACAGGGAGGATATAATCAAGTATATTTTTCATCCTTTTCATCAAAAAGTAGAGGGGTGGCTGTGTTGATCAGTAAAAATATCCCACTGAACGTTGTCAAACTGATAGAAGATGACAGAGGCCGTTTTGTTATTATAAATGGCACCTTATTTGGTAGTTCTATTTCTTTGTTTAATATACATTTTCCTCCAGGGCACCCTTCTGATTTTCTTATTAAGACATTCGCAGACTTTTATGATTTGAGATCTGACTATATGATTGTTGCAGGTGATTTTAACTGTATGTTAAATCCTCTCATTGATTGATTTCCGCATAAAATAGCGACTCCATCTAAGCTAGCCAAACAAATTAATGGTATTTGTGAGGACTTAGAACTTATAGACGTTTGGAGAGCTCTGCACCCATCTGGTAAAGAATACAGTTTTTTCTCCCCACCACATCAATGTTACACTAGGATTGATTATTTCTTTATGCCCAGAAGTTCGTTACACCTAGCTATCTCATGTCGTATCAACAATATTGTTGTTTCAGATCATGCTATGGTTGTTTTTGAGTTGAAATCGTCAAGTAGAGATAATTTTCGGCAGTGGAGACTAAACACTAATATACTCAGAGATAAGTTATTTAAACCTTTACTTTAGTTTACTTCATTCTATAACATTAATGCTCAAACCACTAAAGACTCTTCACTTTTATGGGAGACTAGTAAAGCTTATATAAGGGGATTAATTTTGTCCTTTTCTGCCTCTAAGAAACGTTAAAAAAACGAGACTCAAAGACAGTTAGAAGAGGCTGTTGTGCAGGTAAGAGAGGACCCAATAGCGAATTAACAAAAATAGAGTCTTTAATGAGAACACAGGGTGGCAATAATGTAGAAAACAAATCCTCTTCTTGAGAGATAATGGCAAAACAGGCAACCCGCAGAGAGGGCGATATAAAACAAAACAAAAATACTTTTGTAAAAGAAAAATCAGAAAAGTTCAAAAAGAGTCTCTTTAGGCAGCAGGCAGAGAAGACTGTGATTGCGGTGACAGGCTGCGGGTCTCTCAGTGTTGACAAGGCTCAAATCACAACTGTGGTTACCAGATCTCTTTCAGCATCAGATGAACTGGACAGAATACAAAGATCAAGATGATTACTATGGTATAGATCGCGCTCACCAGGCGGATGCCGACAGGACAGGACTCGGACAGAGACAGACAGGACTGTAGTTTGCTTCTTGCATGAGAAAATCAAGTGAGAATCCGACGAAGAAAGAAGCAGAAACAGACAGAGAAATAGGGACCTAATCAGAGGGGAGAGGGAACAGGTGGGAAGAGAGTAAACGAGGTAGTCAGAGAAGATGAGGAACAGCTGGAGGAAGGGAGAAGGGAAAGAAACAGTAACCGCAAAAACCCAGCAGAGGGAGACAGAGTAGAGAGAAAGATCAAGAACAAGACATAACATGACAAGACATGCCAATACATGACAGAGGCCTTGAAGGAAAAAGAAGGAAAATATGTTAAGACTGCAGATAAGACTTTACTTGGAGAAATATCTGCACTGAGGTGTGCTGTAGATTCGCTGCTTACCCAAGATGCGGAATACAAACTGAGATTTGTGAAACAGAAATTCTATGAACATGGAGATAAGCCAGGTAGACTTCTGGCTTATCTTACTAAAAAGAAAAGTGATTCACGTTCTATTATATCAATATTAGATGAAAATGATAAATTACATTATGATTGTATATCAATTAGCAGCACATTTAGAAATTACTATATGAACCTATATAACACTGAAGTATCCAGCAGCGATACTACCCTATTAGAAGACTTTTTGTCCAAAATCAGTTTACCAACTATCTCAGAAGAGCAGAAAGTTAATTTAAATGCTCCCATCTCTAAAGAAGAGTTACTAGAGGCACTCACAAAGATGCAAAGTGGAAAAGTGCCAGGTCCGAATGGTATAGGCTGTGAATTTTATAAGGATTGGCACGCTTTGCTACTTGAACCCATGCTCAATATGTTTAATTATTCATTTAACATTGGGAAGCTTCCCGAATCTCTGAGAGAAGCTAATATTTCTCTTATATTGAAAAAAAGTAAACCTCCTGAAGCCTGTTCTTCATATAGACCCATATCGCTATTAAATACCGACAGAAAATTGCTAGCTAAAATTCTAGCTTCTCGGTTAGAGAAAGTAGTAACTGATGTTATTAGAGATGACCAAGTAGGTTTTATGAGAGGCCGCTCGTCTTGCAACAATATGAGATGTCTTCTTAATATTATACAAACTTTTCAACAACGTAAGATTGATGGGCTAGTGCTATCTCTTGACGCGGAGAAAGCATTTGATCGTATTGAATGGTCATATTTATTTTTTGTTTTGGAGAAATTTAATTTTGGTGAGTCTTTTATCAGATGGGTTAGAGTGTTATACGAAGAGCCTAAAGCGTCTGTTCTTACAAATAGTTCCAGATCAGCAAGCTTCTCTTTACATAGAGGGACTAGGCAGGGGTGCCCATTGTCGCCCCTGCTTTTTGCGCTCGCTATTGAACCCCTTGCCGAGGTGATCAGAACTGACCCTTCAATTGAAGGCTTGCAAACTAATGAGAAACATCATAAAATAGCCCTTTATGCAGATGATGTGCTCATTTTCATTTCAAATCCTGCATCTTCAATACCATCTCTTCTTGATGTTATTAATAATTTCAGTACTTTCTCAGGATATAAAATTAATTTAAATAAGTCTGAGGCTATGCCTGTTGGTACCATGAAAATAATGCCAAAGGTTAGTTCATTTCCATTTAAGTGGTCCCCTGGTGGTTTTATATACTTGGGTATCTTTGTAAGCCCTGTCTTCAAAAATTTATACAAAGACAACTTTCCCCCTTTGTTTAGTAAAATAAGAGAAGACTTAAATCGATGGGATACGTTACCTATCTCCTGGTTGGGTAGAATGGCTCTTATAAAAATGACTATCCTCCCTAAACTCCTATACCCTATTCAAATGATCCCTATCCTGTTCTCTAAAAAGGTTTTAAAAGATGTGAACGGCTGGCTCAATTCCTTTATCTGGAGCAAGCGCAAACCAAGGCTGAAATTCTCTGCGCTACAACTACCAGGGTCGATGGGTGGCCTGGACTTGCCCAATATTAAGCTTTATCAGTGGTCTGCTCATCTAAGATATATGTCTGATTGTGTTGCGCTTGAAAACTCTTCTACGTGGTTAGATCTTGAACAATCTTTATCTAACCTTCCCCTTGCGGATTTGTTGTTTCTCAAAAAATTTAAAGTTGTATTTGAGAATTGTAATAACCCTCTAACGGTAAATTCACTTAGGGCATGGAGAGCTGTTTGTCGTTATGAGGGAAGAACTAAGTTAACCTCTGCACTCACCCCAATTGTGAACAATCTGGACTTTCCTCCAGGTGGATTTAATGGGAGGTTTAAATTTTGGCCGAACCAAGGTATTAATCGGCTTATAGACCTGTTTGATGAAGAAGGTTTGATGTCTTTTGAGGAGTTGAGTCAACGGTATCAATTATTAAAGCAGGACTTTTTCCGTTTTCTACAGATTAGAAATTACATCTTGAAAGATACCTCATTGTGCCATACCAGAAGTCCTTCTCCTATAGAAAAAGTGTTATTTCAGACACCTGGGGAAAAGTCGGTGAGTCAGTTATACAAGACTCTTAAAGTGCAGTAAACATACAAATGAAAGGGATCGATTGATTTCTTATCCTAGAGCTGAGAACATTAATATTATAGCCATCATCGAGTCGACTAGTGATGGGAGAAACAAAGCTTTTCAAAGCTCTGAATCAACTGAACGTTATTAGCAAAAACGTAATGTTGCTTATTATAGCGCCACCATGTGGCTGAATCTCACAAGATTTGATACACAGCCTCATTTTGACACATATACATTTATTATCATAAGAGTCAGTCATTATGAATTGACCTTATTAGCTGCTGTGATTTGATTGGCTGCTGACGGCCATGTTTGTTGAATTGTGTGAGTGATATTTGAAGAGTGTGTTATCATGTGACCCAGAGAAGATGAATATCAGGATTTGTTGGGTTTGTTCAGCAGATACAGATCAACACATACAAATTATCATTTAATATCTTCACAGTGTTTTGATGTGTCAGGGTTTTTTTGATGATGTTTTGTCATGAGTTTCGAGTGAAGTGGATCAAACGGTCGAGGAGAAGTTTATTTTATTTCCATGCTTGAGATCTTTATGACTTACAGTCTCTGACGCCCAGACATGTTTAGAGCAGAAAATAATAACTGATAAAACACTGCAAATATAATAATGTTGCAGCGGCTTCAGTGCTTGAACCCATTAAATACACCTGGATTAAAATACGTTTAACAAATCCCACTTCTACATGATTTATAGATGATTGATGTGAAACTAAATGAAGCTGATCTTCATCAACACAAACAGAGCTTGAGAAAAGCACAGATACACACCGACACACACACTGATGTCTATATGAGGATTTATTACACAGTTATTCTGACATGATATTTCAGTGACAGAAGTTCAGCTGTGTTATTAATGTAATGAAGAGGAAATAAGAGACTCTGTAACATCTCACTGTTACTGATTTATCATGAAGCTCAAAGCATTATGGGTAGAGTCTCTCATCAGGCTATTCTCATTCATCAATACAGTTCCACTGATGATTCAGCAGTAACCAAAAACCCCGGATAGAGCGGCTGAGTGAATGTGGTCTGGACTGTGTGGATGAGGCTCACTGTGTCTCCGTTGAGGCTGTAGAAGGACAGAGTTCCTGCACTGTGATCCACATACACTCCTACTCTACACCTTTGTGTTCTACACTGTTCTGTACTCCTGCTGACGGACTCAGGGATTTCAGTCTTTATGGTATTGTGCATGAAGAAGCAACCGGAGGGAGAACAGACCAAAATCCAGGACTGATCATTACCTCCAAACACACACTCATGAATCGATCCCTTCCTGCTGATGCTCTTATATGACACTCCTATAAACACAGTCATACCACTCCACACAATCTCCCAGTAAGAGCGTCCACACACACTCTCTCTACACAACACCTGATACGCATATCCGTCAAATCTGTCTGGATGATCAGGATACGGCTGGACTGTTTCATTGTGAGTAATCAATCTGTTCCTCTCAGACAGACGGAGGTAATTATGCAATGTGTTCGGATCCAGAGTGAACCGCTGAAAATCTGATGGAGATAAAACACATCACAAACAGGAATTATGAATCTGATCTTTTAATGTAGCTGAACTCTTCATGTTCAGTATATCATCAGTGTCTCAGTGCAGTTCAATCATCATTTACATGATCAACTCTAAAACTCTTCCATCATGTTTTCTTTCAGCTTCTACAGGAAGAACATGAACACACTCAGTGAGTTTCTCTGCTTGTTTTCTGACTTACATTGAAGTAACTCTCTCCGGGTCTTGGGAACAGTGGCTGTGGAAATCAACAGACATAAAAAACAGATATAATACAGATGAGCAAATGCTAAAGCTTGGGTTGCTGAATATTCGATCGCTTACTCCAAAAGCACTCACTGTTAATGATATGATTTCAGATTATAACCTAGATGTGCTGTGTTTGACAGAAACCTGGCTAAAACCAAACGATTACATTACTTTAAATGAGTCCACCCCGCAAGATTACTGTTATAAACATGAGCCTCGTCTGAAACACAAAGGGGGAGGTGTTGCTGTAATTTATAGTAATATTTTCAAAACCACTAAGAAATCAAGTTTTAAATATGATTCTTTTGTAGTGTTAGTGCTTAATGTAAAAACATATAGTATAAATTATAAATCACGTTTGAGATTTGTGCTGGCTACTGTATACAGGCCACCAGGGCACCATACAGACTTTATCAAAGAATTTGCGGACTTTATCTAGTCTCGTGTAAACTTAATTTAGCTAAGGCTGCAAAGCCGACTCCGTGTTATAAATATGTTAGAACTATCACTTCTGCCACTAAAGATTGCTTTATTAATAATCTTCCTGATCAGTTTCATCATCTCAGCATCCCGGATAGCTTAGAAGAACTTGATATTGCAACAGAAACGTTTAACTCTCTCTTTTCCAGCACTTTAGACACAGTTGCTCCGTTGCGCTTAAAGAAGATTAAAGAAAATAGTCCAACGCCGTGGTACAACGAGCACACTCAGGCCCTTAAGAGAGCAGCCAGAGAGATGGAGCGCAACTGGAAGAAACAAAACTAGAGGTATTTCGCATTTCATGGAAGGAGAACACTATTGCTTACAGAGAGGCTTTAAAAGCTGCTAGATCTGCTTATTTTTAAAACCTTAGATATTCTTAAAACCCTAGGTATTTATTTGAAACGGTGGCTAAACTAACGGAAAATAAAGCTTCAAGCCCAGACGTTTCCAAGCAGCACAGCAGTAATGACTTTATGAACTTCTTCACTTATAAAATTATAACTATGCAACCGTCTACTACAGTATCGCATCAGGCAGTGCATTGTAGTCTCCCTGAGGAAATTTTTTATTCATTTATTGCTATAGGAGAGAAAGAATTGTCTAAACTCGTTAAATCATGTAAATCTACAACATGTATGTTAGACCCTATACCCTAGCTGGCTATGATTAAACCGCTTGTTAACCCTCTGAGGTCGGCAAACGAAGCGTTTTGCTGGATTTTCTCCACATTGTAGCACAATAAACTTAAATTACTCCGTCATTTATGGTCATACAGAAAAAAGAAATATGAAAAAAGAATCTGTGATATGTCTACTTTTGTATGTGTCCACTTACAATCAAATCAAAACATTGTGCTTTTGTAAAATAAAGAAAATAAACAGGGTGTGCGTTCTGCCTCTCCGTCGCTGTGAACTTTTTTTTCTTGAGCACGTCTATAAACTGAAACAAAAACTCAGCGAATACTTGTCACACATTTATGAGCCATATATCTTGTAGCATATGAGCAGGTCATTCATTCGTTGGTTCTGAATTAATGAATCATGGCTCGTTGAATCTAAATACAAATGCACATTCATTCTTAAAATCCAAGCTCTGGCCTCTGAACTCCCAAATACAAATCATGCTTAGGCTCCAGCTAGTCTGCAACAAATGGTCTTTGGCGACACGTTATTGCACCATGGAGAATAACCAGAACAACACGACACCGCATCTCCTAGCTTTGCAAAGCTTAAAATAATTCCAAACCCCCTTTCTCTTTCTATTCGTGCATGTGATTGTAACTTTGTATCCTTAACTGTTTATATTAGATTTTATATTTAGATTTATTTAGAATACATACAAATGTAATTTACGTCTTTTAGTTTGTCAAGAGATTTAAAGCACCGTTTTTAAAGACTGCGCATGTGCGAACGTGCTCTACTATGTAAGAACGAGCCAAATATTGAGTCTGGTAATAAAGCAAAATAACTGAGAAAAATTAGAAATGGCCTTCAGATGCCATGTCTGTAACTTATATGACAAAATCTAGCATTAATTCGATCTCAAACAGATTAATTAAAATAAGTTATTAGTCCACCATGTGCGAGACGTCATAAACCAACGTGGTTGAACGATACTTTGCGACATATGGTTTCGGAAAACAGTCGTGACTAGCTAGTTGATTTCTCCAACGATGCATGGTACTATGGTAGTTAAGCAGCGAGCTATATAGTTGTACGGGAAACGCACCCCAGTGCGGTTACAATCTTTATAAACATTTAACCCTCAGACGGTCTTCGTTTCTGAGTCACATCCTGGGCCTTCCCGGTCAGAAGTGACCGGACACCTAAAATGAAACTTCCTCCATCCCAGTAAAACCAATGCAATTTATTTTTGTTCTATAATATTTTTTCTTTTTAATTTTGTATTTTGAGAGAATTTTATTGAATTTATTAATATTTATGCAATATTTATGTTGAGGTTATGTTGAGTATAATATTTAAAAAATTGTATTATTATTATTTTATTTTTTTACTTTTTTGTCAATTTCCCATTAATTTTCTATGGGGGTAATTTTTGACCGAAGACCACAAGTGTGACTATTTTTTTCATGACGACTTAGCATGCTCAGATCATGACCTAATTTTTTTTTTTTTGTATTCACATACCTAATGCCATAAAAGTCACCAAGTTTCATAACATTCCAATGAAGCTGTGATTTTTAAAAATTCAAAACAGAAAATTCTTCGGTCAAAAATGACTGAGGACTGTAAGTGTGTACTTTTAAATGATCGGATTCAAACTGAAATCAAATATTCTCTGTTTAAGTAATTTGTATAAAACCAACAAGATGTCCAGTTTCTCAAACCCTTGCTCATTATTTTTAATTTGACCACGCCCACGCGCGCAAAAGAAATAGACATGCAAATCTCCACAAAGCACCAAACGTCATCAGTCTCTGCTTTTCGTCGAGTTTGGAAGACGCGCCGTGAGCTTACATTGGATTTACCTCAGAAAAAGAAGAACGCAATTTGAAGACAAGAAAGATGTAAGGTAAGAAATTCTTATTATATTAGTTAAATGTTATTGTTGCATTAACTTCACATTGCAGTTGAACTGTTGCTAGATATATGGTGAATATATAATTAGATATAATTATAATTATAATTATATAATATTTAGACCCGTGTTTCAGTTAAATACTGTGTTTGTGGATATCTGCTCAAACGTAGATATGTATAATATGGTAACCATAATGTTTCATATTTTGGAGCACGCTGTGCGTTTGAATGTTTCATATTCAAAACGCACTGTGCGTTTGAAAAGCAAAACGCACTAAACATTAGGCTTCATGTTTTTACTCCAATCTTATTTCATATCATCATAACGAATGGAAACATTTGAAGTAACATATGATAATCAATATATTTTTCTCTAGCGTAGTTATTACTGAAGTGTTCCTTTGAAAGATTTATAGGCTGCTATAGGTTATTTTTTATTATTTTTATTTTATGCAGCACTGCACGTAGCCTATGCCTACAAGGCACAACAAACCTGGTGTTCGATATATAGTGTTGGGAACATTTGTGTGTGTATTATTCTGTGAATTTTTCAAAAAGCAATTTTAACCAGAAAAAAAAAACCATTTTGACAGTACAGCCCTATAGTTTCTCTTGATATCAGCATGTTCACAGTGTTTGTTTTTTTGTTTTTTTTACAGGGACCAGATGCCCCAATGATGAGTCCTGCTGACTTCAACATTCACATGAGTCTCTGTATATGAACATGGTAAAGTGAAAATCAAACCCCTTGGAAATGAAAGGTATGTACAATGTTTTTAGGAATGGCACAAAGGTCTCTGTCTTTGGATCATTGTTTTCAATAGTGTGCTTTTTTGTCATTTGTTGTGTATCGTTGGATTATGTTGTGTTGTAAATAAATCCAAACGATCAAAAAGCCATTCTTTTTTAAATCTCCTCATTCTCTGTGCAAGGTTGGTCAGAATGACAGGGCCTGATAGCTCCTAATAGGGCCATTAGGGGAGGGTCTTTGTCTTTCTCAGGTGTGAAAAGCCATACATATTCAGTATGTGTTTATGCCTCCTCGCATAAAGCTTTCTTACACAAAACACGTCTTACAAATTTTAAATCAATATATTGTCTTATCTGAATGAGCAGTCAGGATGATTTTCACATAGTTTTGGAGCAAATATTCTAGGCTACGTGATACAATTTTCAAAAGTCTTGTGAAGAAATAATCAGTATGGGTTATATGGCCTTATTTCAGTGATTTCAGTGACTTATTTTTGTATTTTCACAAACCATGGATAAATGTCATTATCTCAAAACTACAAACTTTTACATACATGCTGCTGATATATTATTGTAGCAGAGTTTGTGCTGAATACAGTGTAATCAGACTTTAGCCATGAAAATGTCACAAGTAACAGAAATAAGCACAAATGTCAGAGCATGTCAGAACACCTCCAGGGCCCAGAAAACTCCTCAGACCCAAGAGGGTTAAAAAAACGCAAGACAAGTCACAAATGATTTGCTCTTATCATCCGATCGTGGTTGTATCTCGCTATTAGTGTTACTCGATCTCAGTGCTGCATTGACACTATTGACCACAACATTCTTTTAAATAGACTCGAAAATTATGTTGGCATTAGTGGAATTGCACTAGCATGGTTTAAATCATACTTATCTGACTGTTATCAGTTTGTAGCAGTAAATGAAGAGATGTCTCATCGATCACAAGTTCAGTATGGCGTACCACAAGGCTCAGTACTAGGACCACTGCTGTTCACTCTGTACATGCTACCATTAGGAGATATCATTAGGAAACATGGCATTAGCTTTCACTGTTATGCCGACGATACTCAGCTCTATATTTCTTCAAAACCTAACAAAACTTACCAATTCACAAAATTAACGGAATGCATAGCGGATATAAAAAATTGGATGACTAGTAATTTCCTACTACTAAATTCTGAAAAAACAGAGATTCTAATTACTGGACAAAAAACTTCGTCTTCGTCGTCGTCTGAAAGTCTTCGTCGTCGGTTAGGAACCTGGGTGTGCTCTTTGATACCAATCTTTAATTTGAAAGTCACGCGTCTAGTATCTGTAAAATCGCATTTTTCCATCTTAAAAATATATCTAAATTACGCCATATGCTTTCAATGACAAATGCAGAACAATTAGTTCATGCGTTCATGACCTCAAGGCTAGATTATTGTAATGCTCTATTGGGTGGTTGCCCTGCACGCTTAATAAACAAACTACAGCTGGTCCAAAACGCAGCAGCTCGAGTTCTTAATGGTTTAGCTCCGCAGTGCTTGAGCGAGCTCTTAACGCATTATAGTCCTTCACGTCTATTGCGATCTCAAAATTCCGTCCAGTTAATAATACCTAGAATATCAAAATCGACTGCTGGCGGCAGATCCTTCTCCTATTTAGCACCAAAACTTTGGAACAGTCTTCCTACCATTGTCCATGAAGCAGACACTGTCAGTTCAAAGCTAGATTAAAGACACATCTCTTTGACCTAGCATTCACATAATACATTATAGACTTCTATAATTCAATGTTAGGCTGCATAGATTAGGTCAGCTGGAACCGGGAACACTTCCCATAAATCCTGATGTACTCGTTACATCATAAGAAGAATGGCATCTACGCTAATATTAGTGTCTGTGTTTATCCCGAGGTTTTCCCGCAGCCTGCCGGATCCAGGCCGCATCCAGATCTGACGAAGGACCTTCGCCTGGACCCGATGACAACGCAGTGCTGAAGTGCCAACTAGTCTCTCCCTATGGGGGATCCCTTTACCACTCTACAGATAAGGTGTTGTCGGGAAAATTCGTTTCGCGTATCTACCCCGAAGTGACAAAATAAAATTATGTATCAAAAATTATAAGGAAACACCAGTACTTTGTTCAGGCTTGGTTTGTAGGGAATTCCAAACCTGCGCACATATATTCAAACGCACATAACTATAGAACCCATTCTAAATGCGCATGTGAACACCATCAGCGTTTCTCACAGGTTCACGTTTAAAGTCTGTGTAGAGAGAATGGTGTCATCTTAGCGGCCCCTAATTTAATAACAAATGATCGTTGCGACGGAAGCGAATCAATCAAAACTAACTTTAGCTGGAAAATAACTTTATTAAAGAACCGCTATAAAGCCAAAACAATCTCTGTTACCTTAAAGGTATAGCAGAGGATTTTTTACTTCCGGGTGGATAGCCTATACTATTGGTCCTCCTTATTGTCAATCATTCTGGTGAATCAATCAAACTTTTCAAAAAGTGGAGAGGGCGGGTCTTATCTAAAATTCGGAAAGATCCTCCGCTATACCTTTAAATTATACTCTTATCTCTGTAAAGCTGCTTTGAAACAATCTACATTGTTAAAAGCGCTATATAAATGAAGATGACTTGATTTGACTTGACATGAAGAGTGTGATTATCATGTCAAGAGAAAGTGATCCTGCATCCATTGCTAACACATGCAGAAATCCCCCAACACAGAAGATATTTAGAAATGTCTCTGCTGTTTACAGAGCCCAAATCCTGACACAGCCACAGTTGAGGATTTGATATTATTGACATGTCACCATATTTAATTTGGCTTCTGTAGAACTGATCACAGATTTGATCAGAGGGAATATGGTTAATCATAATAATCATATACAAAGTAATCATATTGCTTTATAAGACTTGGATTAAAGCTCAACCTCCTTTTTATTATTTTTCAAAGAGACATTAATTGATCAATACATGTCTAATGCTCAATCATTTTAATCATTCTACTGCTTATTATGAGA
The DNA here is from genome assembly GCF_963993115.1 of Abramis brama. Classification (NCBI taxonomy): domain Eukaryota; kingdom Metazoa; phylum Chordata; class Actinopteri; order Cypriniformes; family Leuciscidae; genus Abramis; species Abramis brama. The sequence continues at coordinate 439,593 of NC_139963.1, read as the reverse complement.
ATGTCTGTGAATACATGAAAGCCACATTTTAGTTCTAATTATTAAAATCATGTTTGTTTTTAAATGCTGATATCACAAAATCATATCTCTTAAATTCTTAAAAACATATAGTTATCAGATATTCATTCAACTTTTGGTATCAATAGAATCAGCAGTATTTAAATGTATGATTTTAACAGTAAATATCAAAAGGTTCACAAATGCATTGTTGTCATCAATAGTGTCTACTTAAAGTCACAGAGTATGGGGATTTAATGTCAGATATACTGGTTTTAATTATTGGCTTAAAGCACGTTCAACTCGTTCAAGTATTTGCAATAAGACAAACTGACAACAGAGAATACGGTGAGTTGTGTTGTCTGTAATATTGCTGTCATGATGTGGGGAACTAATTCATACCGTATATTAAGCTTTAATATGCTAAAATATTGAATCTGTTCTCATCTTTCTCATTTTATCATTTGGATAGATGCTAAAACGTATAATGTGGACGTATCTGCAACATTTAAATGTTTTTACAACTACAGAACGTCACATATTTACAAATCTTTCATAGCATAAAGATATGTGTGTAATTTTCCTTTTACCCAAAGATACGCTTTCTATACAGAATTTAAACAGAATAAAACGTAATGTAATGTATGCAACGTAATGTGGCGGAATTTGGAAAATTACAATTTTAGAAACAATATAGCATTAAAAAGATGTTTTGAGCTGCTAGGTTAGGCCACTACGCCTAACACATAACCATTTATTCAAACTAAGTAACGTTATGAAGAAAAAGAAAAACATAACAGACAGACAAGTGTAATCACTATCACAATTTCCAACGTGATGACGCAATATGCGGCGCATCTCAGAGATGGTACACGATGAGCATTTGTGGTTTAAAAGTATATATATATAAATATATATATATCGTCGCTGTCCGATGAAAACCGCGTATGTACATTTTGCCGATTTTGAGATTTTTCGACGGATAGAATGTCCAGGTTCATTTCCGTATACAGTATACTTCACATATCTAAATGACCAATGAAAAGTTGTGAAATCAATGTCATCTGATTTTCACGTATATCCATTTGGTGTCAAAGCTGTCAATCACGGCGCGTATCTCCCGCCCTGTGGAGGCATCTCGCCGGTCTAAAAAAAGCATCTCTGGAAGCTCAGCATTGGATAGCGAATAACTCTGTGAGGTAAAGTATCAGAAAACGTTTGTTTTTGACAAGTTTATTATATATTCGCAATATATTCACAACTGTTATTTACCGGTAAATGGTCTAGACGAAGTAATTGTCACTGTTTATTGTGGAGATGTTAACGCACGGGTCTGTTAACTTAAGCAATACTTTTAAGGTAGTCTAATATTTTTCTGACTAATAAATTACTGACACAGTAAAGGGTAGATTTAAATAAAGAATAACGAATTTTAAATAAAGAAAAAAAAATAAAAAAAATATAAAAAAAACTAAATTTAAAAAAATAAAAAATGAAATTTAAATAAAGAAAAAACTAAATTTAAATAAAGAAGAATGACATTAAAATAAAGAAAAAAACGAAAATTAAATAAAGAAAAACCCAAAATTTAAATGAAGAAAAACGAAATTTAAATAAAGAAAAACGAAATTAAGTTAAATTAAAAACGAGATTAATTTAGATTGATAACGGGTAAAAAGGCTAATAGCCTGTCGGGTCTGTGCACTTTTTCGGTCATTCATTATTCTATTTCGGAATGAAAGATGAAATGTAAAAAAAAAAGGGTGCAGCTTGTTTTTTTTTTGTTTAAAAGAAAAAAACAGAAATGGCTGTATTTTTTGTACATAGCATAGCCTACTTTGTTATGATTTTAGTATTATAATGATTAATAAATGCACGCACAATTATCCGTGAACTTGATTTGAAGCCTTTCATTTAATAAATAAGAAGCAAATATATAGCAGACAATATAATCATGGAGGCACCCACGCGGTCACTTGCATTGCACGTTAAACAGATGGAAAACTACTATGGAAGTCAATGGGGTCCATCAACTGTTTTGTTACCGACATTTTTCAAAATATCTTCTTTTGTGTTCAGCAGAAAAAAGAAATTCATACAGGTTTGAAACAACTTGAGGGTGAGTAAATGATGACAGAATTTTCATTTTTGGGCGAACTATCCCTTTAAGCACATCTCATCCTAACTTAACGAAACTCAGTGTATGCCTCACACAGACATGAGAAAGACATCAAATACACAAAGCTTGAAAAGTCTTTAAACGAAATAATTCAAAACGAAAAGAAAAAGGCTACTCTCTGATTATGTATTATTATATGATCATAGCCTAGCCTATTTTGTGAATTGTTCATTCCCGGTTGGCACACATTTTGCTGCCCTTACAAAAGTGCCGCTTTAGGCAATTGCCTAGTTCGCCTATATGGATGCGCCGGCCCTGGGGTCAGCAATGAGTGTATTGATTCATTGTCCCTTCATAGTTTACAAGAGACATTTAATAAACTGAGATGTAGGCTATTTAATAAACTGAGCGTAGCCTATTCATCTGTCAATATGAAACGCGACTTGGCCATTCTAATTAATGATCGGAAGAACGCGTATCGACCACCGTTACTGTAAAATATGCACGTATGTCCATTAAGTTTCATCGGGCAGCGACGATATATATATATATATATATATATATATATATATATATATATATATATATATATAATTTTTTTTATTTTTTTGTGGAAATTGACCGATTGTTTCGCCAGATAATACCCTTATTTCTCGACTGGGATCGTGTCGAGACTTTGAAGCTGCATTGAGACGGACATTTGAACCTTCAAAACGTTGGTTGCCATTGAAGTCCATTATATGAAGAAAAATCCTGGAATGTTTTCCTCAAAAACCTTAATTTATTTTCGACTGAAGAAAGAAAGACATGGATATCTTGGATGACATCGGGGTGAGTAAATTATCAGCAAAACATTTTTTTTGAAAGTGAACTAATCCTTTAAGAGTCAACAGTTTTTGTGTTTTAAGTTGATTATTTGTTTTTGTGTGTGTGTTTTGTTTATGATTGTTGTTGTTTATTTATTTATTTTGTTTTTATGTCAGCTATATCATCTGGTGCTCTTTGGTCTGTTTTAGTAAAATTTTCTGTTTTCATTATTTTTTTTTTAAATCACAGCTTCATCGGAATGGTACGGACTACGGAACTTGGTGACTTTTATGGCATTTGGAATGTGAACACACAAAAAAATTGAGGGCATGGTTCGAGCAGGCTAAGTGGTCATAAAAAATGTAGTCACACTTGTGTTCTTCGATCAAAAATGACGACCATAGGAAATTAATGTGAAATCGACAAAAACACATTTGTAAGATTTGTACAATCTACAAATCGGCCACGATGCAGAAAAAAAGTGCTCAGCAATGAAGGGGTGAAACTCTAAAACATCAATAGTGCAAAACAGACACACCCACTCACACACACACACACACACACACACATACATACACGCATACACACACACACACACACACACACACAATTATACACACAAATGAACTTCTACCATACAGAAAAATTGAGTCAGAAGACTCAAATAAGAGGTTGAAATGAGATCAGATCCAGATGGATTAAGCTGTGATAAAGCATTCCTGTTTATTTTTGTTACATTTTTATTGAATTTTAATGTTATGTGTAACAAAATATCTCTGTATTCAGGTTTGGCTGTAGTTATAATAATGCAAAAACGTGTACACTTCAAATCAACATAAAAAAGTATTATTTGAGAATTTCTTTCAAATCCACATCTTAAAAGTAAGTAATTTTGTCAAAAAACTACCCCGGGCCTAGCTCCAGGGTGGGGCCCCGGCTGCGCCATACCGGGCGACGTCACGGTCCTCGTTTTATTTTTCATCATAAGGGTTTTTGAACCGCTCTTAGTCTGACCCGTCGCCTAGGACCTGTTTGCCTTGGGAGACCCTACTCAAACCCCTCCACCACGGTAAGGTGGCAGTTCAAGGAGGGGCATGTTTCATGGGATAAAACATGTTTAAAAAATTCGGGGAGTCGGTCCGATTTTCACCAGCTGTCCCCTATTGCCAAATCATACACAACCACGTCGATGGGGCTATAGGCTACCTCAGTGGCAGCAACCATACAGCGTGCGCACTGTCTCTCACAAACACACATACACCTCTCTCTCTCATCTCTCTCTCTCTCTCTCTCTCTCTCTCTCTCTCTCTCTCTCTCTCTCATAAAGTTTTTATGTTGAAAGGCTACTGTTCTCTGCTTTAAAACAAATCATTTGCACACACATTTCTGTCATTTTTTCTATCTGAAGCTTTGCCTGCATGCAACATTGACGGTCTCTGTGTTTAGCGCAAAAGCTCACGTGATTGCTGCCGGCTCGGGATAAAATTCGTGCAGGACAGTCGTGCCGTGTACCAGCTTTTTTTTACGCGATTGTCAGTTAAACTGATTGCAACGTGTGCAATATCTCACGGCCTCCCGAGTGTCCGAACCTGGTCCGAACTCGCACCGTGTACGCCCGCCTTAACCCTCTGAGGTCGACGGTATCGCCGGCGATACCAGCTCGCTTTTTTTTTATCAGTGTAAAAGAAACTCATAAATACTCTGTTGACTTTGATTTTCCATAGGAGTTTCATACATCAATCGATTCTGTTAAATGTGTATTATTTTTGTGTATACTCACAATAAAAACAAAGTGTTGCGTTTTTTGCCAAATAAAGAAAAATAAACACGAAGCGAGTTCTGCCTTCTCTCTGTCAGTGTAGTCCATTCTGAAACGCATCCGAAAATGAACAATAACTAAGCGAATACTCAGTCAAACAGGCATACAGACACACAGGCATGAAGCTTGAATTCTCTTCTTTTAAATGAAGTAATTTATAAAAACAAATATTCTCATCTTGTGAAATCTGTATTAAAAGAGAGCGATTCCAGTCGACCTCATTAGAGCTAATTCAAATGTAATGTGACACGCCCACGGAGAGCGCGCGCTATTCAAATGCAAATGGCTGAGGTAATCCGCGCAATCCTGTGAACGCCCCCCGTATCAGCTCGAGAAAACACAAGTTTATCAGATCATTACATGTTTACACCGTCTTGCAGCGCTGTGAGGAATAATAATAATGGAAAATGTATCTCAGAAGTGCGGGCTGAGGAATACTAGTAAGTTCACGTGAATCGGGTTTCTTTATGAATGAATGAACGGCGAGATGCGCGCACAGCTGGCAAAAAGACAGTTTAAATTTAAATCGCGTGTGTGAATGAATGATGATGTTTTAGCAAACTGCAGAGGTGGGAGTAAGTCACACATGTGCAAGTCACAAGCAAGTCTCAAGTCTTAACCTTCAAGTCTCAAGCAAGTCCAAGTCAATTTTGTGAAAAGCAAGTCAAGTCAAGTCAAGTCACTGCTTTATGTCAAGCAAGTCAAGTCAAGTCGTAGCTGGGGTCACAAGTCACTGGCAAGTCATACAAACGTTTGATGATTTCACAGAATTTATATATTAAAATAAGTTAAAACTACAGAAGTTGTGGACTATGGTTTTATTTGCAACTTTAAAAAAAAAAAAAAAATGCATTTCCACATACAGCTGAATGGTTACTACAATAAAAATCTAAAAAATAAAAAAATAAATAAAATTTCAAACTACATAGCCTAAAATGGAAATGTAACTGAAATTAGGCCAACATTAAAGCAAAAAAAAAAAAAAAAATGCCTCAAACATTGCAGAAGACCATTAAAAGGTAGGCTATTAAACAATTCACAATTCAAGTATAATGGTTCTTATGCCACCAAATAGCATTCTTCAAACTGGCATCCCCTTTAAATAAGTTATATATTTTTAATTATGAAGTTAAAACCGCCAATAGGTGGCGCCAAATCACCATCTTAATGTACGAGTCATAGAAGCATTCATTCAACTGATTTGTTCAAAACGGCAGATTCGTTCTGGAACTAAGCAACTAGGTCACTGAATCACAAATATCAGAAAGATAACTCTTTCTGTGGCTTGTTTGGAAGTATTGTCATTGGAGAAATAGAGCAAAAACAGAGAATATTTGGAATATTATGTCTAAAATGTCACATCACAATATTCACTCTTTGTTTACTGAACTGTTTTATAAAATCATCATTATCACATTTGCAATCGCGTCAATATTCTGGAAATATTTTTTTATATCATATGTTATAGGATAATTATAAAAATAACTCATACTAGGGCAATTTTTCCACCACATTTTGAATTTTGGGTGCATATTAATTCTGCTGGCATTTTGCCCCCAACCCCCTGATAACATCTAACCCTGTTTTAAGAGAAACATAAAACACAAAACATTAACAGTTTTCTATGTTGTTTTTTTGTCATTGGAAAGAACGACATATTTGGCTTTAAAGCATGATTGGAAAGAAATGTGGCAAATGTTACACAAAACATATGCCATCATTAATTATCATTTGAATATTGACAACAGTAAGCTACATTTGAAAACATAATTGTGTATAAAGAGGCATGCTGTTTTGACCAATATTCTCTCTAGATTTAAAGATAGTCAAATTAACTATAACAAACAGGTTAAACAAGCCATAGCTTACTTTTAGACGTGGTGAATGAAGTTCGACTGTTCGAGGTTGTGATGGTCGTCAGATATCCCTTGCCTGTTATCATGCGTAGGCTACAGCAAATCTTCTTGTATGAATATGGTCAATTTCTAGTGTTTATATCCAAAAAGAAACGATGCTGGCCTGGAGATGGTTTTGTATTTAGTGCGCGCTCACCGCGATGTATGTTTTTCCGGGCTTGTGCAGCGTCACGCAATCGCGCAGAATCTGATGACTGTGGCGTCAATGGTTCCGTTGCTTTCATTTTGTTCATCAATTGATGTTGCGATGATTTATATTAAAATGTATATCAAGTCATTCTCGAGTCATACAGCTCAAGTCAAGTCAAGTCTCGAGTCATTGGATCTCAAGTCAAAGTCAAGTCGAGTCATTTTCTTAATTTAGTCAAGCAAGTCTCAAATCCTTAAATTTGCGACTCGAGTCTGACTCGAGTCAAGTCATGTGACTCGAGTCCCCCATCTCTGGCAAACTGTATTGCTATACTGAGATGAGTAAAAATCGACTGAAAAATTCATAAAAACAACGTTACAGTCAGGCGAAATATGAAAGACATATATATACTGATACAAATATACTGTAAGATTACACTTGAATTGTTGTTGTAATTGTAACCTTTTTAATAAAAAAATATATTTAAAAGGTAGATGTAAACAAACTATTAAAAGGTAAATATAATTTTTTTCTTTAAATCATTTTTATTGTGTTTTATTAGTGACAAATTTGGGAAGAGGATAAATATTCCAAAACTGAAAATACAGTATGAGAATTAACTTCACAATTACTAGACATGTTTACCTTGGATATTATACAATTTGCAAGCACAATTTGTGGAAAAATAAAAAAAAATTGTGATGCTTCCAACTGTGAACCAATTTGGTAGTGTATATATATATATATGTGTGTGTATGTGTGAGTGTGTGTGTGTATGCATATATATATATATATGTGTGTATGTATGTGTATATATATATGTATGTATCTCGTATATTTAAGTTAGCTATAGGTGACACACCTGAATGAATGGCTCATTAAGTATGCAGGGGCATTGTCTAATCAGGTGTGAACTACTTAATATGCATGATCGTTTACGCCCCATCCGCATATTGGCTTTCCAAACTAAAAGTGTTTCGCAAAACTTAAATCAATGTATCGTTTTATGTGAATGATTAGGCAGGATGATTTTCACATTATTTTGAAGAAAAAACTCTAGGCGAGGACATCCATTAGTCAAAAGTCTTATTGCCACATATTTAGTATGTGTTTTGTGGCTTTATTTCAGAAACTTTCATTTTTAGTTTTTTCAATAACCATGCATAAACATTATTCTCTCAAAAATGAAAACATGTACATACATGTGGCTCACATATTATGGTAGTCCTGTTTGTGCTAAATAGAGTGTAATTTTTTTTTGCCATTGATATGTTTATAAGCAACTGAAAAAAGCACAAATGTCAGGGCATGTCAGAACATCTCAAGGACCCCAAAAACACCCCAGACTCCAGAGGGTTAAACACCTGACAGACCTTCTGCCGCTGTGCAGGTACGGTGAGCCTGAGAAAAGTTCTGTATCACCCACCCTGCCGGTCTTGTTTGCTGTCTCCTCAGGTGGTGAGGGTGAAGGTCTGTCCCCAGAGCAGTATCTGCAGTGTGCCACCCTCCTGATTATCCCACCTCACAGGGACCTGCACCTAGTTAATTAAGTTATGTTAAATTATTTTGTTCCGTTAACCCTCTGGGGTCGGCAAACGCGCCAGCGCGTTTTGCTGGATTTTCTCTACATTGTAGCACTATAAACTTAAATTACTCCGTCATTTATGGTCATACAGAAAAAAAAATATAAAAAAAGAATCTGTGATATTGCTACTTTTGTATGTGTCCACTTACAATCAAATCAAAACATTGTGCTTTTGTAAAATAAAGAAAATAAACAGGGTTGTGCGTTCTGCCTCTCCGTCGCTGTGAACTTTCTTTTCTTGAGCACGTCTATAAACTGAAACAAAACTCAGCGAATACTTGTCACTTGTCACACATTTATGAGCCATATACCTTTATAAACATTTAAGTGTGTACTTTTAAATGATCGGATTCAAACTGAAAACGATGTCCAGCTTCTCAAATGCTTGCTCATTATATTTAATTTGGCCATGCCCACTCGCGCAAAAGAGATTCACATGCAAATCTCCACATGGAACGCGAACTCGCTCATTACCTCAACAACAAAACACTTCACTTCACTTTTCGTCGAGTTTGAAAGACGCGCCTGAGCTTACATTGGATTTACATCAGAAGAAGAAGAACGCGATTTGAAGACAAGAAAGATGTAAGGTAAGAAATTCTTACATATTAGTTTGTTATTGTTGCATAAATGTCACATTGCAGTTGAACTGTTGCTAGATATATGGGGAATATTATAATATTTAGACCTGTGTTTACTGTTACTGTGTTTGTGGATATCTGCTCAAACGTAGATATGTATATGGTAACCATAATGTTTTATATTTGAGCGCGATCGCGTTTGAATGTATCATATTTTGGATCGCGATCGCGTTTGAATGTATCATATTTTGCAGCGCGATCGCGTTTGAATGTATCATATTTTGCAGCGCGATCGCATTTGAATGTATCATATTTTGGATCGTGATCGCATTTGAAAAGCAAAACGCACCAAACGGCTTCATGTTTTTACTATTATCTCATTTCATATCATCATAACGAATGGAAACATTTGAAGTAACATGATAATCAATATATTTTTCTCTAGCTTAATTGTTAAAAAAACGCAACTTGATCCTACAGAATTAGTCAATTACAGGCCGATCTCGAATCTACCTTTTCTGTCAAAGATACTAGAAAAGGCAGTATCCTCACAACTGTGTTCCTTTCTTGAAAGAAATGGTATCTGCGAGGATTTCCAGTCTGGATTTAGACCGTACCATAGTACTGAGACTGCCCTCATTAGAGTCACAAATGATTTGCTCTTATCATCCGATCGTGTTTGTATCTCTCTATTAGTGTTACTCGATCTCAGTGCTGCATTGACACTATTGACCACAACGTTCTTTTAAATAGACTCGAACATTATGTTGGCATTAGTGGAATTGCACTAGCATGGTTTAAATCATACTTATCTGACCGTTATCAGTTTGTAGCAGTAAATGAAGAGATCTCTAATTGATCACAAGTTCAGTATGGTGTACCACAAGGCTCAGTACTAGGGACCGTTGCTGTTCACTCTGTACATGCTACCCTCACACACACACACACACACACACACACAGTACATGCTACCATTAGGAGATATCATTAGGAAACATGGAATTAGCTTTCACTGTTATGCTGACGATACTCAGCTGTATATTTCTTCAAAACCTAACGAAACTTATCAATTCACAAAATTAATGGAATGCATAGTGGATATAAAAAATTGGATGACTCGTAATTTCCTTCTTCTAAATTCTGAAAAAACAGAGTTTCTAATTATTGGACAAAAAACTTCCTCATGTAATAACCTAGAATACTGTCTAACACTTAATGGCTGCTCTGTTAAGTCTTCGTCGTCGGTCAGGAACCTGGGTGTGCTCTTTGATACCAATCTTTCATTTGAAAGTCACGTGTCTAGTATCTGTAAAACTGCATTTTTCCATCGTAAAAATATATCTAAATTACGACATATGCTCTCATTGACAAATGCGGAACAATTAGTGCATGCGTTCATGACCTCAAGGCTAGATTATTGTAATGCTCTACTGGGTGGTTGCCCTGCACGCTTAATAAACAAACTACAGCTGGTCCAAAACGCAGCAGCTCGAGTTCTTACCAGAACCAGGAAGTACGACCATATTAGCCCGGTTCTGTCAAAACTGCATTGGCTCCCTATTAAACATCGCATCAATTTTAAAATATTGCTGATCACTTACAAAGCACTAAATGGTTTAGCTCCGCAGTACTTGAGCGAGCTCTTAAAGCATTATAGTCCTTCACGTCTATTGCGATCTCAAAATTCCGGCCAGTTGATAATACCTAGAATATCTAAATCGACTGCTGGCGGTAGATCCTTCTCCTATTTAGCACCAAAACTCTGGAACAGTCTTCCTACCATTGTCCGGGAAGCAGACACACTCTGTCAGTTCAAAGCCAGATTAACCCTCTGGGGTCTGGGCTGTTTTTGGGGCCCTTGAGATGTTCTGACATGCCCTGACATTTGTGCTTTTTTCAGTTGCTTATAAACATATTAATGGCAAAGGTGTAAATTCACTCTATAAAGCACAAACAGGGCTACCATAATATGTGAGCCACGTGTATGTACATGTTTTCATTTTTGAGAGAATAATGTTTATGCATGGTTATTGAAAAAACTAAAAACTAAAATTTCTGAAATAAGGCCACAAAACACATAGTAAATATGTGTCAATAAGACTTTTGACTAATGGATGTCCTCGCCTAGAGTTTTTTCTTCAAAATTATGTGAAAATAGTCTTGCTTTATCGTTCACATAAAACCATACATTGATTTAAATTGATGTAAAACAGGTTTTGCTTGGAAAGCCAATATGCGAGGGGGGCGTGAACGAGGAGTGGTTTACACCTGAGAATACAATGCCCCACCCACTCTGCATAATGATGAGCCATTCACTCAGGTGTGAAACTGACTGAGCCACAATGCAAGGACAAAAGATATATTTAGAAGAAGACTTTTATTGACCATTTAAGATTTTGCTTACATCTATCTTGTAAATATGTTTTGCTATTTTATTAAAAAGGTTACAATTACAACAATAATTACAATTTCAGCAATATTTCAAGTGTACTCTTTGTAAAAAAAAAGATTATAGGCCTACATTTTATCTATGTATTCATTAGTTATTCATTCATATTTCGCCTGACTGTAACGTTGTTTTCATGAAATATTAGGGCATATTGTTAATTTGCAGTTTAATACGTTGCTTATATCACTCAGTGTCAGTGTGAGAGGGGGAGTGGCCAGCTGTGCTCACTCAGTGTGTGTGTGAGAGGGGGAGTGGCCAGCTGTGCTCACTCAGTGTCAGTGTGAGAAGGGGAGGGGCCAGCTGTGCTCACTCACTGTCAGTGTGAGAGGGGGAGTGGCCAGCTGTGCTCACTCAGTGTCAGTGTGAGAGGGGGAGTGGCCAGCTGTGCTCACTCAGTGTGTGTGTGAGAGGGGGAGGGGCCAGCTGTGCTCATTTAGTGTCAGTGTGAGAGGGGGAGTGGCCAGCTGTGCTCACTCAGTGTGTGTGTGAGAGGGGGAGGGGCCAGCTGTGCTCACTCACTGTCAGTGTGAGAGGGGGAGTGGCCAGCTGTGCTCACTCAGTGTCAGTGTGAGAGGGGGAGTGGCCAGCTGTGCTCACTCAGTGTGTGTGTGAGAGGGGGAGTGGCCAGCTGTGCTCACTCAGTGTGAGTGTGAGAGGGGGAGGGGAGGGGCTCACTCAGTGTCAGTGTGAAAGGAGGAGTGGCCAGCTGTGCTAACTCAGTGTGCAGTGTGTGCTTCTTTTACCGATATATATTAACAATATCTTTTGCATTTCTAATCCAAACAACATCAAACTTGGCACTGCACTTACTCGTGCCCGTAGCAAGACATCTGTCAAGTTTGAAATCCATCAGACTAACGGTTCGAGAGATATGCGAATAGCACACACACACAGACAGACTGACTGAGAGACAGACAGAAAGACGTGACTGTAATTTATAGATAGATGTACAAGGAAGTGATGTACTGTTGAAGAAACATGCAGGTTTTATAGTGTTGTTAAACAAGGATTGGTAATTAGTGATGCAATATTTGATGAAGAGGGGAAAATAAACTTTTATTTATTTATATATTTTATGTTTGTAAAGCACCTGGAATGAAGGTATCCTTGCGGCAGTCATACAGCATACCAGGAAACAGAGGTCTTCCTAGAGCTGCCACTTGAATGGTCTGTGATGCCAGGGCTGCAGTAAATAACAAATAAAAGGGATAATTTATACTTAGAAAAAAGTTGCTAGCCACTGCCAGCATTTTTGATCATTTTCACAAAATTTTCATGACCCGCAGAATATTTTGTTGTGTGAATATCTCAAGCATGCAAAATTTCAAAATAAAGAGCACATCCTCTGCTTTAAAAAACAAAAAGGTTTTATTCTAACTTTATGCATTTCCTTTTTAAGTTAAAAAAAAGCAACAATTTGAGCAAAAAGCTGAACAAAACGTTTTTGTCAAAGACTACATCTAGATCTAATTCAGAACGATGATCAAAACATAGATGGATAGAGTAGATTGAGTAAACACCCTCAAAGCTTGCACAGTCCTATAGCTTGTCCTGGGTCGAATTTTCATTCGGTAACATTAGGCAGTTTGATTAATGTGATGTTTAATGTTGATTAATGAATGTTTCTGCTTCTTTTTCACCTGTGTTTTGAACAGGAGATTCGGTACTCTTTCAGAAGATGCGTAATAGTGCCCCCTACCGTAAAACAGTGAAAACACGAAATGCCGGAAATTTCCGTCAATGGTGGGGAAGCGTTTTGTCACAAATGGTGGAAATTTCCGTCAATGGCAGGGAAAAAGTTAATCCTGAAGAAATCAATTTTAAAATACAGATGCAAGCAGCAATATGGGGTCAAGCAAGCACTGAAGCCATAGCAAGCACATGGCATGGCAAAGAAAATGGTCATAGGAAATACAGAATTAAACTTTCAACCTTCAGGTCAGTAAAATTATATCATATAAAATGCTTTATTTGCATGTACACATTTAAAAGACGCTTTTATCGAAAGCAACTTACAATAAGTGTCTTACATCCATCACCAGAGCGAGCTGTGCTTGCATCTCCTATTCAGGCAGGCACAGCAGTTCCTGCTTTTGGCAGAAACCAAACTGCTCTCCCAGAGGGCAATTTACTTTCTGGCTGAAGATTTGGAAACTTTGGGTCTTGTCCCTGAAAGGTAACAGCTCATAGATTCTGATCTCGCAAATAAGGATGTTGAGACACTTTTGATTTCCAGAGCTCCCACCACAAGAAAATTGTATGACCTAAAATTGCAGAGTTCCTTTGTAGGATCTTTCTGTGGTCCTGGAAAGTTTAGTTTTTTTTATTAGAGGCTCCATTTGAGCCCTTAGAGTCAGCCTTAGAGAGGCTTCTCACTTTTAAGGTGGCTCTACTATTTGCATTGACATTGCTCAAAAGAGTAGGAGATCTGCAGGCCCTGTCCGTAGACTTTGCCCAGGTATGATCAGAGCTATTTTGCACAGCTCCTGTAACCAGCCACCTGGTCGTACTTCCCTTCGCCACATGAATCGCCATAGCAATAGAGAGGCTGCATCTACTATAACCAATCCAGGCTCTTAGGATTTATGTCGGGCCAGTGGCGTACATTCTCCCAGTTTTTTGCAAGTGTGGATATCTGCAGGTTGGAGTAATGAGCATGACGAAAGGTTGGGGAATGCCGAATAGTAGGTGCGCGTAGAAGGGTCTTTATTATTGGTCGCGAAAGCTGTCGACCAAGGTGTGTGGCAGGGTTAGTTTCTGTTGTAGCAATTCACACCTCCAAAACACACCTCCTTTCTGCACGCCCAGTGCTCTGACCTGCAGCTACCCCTGTCTTGTTTTCTGGTCTGCTTTAGTAACACAGTCACCAAGCAGTGCCTTTCCCATTGGATTATAGATGCTATCGCTCTGTCCTATGAGGCTCTCGTAATGGCTTTGCCTCTGGAAATCCACAAGGAGTGTAGCATCTTCTATAGCTCTATCTAGCGGTGGGCCCTGACATAAGGTTTGTGCTGCAGCCGGCTGGCCCTCTCCGCACACATTACTCAGGATTTACAGTCTGGACATGGGCTCAACCCCAGGGTCACAGGTCCTTCAGGGTTTACCAAGTCATGTTTGCATTCAACAGTTGTCTGTGCCAGTATTACACAGCCTTGTTGAGCAGACAATCTTCCTCAGTGTGGCAGCGTTGGTAATGACATTCCCATAGTGTCAATGCCATGACAGAGTTGAGTTCCGAAAGGGAACATTTCCGGTTACACATGTAACTTGGTTCCCTGAAAGGGGAACTAGATGCTGTCATGGTGTTGACACTATAGAAATGTCATTACCAACCCCTCTTAGGGAACCAGGATATATACGTAACCTGAGACAATTTTTCCTTCAAATGATAATGAATCTGTCCAGTGATATTTTTGATAGCACATTCACATTTTGTAACAACATTTCAATCTTACCTGGATGTTTTTTGTTTCCTTCGTCTGCTAAGTAATGAAGTCCTCTGGTGTCTTTATTTAAAATCTGAAGTTCATCAGGTTTGGGTTGTAACACTTCCTATTTTTGAAGGAATGGTTCATAAAAAAAAAAAAGAAATAAAAAAAGACTTCCACAAAGGTTTTTTATCCTTAATCTCATGAAATACATCTGGTTACACTTCCACATTTTGTCTGAGGGAGTGCACTTACCTGTGCATTCACCACAGCTAGGGTCACCAACCATAGATATGTACAACAGATCCAGCTCGGCTGCTTCAGGTACGTCAAAAGTGTCGCCATCTTGGAATCGTCAACAAGGAGACCTGTTTGAATGTGAAGGAGATGCCTGTCACGACCTTGTCTTGTTTAGTTTCATTGTCATATTCTGCTTAGTTTTCCCTGTCACCATTTGTTCTCGTTCTTTGTTTGTTGTTTCTTAAGTGTTCCTTTCTAATTATTTATAGTTACAGGCTGCCTGTATTTTTCTTAAAAAATGAAGGTAAAATTATTTTAATTACTATATTATATTTATTATTAAGTACTGGAATTTTATAATAATTTAATTTTATAATATCATTTCCCCCCTAAAGTGTGCAGCCCTAGTTGCTCCTGATTTCAGCATGTTCACAGTTGTTGTTGTTTTTACAGGGACCAGATGCCACTGATGAGTCCTGCTGACCTTCTCTGATCAAGTCAAGTCAACCTTTATTTTTATAGCATATTTAAAAACAACAGAAGTTGACCCAAAGTGCTTTACAGATCAAGCAAGAATATTATTATTTTTTTAAATACAACATCATACATTCTATCAGCTTCAAAAACCCATTTCATGATCTATTCAAAGGCAAAGAAAACAGATATGTTTTTAAAGAAGACTTAAAAATGGATAGCGATGAAGATGACCTCGCATGGAAAGGAAGACTATTCCATAATTTCGGGCCCTTTTTTTGTTGTTGTTGTTTATTTATTTAAAAGGGACAATGCACATTAATGAACATAAGGACAACGTCCAAATGTAAATGAGCCAGATTTAGCCGTACAGACTAATTTTCATCTGGCGTCCCTGGCAGGTTGTTAATATAAAACTGTAAAAAACATTGCATACATACACATTAAAAACATAAACAGATTACATAGACACAGTCAACATCAAACAAAAACAAATAATGACACATAGAATATATCAACCTGTGAGTAAATGATTATGACAACATATTTGATTATCCTGCAACCACTGTTTTATATAATTTTTGAAAAGGTGGTGAGAGAGGTAATGTTTCTTACTTCTGTAGGTATTGTGTTCCAGGTATGCACTGCACGGTAGGAAAAGGCTGACTGTCCAAAGGAACTTTTCCTATATGGTATTTTACAATCACCTCTAGAAGTAGCTCTGGTGGATGCGTTAAGATTTTGTTTAACAAATTCTTTGAGTGGAGGGGGGGCTAAACCATGGAACATTTTATACACCAGCAAGATATCAGCAAGTTTGACCATATTTTCCCAGTTTAAAAAAACATGTTTCTTTAAAATATTACAATGATGAAAAGAATTTGACTTATTATCCATTGTTTTCAAAGCCCGTTTATAAACTGTTTCTACTGACTGTAATGCAGTCCTTCCTGTCTGCGTCCAGCTGGTCATACAGTTGTTCATACTGTATGTAACAATATCATGGCATCGATGTACAACTTTGAGGCCTCTGTAGTTAAATTACTTCTAATGTGCCTAAAATTTACCAAGTTAAATTTAATTCTGTTTAATTCAACTTTTTTAACTTGTGATTTAAATGTCAGTTGTGTGTCTATTATTATACCTAAATATTTAAACTCCTGTACAACTGACAGTGTTCTTCCTGCTACAGTAACTTCTGGGTCGGGATCTTTATTTGCCGTTTTTGAAAAGAACATGCATACAGATTTACTAGCCAATAGAGTTTGTTAGCCAATTAGAAACATTGACCATAGTAGCTGATAGTTCCTTGGCTGCTTGCCTCTTGTTTTTTGCATGTACATATATGACCGTATCATCAGCGTACATCTGACAAGTTACTGCAGAAGGACAAACTTCAGGTAGATCATTAATATACAGACAGAACAACAGAGGACCCAAAGTTGAACCTTGCGGTACCCCCAAGCCATTATCAGTTACTTGGGAAGTTTTATGGCCTATGCGAACACATTGTTTTCTATTAGAAAGGTATGATTGTATCCATTTGATGACATTGAGTGAAAAATTAAACTTTGATAACTTTATTAAAATCTCATGATTTACTGTTTCAAAAGCTTTCTTCAAATCAAGGAAGACCGCCCCAACTACACCTCCTTGGTCAAGTTTAGCCTTTATATTTTCCAAAAGAAAACAATTAGCTGTTTCAGCGGAATGATGTTTTCTAAAGCCAAATTGCATTGGATGTACTGTAATGTAAAAGACGTAGCATTTAAATTAATTATTATCTGTTCAGAGATCCATTTTTCGGCAAATTCTGATACTGATGGAAGAATACTGATGGGTCTATAATTACTAATAGTCATATGATCTCCTGATTTATACACTGGTGTGATTGTAGCAGTTTTCCAAGCACTTGGAAAAACTCCATCAATGATAGACTGATTCATAATTTTTGTAATAGGAGGAATGAGTGCCTCCTTATGAGTTTTAATTAATATTGTGTCCATTCCGTAAACATCCTTTGCCCTTGAACAATTTAAAGAGGAAATAATCATACACACTTTGGTATTAGTCACTTCTCTAAAAGTTAAAATGGGAGCATTAGTATTCAGAGGAGCAAAAGAATATTTCAATCCCAGGAAATTGTGAGTCAAAGTTTTTATAGAATCAATGAAGTAATTATTAAATGCTATGGCCACTCTACTTGGATCATCGATCACATTTCCATCTATATTTAATTAGATTTTTTTATTAATGGTATTATATTTCCCAGTTAATTTATTCAAATTCTGCCAGATTTCTTTACTGTTCCCTTTTGTTTCACTTATGGCATTGATAAAAAAATGTCTCTTTAGCCTACACCCTTCCTCTTTTATTAATTTGTTAAACAATGTTCATGTTACACAAGCTGTTTTTGAAATAAAGCTGTTTTTAATTTTCATTGGTGACTGATTATTGCAGTGTTCGGAAATATTATAGACTGTTAATAATTTTAATTATAGGCCTATTATTCAAAGTAATCGACCTAAATGTTTTTAGACAATTTTCAGTGAGGAGGAGTAAGCTTCTATGTAATGTTGTATTATCCTCGCAGCATGTCGGTTATGCGGTGATGCGCCATGAAATTATTGCGTGGCAAATTAATTATAATAGCCTATCAATTTTATAATAAAAGTGCGCCATCCCTAATAATAATAATACAATAATACTAATAATAATTTAATACATAAATTTGAAATGCTAAATCCTCTTGATATTGATAGCTGATGCTTGTTTTGATAATATCTCTGGATACACAATATCATGGTCTATTGGCGCAACCCGGCACGGCGGTTTATCGCACATATTTCACACGTATGGTGTGAGCAGTCAAGTCACAGCTCGATGATCGGACGGTATAGTGTGAGCAGCACATAAAACGTGAGCTTTGGCTTTACATCTACTCGTTCAGTTCAAATCGCGCAGAAATCACACAGTGTATGCCTGCCTTAAGGGTGTAAAAAATAGTGCCTTGTAAACAAAAGGGTTAGGGTTAGGGTTAGGGTTCAACATTTTTAAATCCACCCTGAATTTCCCCGGGAGCCAGTGTAGAGATACCAAAACTGGGGAAATATGATCCCTTTTTCTTAATCCTGGATGCCCCCCATACATTCTAAATGATTTAAAAGACTATCATGGTCGACTGTATCGAACGCAGCACTGAGATCTAACAAAACTAGGACAACAGGCGAACCTGAGTCCATGGAGAGTAGAATATCATTTGTGACCTTCAATAATGCAGATTCAGTGCTGTGCAACACATCTGAAACCAGACAGAAATGTATCCAAAATGTTAAATGTATTTAGATAGGAGTAGAGCTGGGAATAAACAACTCTCTCCAAAATCTGTGACATGAGAGGCAGTTTGGGGATCGTTCTGTAGTTGTCATGTATTGCCGGATGCAGAAAAGTTTTTTTTAACAAGGGATGTAAGATTACATGTTTAAAACTGCTAGGAACAACTCCACTTGCTAATGAGCTTATAATTATAGCTGTCACACTGGCACCGAAAGTCATAAAAACTTCTTTAAAAAGACCTGTAGAAAGAGAATACAGTTTATAGCTAGAACACTTTAACTTGGAGACTACATCTGCTAATTGCTCCGATGTAACTAGTTCAAAATCAGTCAAGACAGCTGGATAGTAGAGTAATTTGTGGTTGATCAAATGGAGCAAGTACAATTCCACATTTAATTTGCTCAATTTTGTGAGTAAAGTAGTACAGAAATGTTTCACAGTTCTCTTGTGTAACATCCAGAACAGTATTTTTGGTTGGGTTTAAAACAGAATTAATTGTATTGAACAAAACTTTATGTTGATATGCATTTTCAGAGATTAATGTAGAAAAAAATTGGCTTTAGCATCCTTTACAGCTCGCTGATAATTTGTTAAGCAATTTTTTAAGATGCCATGAGAGACCTGAAGCTTGTATCGTTTCCTCTTGCGTTCAGCTTTTCTGCACTCTTGTCTGAGAGCGCGAGTGACGTTGTTTAACCAAGGCTGTGAAACACCCTTGACCCTCCTAAACTAAAGTGGAGCGACATTATCAAGTTTGAACGTATAAGACTTATTATAAGCTTCAACCAGTGATTCAACCAGTAATTTACATAAAGGCTGAGCTTATGTAGGGCGAGGGCAGGTAGACACAGACTCAAATATGATTGAATAATGGTCAGAAATGCCAGTATATAAAATCTCTAAATTGAACACAGAAAGACCATACAATAATACCAGATCTGATGTATGACCCTTGTTGTGAGTAGGATCAGTGATGTGCTGTACAAGGTTTAGTGACTCAGTGAGCGAAATAAATTCATTTACCAGCAGTTTTGATGGACAGCATACATGGATAATAAAATCCTTGTTAAATTTGGGAGGTCTGTAGACGAGTACACAGAAAACAAAACTGGAATACATGTACATAGGTAGTGTTCTGCATTTAAAAGAGTTTTCAAAAACAGCAGCGACGCCACCGCCGAGTCCTGAAATCCGTAGGGAATTTAGAAAGTCGCAGCCGGGCGGTGTTACATCCCCCAAAGCCATTTGTTCGCCGGGGTTTAGCCACGTCTCAGTGATGAATAAGAGATCCAAAGATTGTAATATAAAAAAGTGATTAAGATTAAAGGACTTGTTCGATATTGAACGAGTATTAATGATATTTTAATATTGACACTATCCATGTTTTGTTGAGGAGAGATGTGCGTTTCAGTATGTCAAGATTTCCACCCCGCTTCGTATCACGTTCACTAATCGTAGAACGACGGCATGAAGACCAGATGGCAGGTATTTGGTTGTTATCAGGGTGGTCGATCTGTAATCTGCAGAGATGTCGTCGTTTTAGAGATGAGTAGAATAGGACCATATCAGACAAGCAGGGAGCTCTCTGTTGAAGTTGGCGAGCGCAGGCAGTGAAATTCCAGAAGGCCAGACTAAGCAACAGAAGGCAGATCATTCTCAATGCATCCACCAGAACAGTTCGGACTTAAAATCCACGCGCTCCAGCCCCACTTGATGTTGACAATGAACAAAGAAACAAGCAGCCTATTTTAAGACTACACGTAACGGTCACAGCAAAGGTGAGTACATTGGTGTTAATTTCCTTGAGGTAATCCAGTCAGACGTGAGGTGTACCGTAGATTTCAAACACAAGAAAAGTCATTAATCCATACGATTGTCCGTAGAGAAGGTAATGTTTGAGGTTCCTAAAGTCATTCATACAGAACGCCACTTAGACGAAAACCCGGAGAGCAGCGGCAGACAGACACACCAGCGTTCACTCTACCGGAAGTCTCTTTCTTTCTTAAAGAGATGATGACAGGGTAAATGACAGGTATGTTGAACAGGAACTGTTTTAGGAATGGCACCAAGGTGTTTAGATCAGTTTGTTCAACAATGGGCCTTTTTGTCCTTTGTTATGTATATTTGGATTATGTTTTGATGTAAATAAAATATAAACAATCAAAAAGCCATTGTTTTAATCTCCTCCTATCAGAGGATAGGACCATTAAAGGGATAGTTCACCCAAAAATGAAAATTCTGTCATCATTTACTACTATGGAAGTCAATGGGGACCGAGATCTGTTTGATTACAAACATTCTTCCAAATATCTTCCTTTGTGTTCAGCAGAACAAAGAAACTCATACAGGTTTGGAACAACTTGAGGGTCAAGTCAAGTCAAGTCACCTTTATTTATATAGCGCTTTTTACAATACAGATTGTATCAAAGCAGCTTCACATTGATAAAATGAAAATAATACAACAAAGATACAACAATAATACAACAATGGAGAAAAAACCTTGGGAGAACCCAGGCTCAGTCTCAGTTCTCCTCTGGCCAACGAGCGAACAGTGTATGATTATGATCCAGGCAGCGTTACAGGGCAGAAGTCAGATTGGTTGTGTCGATGAAGCCGACACTTCAGGGATGCGTCATGGTTGGGTCCAGGTGCAGATCCACCATCTAGTCTGGATACGGCCGGAGTCCACCTCACTTCAGAAAACGGAGAGACTAGTTGACACTTCAGTACTGCGTTGTCGTCGCGTCCAGGCGTAGGTCCTTCATCTGATCTGGATATGGCCTGGATCTGGCGGACTGCGGTAAACCTCGGTATGCAGAGAGACTAATATTAACGTAGACGCCATTCTTCTTATGATGTAACGAGTACATCAGGATTTATGGGAAGTGTTCCCGGTTCCGGTTGGCCTAATCTATGCAGCCTAATATGGAATTATAGAAGTCTATAATGTGTTATGTGAATGCTAGGTCAAAGAGATGTGTCTTTAGTCTAGCTTTGAACTGACAGAGTGTGTCTGCTTTTCGGACAATGGTAGGAAGACTGTTCCAGAGTTTTGGTGCTAAATAGGAGAAGGATCTGCCGCCAGCAGTCGATTTTGATATTCTAGGTATTATCAACTGGCCGGAATTTTGAGATCGCAATAGACGTGAAGGACTATAATGCATTAAGAGCTCACTCAAGTACTGCGGAGCTAAACCATTTAGTGCTTTGTAAGTAATCAGCAATATTTTAAAATTTATGCGATGTTTAATAGGGAGCCAGTGCAGTTTTGACAGAACCGGGCTAATATGGTCATACTTCCTGGTTCTGGTAAGAACTCGAGCTGCTGCGTTTTGAACCAGCTGTAGTTTGTTTATTAAGCGTGCAGGGCAACCACCCAGTAGAGCATTACAATAATCTAGCCTTGAGGTCATGAACGCATGAACTAATTGTTCCACATTGGTCAATGAGAGCATATGGCGTAATTTAGATATATTTTTAAGATGGAAAAATGCGGTTTTACAAATACTAGACACATGACTTTCAAATGAAAGATTGGTATCAAAGAGCACACACACACACACACACACACCCAGGTTCCTAACCGACGACGAAGACTTAACAGAGCAGCCATCGAGTGTTAGACAGTATTCTAGATTATTACGTGAGGTCGCGTCTCAACGCGTTGTTGTCTTTGGAGCTCCATCGATCTGATTTATAATTCTTGATTTTCTCTTTAAACTCACTTACAACGATCAATTTCTACCTTTCCTCACTGAGAAGCACTGCTGCTCAAACCTTATAGTTACAACGTGGACTGTTGAGCAGACACGTCTCAAGCCTATTAGTGATCCAATGCCGGATACTCTTAAAGGTTACTCCCTTGGATCACGGCTGAACGCGTCTTCTCCACACTCACTTACAAACAAACATTTTTTCGCCTATCGTGCGTCTACTCTACACCCGTACCACTAAAAAGACGGATTATATCCAAGACTTCAGCCATAAATTAGTATTAATCTTACAGTTAAATCCGACCTCTAGTTCATAAACGCCAGAGGAGAACTGACCCCCAACTGAGCCTGGGTTCTCCCAAGTTTTTTTTTTTCTCCATTAGGCCACCTGATGGAGTTTTTCGGTTCCTTGCCACTGTTGCCTTTGGCTTGCTCAGTTGGGGATATTTGGGGATATTTAATTTAATTAATCAATCAACAATACTATTGATCAGCATTACCAAACGTGGACGTTTTCCACTAGAAACAAACATTGATGTATTGTTTTAATTTAATACTGTGAAGCTGCTTTGATACAATCTATGTTGTGAAAAGCGCTATATAAATAAACTTGACTTGACTTGAAGTTTTTTGTCCAATAATTAGAATCTCTGTTTTTTCAGAATTTAATAGTAGGAAATTACTAGTCATCCAGTTTTTTATATCAGCTATGCATTCCGTTAATTTTGTGAATTGGTAAGTTTCGTCTGGGCGTGAAGAAATATAGAGCTGAGTATCATCGGCATAACAGTGAAAGCTAATTCCATGTTTCCTAATGATATCTCCTAAGGGTAGCATGTACAGAGTGAACAGCAGCGGTCCTAGTACTGAGCCTTGTGGTACGCCATACAAGGGTGAGTAAATGATGACAGAATTTTCATTTTTGGGTGAACTATCCCTTTAAGACAGGAGTCTCTGTCTTCCCAGGTGTGAAATATTCATGATGATTCACTGTGGCCGGCCCAGGCTCTGCTGGTGCCCTAGGCGAGATTTAGATAGCGCCACCCACAAGCCAAGTAGTTATAAGATTGTCATCACTGTCCCGCGTTCTCATTGGTTTACGCTCTGTTGTTATGTGTCGTCATCGCTGTCCCGCGTTCTCATTGGTTTAGGCTCTGTTGTTATGGATTGTCATCACTGTCCTGCGTTCTCATTGGTTTACGCTCTGTTGTTATGGATCGTCATCACTGTCCCGCATTCTCATTGGTTTACGCTCTGGATCGTCATCACTGTCCCGCATTCTCATTGGTTTAGGCTCTGTTGTTATGGATCGTCATCAATGTTCCGCGTTCTCATTGGTTTACGCTCTGTTGTTATGGATCGTCATCAATGTCCCGCGTTCTCATTGGTTTACGCTCTGTTGTTATGGATCGTCATCAATGTCCCGCGTTCTCATTGGTTTACGCTCTGTTGTTATGGATCGTCATCAATGTCCCACGTCACTGTCCCGCGTTCTCATTGGTTTAGGCTCTGTTGTTATGGATCGTCATTACTGTCCCGCGTTCTCATTGGTTTAGGCTCTGTTGTTATGGATCGTCATCAATGTCCCGCGTTCTCATTGGTTTAGGCTCTGTTGTTATGGATCATCATCACTGTCCCGCGTTCTCATTGGTTTACACTCTGTTGTTATGTGTCGTCATCACTGTCCCGCGTTCTCATTGGTTTACACTCTGTTGTTATGTGTCGTCATCACCAGAGCATGTGAGCGGAGTGGAGCGGTGAGAATCTCCGCTCATCGCTCACGGAACTGTTCACCCCTCCACTCCCCCGCTCGAAGCTACATCAGGCCGCTCCGCTCATTATCGCTCAGCGCTCAACGCAGTTTGCTTCGCGCTCCACTCAAATCCCCCCCGCTCGCTCCAAAAAAGGAAAAAAATCTACATGTATATCACTTTTAGCTTAGACCACAGCCTTACCTCCTAAAGAACTAATGAGTAACAACAACATTTTTCAAATAGAAATGTTTGATTTCAAATTACAGGCCTATGTAAGAAGGAATATAGCCTACACAAAAAGTCCTGTAAAATTAAACGAATAAATGGGCCTAATAATCTAAATAAAAATTATATAAACAAAAATATGATACATTTTTTAAAAGTAAATTAACTATATAAGGCCAGAATTTTGATAAGTGAACTTCTGCGCAACGCGCACAATTAAAATTTAAATTGGCTTCCATACACACAAACTGCTGTAAAATTAAACGAATAAATGGGCCTAATAATATAAATATTATTACGGACGACACAAATTCGGCTAAATAAAACGAACCATTAGGTCTACTTGAATGAAAAAACGAATTTGTTTGAATATTACGCTATATTTAATTTACACTTTGTTACAAGTTACCGTATTCAATTTGCTAACCTTTTGTTTTCTTCCCAGCGTTTTCTTCCCCCATGTGTCTTTTGAGATTCCAAAATGAATCTTTGCTGACTGAAACGATGTCTCCACATTCGTTTTCTTGTACCACATTATCATTGTTAGTTAGTTATATTAATAGTAGCCTACACCTGACCTGTATGACTTCTCATTTTCCTTTTTGAAGTAGCCTACTTTTTGAACTCCATTATTGAGCCGAGTTTTGACTGAAAATAGTCTACTGTTGATGACTGTGCAAGACAGATGGATCCTGGTTTAGGTTTGACTGAGCATGCTTCAGACTCGTGGTGTGAGCGGAGCGAAATTGGAGCGAAATTGGAGCGGGAAATAAGGCGACGCTCCGTCCTTTTAAAAATGCCGCTCTGCGCTCTGTCCAAGATCCGCCCGCTCCCGCTCCCCGCTCGCTCCCGCTCCACTCCGCTCACATGCTCTGGTCATCACTGTCCCGCATTCTCATTGGTTTACGCTCTGTTGTTATGTGTCGTCATCACTGTCCCGCGTTCTCATTGGTTTAGGCTCTGTTGTTATGTGTCGTCATCACTGTACCGCGTTCTCATTGGTTTACGCTCTGTTGTTATGGATGTTGTTATCTCATTACGGCTGTCACTTTGAGAAAAATCTCATTCGAACGAATATCAAATATCAAGCAGTGTTATAACCATTCTAGATTTAACTAGTAAGTAAGTAAAGTTTATTTATAAAGCGCTTTTCACAGATAAAATCACAAAGTGCTGTACAAGAAAATAGGTAAAACAAACAATATAAAAATGTATATGTAAAATTAAAGTGACACTTGTAAAAACCCATCAACCAAAAGCTTTCCTAAATAAACATGTTTTCAGATCCTTTTTAAAAGAGACAGAGTCTGCCAGACGCATGGACTAAACTAAACCCAAAACCAGTAATACAATTTTTTTTTATAAAGGAAACCTACTGCAATAACATAATCCATTTAACAAAGTATAAACACAAACCAAAGACTTTCATTGAATGCAAAATCTTATTAGTGTATATTTAGTAGCAAAAAAAAAACACATTCACGCCAATAAATTCAGTTCAACCTTCCATCACAATTGTTCACCCCAAACCACAACACCAAAAAAATTTATATAGAGTTCAAGACCAATCAATGTCCATGGATGACGCAGGTAAGGATAATAGAGAGAATAAAGTCTTATCTGGAATCCCTAAAAGTCCCATAATGTCCAGTATATCCTCCAGAAAACGATCAGTCTTAATCCATATACTTGCTGTCTCAATAGCACAGTCCATGTACAATAAAGGTGATTGTCATAGGATGAGTTGAAGAGCTTCATGCATCAAGGAACTTATAAAATTTCCTCACATTTTCTTCTTTTCATGGACCATAATCCTTCAGAACAAACAAGTCCTTTTTAAAGTTGAGCACAAAACAAATGTTTCTCAACCAGGACTCAACAATTACATGGCAAGGCCATGCTTCAGCCTTTGCATGATACACCCAGTCCTTCTACCATGTGACATGAGTTATACACACACATGTTGCCCTCTAATACCCCTAGTGGTGAGGAAGAGAACTTACCCTGTAGCAGGCTTGTGACTGTTATAGTGTATTCGAGTGTATTCGAATATCTAAAAAAAAAAAAAAAAAAAACACTGTAACAGAGATTCAATCACAAATTTATTAACAGTCATAAACAGGACTCAGGCCATAGCCTGTCTGATTTTTTTTTTTGAAACAGCAGGTTATCAACTTAATCTATATGAAGTGCCACTATGCACAGCCAATCACAAAATTAGGCCACATGGAAAAAAGGTGCCGACCGGTTGTGCAGGAAAGTATGCAGTCATTCGATGCTGGACGCCTGCCGATGCTCTGGCCGTCTGCTGTATCTCTGACTCCTCTACCTCATTTGGACGGTAACTCGACAGGTGAGCGCGAAGATTGACAAACTACCTTATTTTTAACGGTTACTTTACCATCTACGGTGTAGAACCCAAAATATTTCCAGACACTACTTTTTAGATGAGTTGGGGTCGTAATTGTCCGCTCAGGCTGGCCGTTCTGTGCGTTATCTACCATTTTAAAAACATTCGCTTGATTTGGTCATGGGCCTACGCTACAATACGTTTAGAGCACCCGCTACTGGATGAGATGGCAAATAATTAAATAAAAAACAAATGGTCTAATCATAGAATGTAAAAAATGCGCTACACATGGCACTTTAAAAACCGCATAGTTTATTTATAGTTCGATTAAGGATATTTCACGTCATGTTCGAATGCATATTCGAATATCGCAAAAAAAGTGACAGCCCTAGTTCTCACTGGTTTACGCTCTGTTGTCATGTATTGTCATCACTGTCCCGCGTTCTCATTGGTTTACGATCTGTTGTTATGGATTGTCATCACTGTCCCACATTCTCATTGGTTTACGCTCTTTGTTATGGATTGTCATCACTGTCCCACGTTTAATCAATCAATCAATCACTTTATTTATAAAGCACAATTAAACACAACTTCCGTTGACCAATGGGCTGTACAGAGTGCAAAATTTTTAAATAAAAAGCATAACAAGATAAAAGACAAGGACAAACAGGACAACCGCATCATTCATTTTGTATAAGACAGATCAAATAAAAAAGTCTTTAACCTCACTTTAAAAATGGACAGGGTGGGTGAAGTTCTAATTTCAAGAGGAAGATTGTTCTAAAGTCTTGGAGCAGCAATAGAAAATGCTCTATCTCCTCTAGTCTTAAGTATCGATCTAGGAACCACTAAGAGGCCTAAGTTCGCAGACCTAAGAGCTCTTGTAGGTTGGTGGACTGTCAGCAGATCAGAAAGGTAAGACGTAACTAACCCATTTAATGACTTAAAAACTAATAGCAGAACTTTAAAATTAATTCTGTGACACACCGGCAGCCAGTGAAGTGACTGAAGGACAGGAGTTATATGTTCCCGTTTACAAACTCCTGTCAAAACTCTAGCAGCAGCATTCTGGACTATCTGCAGGCGGTTTATGGATGATTGACTGATCCCCAAATAAAGCAAATTGCAATAATCCAGCCTTGTAGTGATATAACCATGTATAACTTTTTCAAAATTTGAGAATGAAAGGAAAGACTTAATTTTTACCAGGGTTCAAAACTGGTAGAAGCTTGCCTTCACAACTTGATTTACCTGTCTATCAAGCTTTAGGGTACTATCCAATACCACACCAAAGTTTTTAACATATATGGCTTAACATAAGGTGCCAGGGCACCAAGATTTACATTTGTTGTATCATGTACACTGGAAGATGTAAACACCATAACCTCAGTCTTACTCTCATTCAGACAGGCGTTCTCATTGGTTTGCTGGCATATGGGGGATTTAATGCGCAGGGAAAGCTGTCCGCGAATCGTTCGCCCAAGAGGAAAAATGTGCTGTTACTGCCATATCTCGATCCACGAAAAATGGATTGGAAAAAACAAGACTAACTAGACTAAATCAAGTGGGGAAAAAAGACATAAGGAAACTATTTTCATAGTTTTTTATTTTCTCCATAGGGATATTTATTATTAACGAAAACGTATAAACTGTTAAAGACAGACCTACTGTAAGCACACCTGTAACTATACGAGGCTATGTTAATCGTAGTCTATGTGTTTGTTAAAGTCATTAATTTGCATTATTTCAACATATATTTAAAACGAATATTTATATACTTATATTTTAATTTTTCCTTACATTTATTCTAATGATATTTTACATACATGTTATTTATAATGGGCTACTAATATTTATTATAATATACAAATTTTTAACTCTTAATAAAAAATAAAACAAACACTTATCTCATAAATTTAAATTGATGTCTGCAATGGTGTTTCTGATTGTCATCTCTGATTTATATTAGTGCGTCCTCGGCAGATGTGCTGTACTGTTTTAAAGGTGAAGCATGTAGTTTCTGCGACATTGGTGCCACCTAGCAGAATTACAAAAATACAGCATATTTTGCAAATGGCTACTTTCCATAAATGGTCAAATATATCAAGAAACTTTTATCTGTGTTGCTATATGTCATGAGAGTAAGCATCTGAGCAGCGAACACTCTGTCTAGAGCGAACTCACTTATTATAAACCCATCCAACGTGCACAAGGTGCATTTCTGACATGATACGTCACCCAACATACCAGGTTAAAAAACTCACCGCTCGCCACTTTTTTTAAATATATATATATATATATATATATATATATATATATATATATGTATATATATATATATTTTTTTTTTTTATAGGGATGCACCAATAGCACTTTTTTTCCAGAAAGAGTCTGATACAGATGTAATTTTTGGTACTCAACGATACCGAGTACTGATACTGATACCTGTATTTT
Source organism: Abramis brama (assembly GCF_963993115.1). Taxonomy (NCBI): domain Eukaryota; kingdom Metazoa; phylum Chordata; class Actinopteri; order Cypriniformes; family Leuciscidae; genus Abramis; species Abramis brama. The sequence continues at coordinate 410,216 of NC_139963.1, read as the reverse complement.
CACTGCATTTGTAATATTTTTTTATACATTGTGTAGAGAAACCAAAAGAATGTAAATAATATTAGTTGGCTTAATTTGTTCAGCAATTATATATTTTCTTCAGTTATTTTCATGATTAATTAATCCTGCTAAAATGCATTGTACGAGTTTCTGTTACTTTTATTGTTCATTCTTTTGCTCTATCATATTTGATCTATCATTTAATAGCACAGCACATATTCAGAGCAGCTCCAGCAGGGCTCAGTGCTGAGGATTGGGCCAGCGGTTCAAATGTTTATACCAGTGAAATATCACAATTCTCTATTACAATTTTTTACTACAGCAAAACTACAAGCCTGATTAATGTAAACTTACAACAATTATTAAAGACAAGTAAATAGTCATTAATAAAACATGAACAAATAATCAAATTACAAATAGCACAAATAAATACAAGAAAACAAAGTAATCCTATGTGAAATATCACTGCATATTCATCACTGTATAAATTAAATATAGATGGAACTTTATAAAGCTACGAAAGTTATTTAGTCAAGAGCAGTGAGTGATTTCTTTGCAGGTTTATTAGACTGCTGTCCCTTTAAGACCGAATGCACCGGTCCAATATGAATATACTGTCTGCGTTTCCTTGAGATATAACTAACTGTGTTTTGGATACTCGCCATGACGGGTGTTTTTAAATGATTTAGTGTAAGTTTGTCCATACAAGCACAAGACGTGAAAGAGAATTCAATTCAGTATTCGCGCGCTGTCTGAGGCACAGATTTTCGGAGCGCGCACTTCAGATGTTTGCGTTCATTAAACTTCTTGACCTGCAAACATCCTGTAATAATGTAGGGAACCACTCGTTATACATAAATCAGGTAACAGTTTATGTTCTACTTATATATACGGATTAGTTTTAATCCAACTGACGTGTGCTGAGTGAACGATCAGCAATCATGAGCCTTCAACAGAAGTACTCTCTCTCTCTCTCTCTCTCTCTCTCTCTCTCTCTCTCTCTCTCTCTCTCTCTCGTCAGTTAACCTTAAAGGGATACTTCACCTCTGGATAGATGAATGTGCATTTAAATTGGGTCATTTATGAAAAAACGTTTAAACCCATCTAAGGTTAAAAATGTAATTTATGTTCAACAAATAAAAAACAACTATAATACAGATGAGCAATGCTAAAGCTTGGGTTGCTGAATATTCGATCGCTTACTTCAAAATCACTCATTGTTAATGATATGATTTCAGATAATAACCTAGATGTGCTGTGTTTGACAGAAACCTGGCTAAAACCAAACGATTACATTACTTTAAATGAGTCCACCCCGCAAGATTACTGTTATAAACATTAACCTCGTCTGAAACGCAAAGGGGGAGGAGTTGCTGTAATTTATAGTAATATTTTCAAAACCACTAAGAAATCAAGTTTTAAATATAATTATTTTGTAGTGTTAGTGCTTAATGTAAAAATATATAGTATAAATGATAAATCACGTTTGAGATTTGTGCTGGCTACTGTATACAGGCCACCAGGGCACCATACAGACTTTATCAAAGAATTTGCGGACTTTCTATCAGAATTAATATTGACTGCAGATAAAGTCCTGATTGTTGGTGATTTTAATATACACATCGATAATGAAAAAGATGCATTGGGATTGGCATTTAAAGACACTGTAAACTCAATTGGAGTTAGACAACACGTGTCAGGACCTACTCATCGTCGTAATCATACTCTAGATCTAATATTATCACACGGAATAGATGTTGATTCACTTTTTTGAGATGATGAGAGAGCAGCCGGAGAGATGGAGCGCAACTGGAAGAAAACAAAACTAGAGGTATTTCGCATCTCATGGAAAGAGAGCTCGATTGCTTACAGAGAGGCTTTAAAAGCTGCTAGATCTGCTTATTTTTCAACCCTATTAGAAGAAAATAAACATAATCCTAGGTATTTATTTGAAACAGTGGCTAAACTAACGAAAAATAAAGCTTCAAGCACTGAAGTTTCCAAGCAGCACAGCAGTAATGACTTTATGAACTTCTTCACTTATAAGATTGATAATATCAGGGACAAAATTATAACTATGCAACCGTCTACTACAGTATCGCATCAGGCAGTGCATTGTAGTCTCCCTGAGGAAAAATTTGATTCATTCGTTGCTATAGGAGAGGAAGAATTTACTAAACTCATTAAATCATCTAAATCTACAACATGTATGTTAGACCCTATACCGACTAAGCAAGTGGTTTTCAAACTGTGGGTCGCGACCCACTTGTAGGTCACACAGTGAGAAAAGGTGGGTTGCACAAAGTCACTTAGCTGCAGCTAAATTTACGTTACGATGACCAAACGACTCTTAAGCACTAGCGGCGCCAGGATTTTGATTGTAGGTGGGCCTCCAGAAAGCTGGATGGGCCAGTTAAAATAAGCCCAAAAAAAAATAAAAAAAATAAAATCGGGTTCCCCTTCATCTCCGTTTCAGCGCTTTTCTGGGCACTGAGGACAGCGACTCAGTAGCCTACCTGAATTTAATGCGTAATTAGCATAGGTTTAAAAAAAAACTTAAACAGGAATTTTTTTGTTGCTTTTTTTAATACAATTACAATTCCATTTAATTTATTGTTTAATAAAATTATAGGCCAATTCTTTTTAGTTTATTAAACGTACAGTATGGCATTTTTCGCCACTAGGGGTCGCTAACCTCTTTACAATAACAAAGGCGTAGTTTGATGACGCAACACATGCTAAGAATTATGGATGTTGTTGTCAACGTCAAGCCGGCCGATCTAATAATGTTTATGGATGAGTAAATACATCGATGTTTTTATCATGACTGTGATATGAAGCAGTTCGGGATTGCTAAGAGACAGCTATCAGCTCCACACGCGAGTCCCGCGGATATAAAAGGAATATGGACATTTCATTCTACCGAACTACATACAGAATTACAACTCACAGGTCAGTTTATTAGACAAATTAAACTTGTGAGGTAACGCAGCGCTGTTTCACCTGGTCTAACATTACACTAGCACACTAAACTGCATTTGAATGTGTTGAGACTAGCAGTAAGCTAGATCAACATTAGAATAACATACAGATCATATTCTAACATTTTATCATTGTTGAACTATATAACATTAATTAGTTTTATGTAAATGTGCTCACCTGTTTAATAAAGTACATGTAGGAGCGGTCGAAGTCTCGGACGTGGAGCTCTCGTTTATATACTGTCTATGGGAGCTCTCGGCATCTCGAAAACACCGCGCTGATATTGATTCTCGTTTTAGTTCTCCTTTTTTATCCAAAGTCTACTTGCCATGGTCCATAATGTTTGAACGAAACAACAACAGCGTGCAAATAGACATTGCGAACTCCACAGTTGTCTGCGTCTGTCGCTTTGGTTAATCAGAGGGCTCTGCTCATAGCTCTGGTTACCATGGCAGTACGAGCGGAAACCATAGGCGGAAACCAGGGACAACGCGGATATGACGGCATTGACTGCGACAAAACGGAAATAAAGAAACGTGCCGTGTCTAAAAATTAAATAAAAATTTCTCCTGGTTTGAAAGTTGTTGGAAACAGCCGGGATAATGTAAGTACACAACTAAAAAAAAAATATAACGTAGATATAGTGATTTTTGCTAATTTTAAAGCAAAAAAGTTACATATTGTGCCTTTAACAGCAACAACAGCTGTAAAGATTAAGTTGACCGTTGACGATCGCCATCTCCGTAGTGAACGCGCCTATAGAGAGAAATGCACATCATGGATTACATAATCAGAGAGTAGCCTATTTCTTTTCGTTTTCGTATGTCTGTGAGTGAGGCATACGCTGAGTTTTCATTAAGTTAGGATGATATGCGCTCCAGTTCACGAGCAATGCAAGTGGCCTCCATGATTATATTGTCGTCTGCTATATTTGCTTCTTTATTAAATACAGGCAATTGGTTGATTAAAAAAAATATTAAAATGAAGATACAATTTATACAAAACGAAATTCACTTAAAAAAAGTTTTTTTACAAAACAAAACTTAATTAAGTGGTCAAAATCATGTCTGACCCACTCTATTTCTCTCGATATATTGCGCATCCTATCTTAGTCGTGCGGTTCACTTTTCATAATCAACATGGATGAAAAAATAACATTATAATATTTTAACAAATATGAAACTAAGTGAGCTTATTTAATGGCTACAACACGTATAGTAGGCCTACAGACACTCTATTTGTACAAATTGCTGCACATTTATTTTATTCTGAATTTTGCACACACAAGTTGAAAGGCATTTGTTTGTGCATGCATAGTAAAATATATCTGCAACATTTATCAAGTTCACTGATGTTACGGCGTCCAGTGACATGCCCGTTATTCGGTCTCGAGCGCCGTCCCCTGAATACTGAGTATGCATACTTGGCCTAGTATGCATCATTTGTGCGCTGATGATCGATGCACCTGTTCGCAATGAACGCTGAGCTCTAGCGTATATCTGGCTCGTTAGCTCAGTGTTCCTTGCGAAGTATTGTTCCACCACTGTGTTGCATGTCTGAGCATTCTCTGGATGATTTATATAACCCATCTCTGATTACTGAAACCCCTGCTTGTTCTAACGACTCTGATTCTGTGCAGCCTGCCAAGTGAACCCCTGCCTGTGACCCGACTTCGATTCTCGCTGCCAGCCCTGAACTAAGCCTGCCTGACCACTGAGAACGGACTGTACCAGCTACCCTGCCCTCATAACCCCTTAACCCTTTACCTTCACTCAAACCATTAATAAAACGTTGCACATGGATCCGTCTCAGTCTCCTGCTTCAAAACAACTGATAATTATGCGTGCATTTATTAATTATTATCTTAATGAATAATGTAAGGACGAAGCATGTGAACTGCGTTGTTTGTTTAGAATGGAATGGATCGCAAATAGATCCGAATGAAGAAACGTACAAAACCATAGTAGAAAATGGGTGGGCCCGGACCTAAAATGCCCACCCGGACCCAATGGTAGCGCCGCGGCTGCTCTTAAGTGATGATTCTTTTAAGGAATATTTTTTAAAAAAAGCACACACACATACATAGCCTACATAAGAATCAGAAATCTGAATCAACATAGCATTCATTGAATGACTCACTGAATAATATCATCTGATTTATTTGAGTTGAACTGTCACGTGTCTCTAGGCCTACATCAGTACAAATACAGCATTCAATGACCACGCACTCCGCGTAGCGTAAAAAAATGGAAAAGTTTTTAAAACTAAAGGCATCACAGACCTGTGAAAAGTCGTCGGAAACAAAAAAATCTAAAAAGGAGCCTCGAAGAAAGTATGACCAGTCCTACCTTGATCTTGGTTTTATTGCCTGCGGAGGTCCAGATGGTGAGGAAGTCCCTCAATGTCTTTTATGCTTAGAAAGGTTGGCCAGTGCTAGCATGAAACCCTCAAAACTTAAATGGCACCTCACAACAGAACACTCTGCATACGCCAACAAGGGGCGATCGTATTTTCTTCTAAAAAAAGATGAGTATCTTCGTCAGCAAAAACTGATTAAAGGTACAGCCAGCATCCCTGAAAAAGCAATGCGAGCCTCATTTTTAGCTGCATACAGAATCGCAAAATCCAAAAGGCCACACAGCATAGGAGAGGAGCTTCTGCTGCCAGCCTGCATAGACATCGTTGAGGAAATGCTGGGTAAAGAAGCTGCAGGAAAGATCGCTAAAGTTCCACTTTCTGATAACACAGTACAACGACGTATTGAGGAAATGTCCTCTGATTTACGCGAACAGACAAGTGACAAAATCCGGAGTAGTGTTGCATTTGCTCTACAACTGGACGAAAGCACAGATGTTGCAAAATGTGCAGTTACTGGCTTATGTCAGGTACGTTGACTCCACTGACATCATTGAGGACTTCTTATTTTGTGAAGAACTGAAAGAACGAACGACAGGGGCAGATATTTTTGACTGCTTAAATGGATTCATAACGTCCGAGGGCTTCCAGTGGGAAAACTGTGTGGGCCTCTGCACGGACGGTGCGGCTGCAATGACAGGCAAGAAAAGTGGTCTTGTTGCTCGAAGTAAGGGAGCTGGCCCCATTAGCTACTTTTACCCACTGTTTTTTACATCGAGAAGCCCTTGCCAGTAAGAAACTGCACCCGGAGTTAAACGATGTGTTGCAGACTGCCATCAAAATAGTAAATGCTATCAAGGCCGGGGCACTCTCCTCACGACTTTTTACATCGCTATGCACTGAAATGGGCTCAGAACATCAGCACATCCTACTTCACGCCGAGGTCAGGTGGCTATCACGGGGTAAGGTGTTAACTCGTCTGCTTGAGCTGCGAGAAGAGGTCTCACAGTTTTTAGAAAATGTTAATTCTCCTCTTGCTGTACATCTGTCAGATGAAGAATGGTGCGCGAAGCTTGCCTATCTGTGGGACATATTCACTCATATAAATGTACTGAATGAAAGCATGCAAGGTCCATCATCATCCATCCTGACCTATATGGACAAGATCACAGCTTTCACCAGCAAAGCTGAAATTGTGGAGATCCCGAGTGGAAAAACGAGTGTGGGACATGTTTCCATTACTGTGCGAGGTGTGCGCCAATGACGGTGAACACATCCGAGACACTGTACATTCTCACCTCGGCGCACTCATTCAGAAATTCCACGAGTATTTCCCTGATATTAGAGGTAAGATATATATTTTTATATTATTACTATTATTTTATACATGTTAAACACTCTTATCAGTTGACTTCATTGGAATAGTAATTTTATCTTTTTCTATCAAATCAATCATCTGTAGATATGACAGAATGGGACTGGATACGGGATCCTTTTTGTAGTGAGGCAAGAGAGCACTGTGTCCTAACAGGAAGAGCAGAGGAGGAGCTGATAGATGTGGCTTCAGACAGGAGCCTTCAACTGCTTTTCAGAGAGTCAAAGAGTCTTGGACAGTTCTGGGTGTTTGTTTCCAAGGAATACCCCACATTAGGAGCTGCTGCACTCAGAGTTTTGGTACCCTTTTCTACCACTTACCTATGTGAGAGTGGATTTTCTGCTCTGACTGCAATGAAAACAAAATACAGATCACAGCTACAACCATCACAAGACATGCGTGTCAGTCTGTCGAAAATAATTCCTAGATTTGATGTGTTGTGTGCAAAGAAGCAGGCACACCCTTTACACTAATGGCGCTTTTCCATTACCAGTACCGGCTCGACTCGACTCGCCTCGCCTCGACTCAGCTCGGCTCGGCTCGCTTTTCGCTCCGTTTTCCATTGCAGATAGTACCTCCACAATAGTACCTGGTCGTCATAGCGACGCCGCAGGGAACTGCCGTGACTTAATCTTTTACGCGAGACTCGCGAGACACACCCGCTACCACACACACAGGACAATGGAGGAAATCGAGTGTATGCTGTTTTTGGATGTTTTTGCTTTTGTTTTTGCTGTTTTTTTATTCGGGATACTCCGTCTGGCGCATGCAATGATGACGCAGTGAATAGTGACGATTCTCTCTGACCAATCAGCAGTCTGCCTTGTTTTCACGTCACATTTTAGTATCGCCTCAGCTCGCTTAGAACCTCGCCGGAGGTGGTACGAAAAAAAGTACCTGGAAGCCGGTACAGGTACAACTTTTACACAGTGGAAAACCAAACAGAGCCGAGTCGAGTCGAGCCGAGCCGAGGCGAGCTGGTACTGTGTAGTGGAAAAGCGCCATATTACATTTCACTTGCTTACTCTTAAGCTTGAACTAGTTATTAAACACAATATTTCAGTTCTTGAGATTTGTACATGTTTTTGTTAATCAGTAGTTCTCAGCTATTCCTCTCATAACCTTAACATAACCATTAGGCTTCTGTTTTGACATCTGAGTGGTTCTAACTTTCTGTATTTCTTTCAAGCCTTTTGGTATTGCAATCAATTATATATTTCATTCATATGAAAATAAATTAAATTAATAGGAAAATAAAAACTGTTCTCTACTACTAAATGAAGATGCGTTTTTCCCCTTATTTCCATTTAAACATTTTATGGTGGGTCTTGAGATTGATTATACTTGTCTAGGTGGGTCCTAGAATGAAAAAGTTTGGGAACCCCTGGACTAAGCTACTGAAAGAGATGCATCCAGAGGTCATAGATCCTATTCTTAATATCATTAATTCGTCTTTGTCTCTAGGATACGTACCAAAAAACTTTAAGCTGGCTATAATTAAACCGCTTGTTAAAAAAACGCAACTTGATCCTACAGAATTAGTCAATTACAGGCCGATCTCGAATCTACCTTTTCTGTCAGAGATACTAGAAAAGGCAGTATCCTCACAACTGTGTTCCTTTCTTGAAAGAAATTATATCTGCGAGGATTTCCAGTCCGGATTTAGACCGTACCATAGTACCGAGACAGCTCTCATTAGAGTCACACATGATTTGCTCTTATCATCCGATCGTGGTTGTATCTCTCTATTAGTGTTACTCGATCTTAGTGCTGCATTTGACACTGTTGACCACAACATTCTTTTAAATAGACTAGAAAACTATGTTGGCATTAGTGGAATTGCACTAGCATGGTTTAAATCATACTTATCTGACCGTTATCAGTTTGTAGCAGTAAATGAAGAGATGTCTTATCGATCACAAGTTCAGTATGGCGTACCACAAGGCTCAGTACTAGGACCGCTGCTGTTCACTCTGTACATGCTACCATTAGGAGATATCATTAGGAAACACGGCATTAGTTTTCACTGTTATGCCGACGATACTCAGCTGTATATTTCTTCAAAACCTCACGAAACTTACCAATTCACAAAATTAACGGAATGCACAGCTGATATAAAAAATTGTATGACTCAAAAAACTTCCTCACGTAATAACCTAGAATACTGTCTAACACTTGATGGCTGCTCTGTCAAGTCTTTGTCGTTGGTTAGGAACCTGGGTGTGCTCTTTGATACCAATCTTTCATTTGAAAGTCACGTGTCTAGTATCTGTAAAACCGCATTTTTCCATCTTAAAAATATATCTAAATTACGTCATATGCTCTCATTGACAAATGCAGAACAATTAGTCCATGCGTTCATGACCTCAAGGCTAGATTACTGTAATGCTCTACTGGGTGATTGCCCTGCACGCTTAATAAACAAACTACAGCTGGTCCAAAACGCAGCAGCTCGAGTTCTTACCAGAACCAGGAAGTATGACCATATTAGCCCGGTTCTGTCAACACTGCACTGGCTCCCTATTAAACATCGCATCAATTTTAAAATATTGCTGATTACTTACAAAGCACTAAATGGTTTAGCTCCGCAGTGCTTGAGCGAGCTCTTAACGCATTATAGTCCTTCACATCTATTGCGATCTCAAAATTCCGGCCAGTTGATAATACCTAGAATATCAAAATCGACTGCTGGCGGTAGATCCTTTTCCTATTTAGCACCAAAACTCTGGAACAGTCTTCCTACCATTGTCCGGGAAGCAGACACACTCTTTGACCTAGCATTCACATAACACATTATAGACTTCTATAATTCAATGTTAGGCTGCATAGATTAGGTCAGCTGGAACCGGGAACACTTCCCATAAATCCTGATGTACTCGTTACATCATGAGAAGAATGGCATCTATGCTAATTTTAGTGTCTGTGTTTATCCCAAGGTTTTCCCGCAGCCTGCCGGATCCAGGCCGTATCCAGATCTGATGAAGGACCTTCGCCTGGACCCGATCCAACGCAGTGCTGAAGTGCCAACTAGTCTCTCCCTATGGAGGATCCCTTTACCACTCTACAGATAAAGCGTCGTCGGGAAACTCAATTCGCGTACCTACCCCGAATTGATAAAATAAAATAAAATTCTGTATAAAAATTATAAGGAAACACCAGTACTTTGTTTAGGCTTGGCTTGTAGGGAATTACAAACCTGCGCACATATATTCAAACGCACATAACTATAGAACCAATGCTTAATGCGCATGTGAACGCCATCAGCGTTTCTCACAGGTTTGCGTTTAAAGTTTGTGTAGAGAGAATGGTGTAGTCTTAGCGGCCCCTAATTTAATAACAAATGATCGTTGCGACGGAAGCAAATCAATCAAAACTAACTTTAGCTGGAAAATAACTTAATTAAAGAACCGCTATAAAGCCAAAACAATCTCTGTTACCTTAAAGGGCAACTATTATGCAAAATTCACTTTTACATGGTGTTTGAACATAAATGTGTGTTGGCAGTGTGTGAGCAAAACCACCCTAGAAAGATAAAAATCCACCCAGTAGTTTTTTTACTATCTCAATAAATCACAAGCACTGTCTCAGAACGAGCTGTTCTAAGATTGATCTCACTGTGACGTAGAATTGCGCAAGCCCCACCGACGTGATTTGATTGACACTGTGGTTACTCCGCCCTCTGTGATCTGTACACCATCGCCATTGTTTCAACGACAGCCGGTAATGTCTCCTAAGAAGTGTAGGTGTTCTGTTGTGGGATGTAAGAATGGACATAGTAGTCTTCACTGACATCAGAGCCACTGAAAACGCAGCGGATGGATTTTATTTATGAAGAAAAGGCGCCACTTAAACTTCCTAAATGCGTTTATGTTTGCGCGAATCATTTTCTGACTGACTGTTTAGTGAACGAGGGTTAAAGTTAATCCTCAAGTGTGGATCGTTGCCTACTGTTCGCGATCCAACGTCACCTCCAGAAGAAGTAAGTGTATTTTATGATTTTTGAGCAAATAGTCATTTCAATCGATGTCAGCCAGTTCAACAACAAATGCGTCTAAAGCTATTTATTGTCGTCGTCATAGGATGTCTCAACAAACAACGTCAGACAGTTTTATGTCACGTATCATTTTTTGCAGCAATTACAAATGTAAATAAATTAAGGTCTGCTCTATCTCCATAGACAGTATATAAACGTCTATCTCCCTGCAGCATATGTTGTCTGGTTCTGTATAGCCATCTTCTCACATTTGCCACATAAGCACCTGTACGACAAGTAATGTTAACATGACGCAACAGCACCCCTCGCATAAATATAATTTCGTTTGTACTTAAGAAAAAAAAAATTTGTTTGTACTTAGCAAACGTTATCACAGTATTTGTGTGTGTGTAGTTTCAAAAAATTGCGCGAACGTTATCACAATTCGTGTGTGTGTTGCACATCCATAATTGCAAATGGGACGTGATTAAAACTTTGTAAGTACATAAACGTATCAAATAACCATTCCGAGACGTTTTGGTCCATTCTCATTCGTGTTTATTCTGTGCCGGACTCTCTTCATCATCTGGGTCCAGCAGGGCGGGGATATGCAGCTCATTTACATTTAAGGTGGTACACACCAAAACAGCTCTTTTTAAAACAGGCCCCAAAAATGACATTTTCAAATGGTTATAATAAATTAACTGTGGGGTATTTTGTGCTGAAACTTCACAAATACATTCTGGGGACACCCAAGACAAATATTACATCTTGTAAAAAGGGGCATAATAGGTGCCCTTTAAATTATACACTTATCTCTGTAAAGCTGCTTTGAAACAATCTACATTGTTAAAAGCGCTATATAAATGAAGATGACTTGACTTGACTTGACAAAGGTCTCTGTCTTTGGGTCATTTTTTCAAAAATGTGCTTTTTTGTCATTTGTTGTGTATCTTTGGATTATGTTGTGTTGTAAATAAATCCAAACAATCAAACAGCCATTCTTTTTTAAATCTCCTCATTCTTTGTGCAAGGTTGCTCAGAATGACAGGGCCTGATAGCTCCTAATAGGGCCATTAGGGAGGGTCTTTGTCTTTCTCAGGTGTGAAAACAATACATATTAATGATTATTTATGCCTCCTCACATAAAGCTTTCTTACACAAATCACGTCTTACAAATTTTAAATCAATATATTGTCTTATCTGAATGAGCAGTCGGGGTGATTTTCACATAGTTTTGGAGCAAATATTCTAGGCTACGTGATACAATTTTCAAAAGTCTTGTGAAGAAATAATCAGTATGGGTTTCATGACCTTATTTCAGTGACAATTTTTTTTTTTTGTATTTTCACAAACCACGCATAAATGTCATTATCTCAAAACTACAAACTTTTACATACATGCTGCTGATATATTATTGTAGCAGAGTTTGTGCTGAATACAGTGTAATCAGACTTTAGCCATGAAAATGTCACAAGTAACAGAAATAAGCACAAATGTCAGAGCATGTCAGAACACCTCCAGGGCCAGGAAACACCTCAGACCCCAGAGGGTTAAAGGTTTTTAGTACGTATCCTCATGACAAAGATGAATTAATGATATTAAGAAGAATTAACATTCTGACTCATTCTGCTAGCACAGGACACACACAATCAATCAATCAATCAACTTTTATTTGTTAAGCACATTTAAAAACAACACAAGTTGGCCAAAGTGCTGTACAAATCTAAAAATTACTCAAACACTCAACAAACAGTACTCACACAAAACACTGGATTAATATACAACCCCGAGCAGTAACCTGAACCTAGGGGCAATTATAAGCCACAGCGTAGAGGTGAGTTTTTAGCATCGATTTAAAACATTCTAACGAATCACAGGATCTGATATGCAGAGGAAGAGTATTCCAAAGACGCGGGGCTGCCACAGAAAATGCACGATCACCTTTAGTTTTTAATCGTGATTTGGGAACATGTAGGATCAAACTCTGGGATGATCTAAGGGGTCGAGCAGAATAGTGATGCTGTCTCTGTATCAGACGTGCTACATACTCCGGAGCCAGACCATGCAGACCTTTAAAAACCATGGACAGAACTTTATATTGGACTCTAAATTCAACCGGAAGCCAGTGCAAAGAGGCCAGTACCGGAGAAATCCTAGACCATTTCCGTGTGCCTGTCAATAGTCTGGCTGCTGCATTTTGCACCAGCTGCAACCTTGATAGCAATTTTCTAGACAATCCTAAGTATAACGAGTTGCAGTAATCCAATCTGGATGAGACACACACACATATATAACAATAATATAAAAGGTAAAAGATAATATAATAGTTAAATACAACTTTGCACTTTCTAGTCTCTCCAGTTTCAAATTAATGGTTTCACAATTTCTAATGTCTATCCTCTGAAAACTTGCATTAACTTTTCCTTTCAGTGAACATGTAGATTGATTTGCTGAGCATTGTGTTAACCTTCTCTCAACCTTTACTCCAACACACACTGACACTGCCTGTTGATATTGTTTTAAAATCACATCTTACCTGGAGTCTCTGTTCCTGATATGGTAAGAAGTCTGAGGCTGTAGTTATAGTTAAAGTTCTGCTACTGAGGAAATGTCTCATGAAAAAGTGTGTTGTCAGAAAAAAGTATTCTCAGAAATGTTGAGAAAGGTTGGAGGGGAGGAGCCCCAGTGGACATTGCCCCTTTGAACTTGAAATGCTTTCTGGCAGTATACAATCATTTTTGGCAGTATACTGTGTTTGTGTGGCTACAGTGCCAGGGCTGAATTTTTGTCCCAGTCCGCCCCTGCATATAGGCCTACAATATACACTATATTCTGTATCAGAGTATGTTATTTTATCACCCACCTGGATTTAATAAATAAGCAAATATAGCAGACAATATAATCAGGGCATGGAGGCGCCGGCACGATCACTTGCATTGCACGTGAACTGAAGCTCAGTGTATAGGCTACATGCCTCACAGACATGAGAAATATATCTATAGAAAGCTTGAAATGTCTACTTTTAAAGAAAACAAATCAAAATGTAAAGAAACATACAACTCTCTGCTAATGTAATCTGTATGAAGTGTGCATTCTCTATAGACTGTGCGTTCTCTACTGTGAAGATGACGAGTCAGCATCGTCAACCGACACTCACACAGAAAACACTATTTTATTAATTATCAATTAAAATGTGTCCTTGCTATATTGTACACATTTATAATCATTACTTTTACGGGTTCTTTGTGACAAGTTTTATGCGTGCGCTTGAGTGCAGTATAGACTCTTTTTGCACCAATGTCACAATTACGTCACGGCGTTAGCTGGAGGCAAAACAAAGGGAAAACTGGAGTCAGCCAATACAATCCAGCACAGATTCTGCATCATAAGGAGCTTAAAATGTCATCTTGTTGTGTTGTTGGGTGCAAGATTCGAGTACAGGCTCCAATTTGAAAATTTCATGTTTAAAATTGATTGATTAAATGATTGACAGCATTTAGGTATGTTATTGGCAGCGTCACCCTCTGGTTACATGAACGCGTCACCACTGCATCAGCAGCGAAAACATGGCACAACCTATTCCATATTCTACAATTAAATCAATTAATTGAATATTTGAAAATCATGACTCATCCATATATATATATATATATATAAAGTTAAAATATAATATAATAGTTAAACACAACGTTGCACTTTCTAGTCTCTCCAGTTTCAACTTCATGGTTTCACAATTTCTAATGTCTATCCTCTGAAAACTTCAATTAACTTTTCCTTTCAGTGAACATGTAGATTGATTTGCTGAGCATTGTGTTAACCTTCTCTCAACCTTTACTCCGACACACACTGACACTGCCTGTTGATATTGTTTTAAAATAACAACTTACCTGGAGTCTCTGTTCCTGATATGGTAAGAAGTCTGAGGCTGTAGTTTCTGCTACTGAGGAAATGTCTCATGAAAAAGTGCATTGTCAGAAAAAAAGGATTCTCAGAAATGTGAGAAAGGTTGGAGGGGAGGAGCCCCAGTGGACATTGCCCCTTTGACCTTGAAATGCTTTCTGGCAGTATACAATCATTTTGTGTGAGGTACAGAGTAGAATTTATTGAAATGTTAATTCCTGAAAATTGTATCCAGATCCAATCAGTGAAGTCACACATATCCCATTCAAACGCATTCATCATTCCCTGTCCCAAACGGCGCACTTCTGCCGGATTCACAGACAAGGCTTAAGATTAAAATGCATGTTTAAACGGTTTTAAATGAAAGCATATCTTTTTCTAAGGCAGGTTTATAAAATCTATGTAAAGGTCCTAATTTAACCCTCTAGGGTCTAATGTGTTTTTGGGGTCCTTGAGATGTTTTGACATGCCCTTACATTTGTGCTTTTTCCAGTTGCTTATAAACATATTAATGGCAAAGGTGTAATTATACTCTATTTAGCACAAACAGGGCTACCATAATATGTGAGCAACATGTATGTACATGTTTGTATTTTTGAGAGAATAATGTTTATGCATGGTTACTGAAAAAAATAAAAATGAAAGTTTCTGAAATAAGGCCACAAAACACCTACTAAATATGTGTCCACAAGACTTCTGAATAATGCATTTTGTTGCCAAGAGTTTTTGCTTCAAAATGATGTGAAAATCATCCTGCCTAATCATTCACATAAAACAGTACATTGATTTAAATTTTGTAAGACACTTTGTTTGGAAAGGCAATATGCGAGTAAGCGTGAATGATCCAACACCATCGTGAATAATGAGTGGTTCAGAAGACAACGGCCCGCATAATGAGCCTTTCATTCAGGTGTGTCACTGAGCCACAAGAAAGAATGCAAGGACTAATATATATATATATATATATACCTTTTTTTCTTTTTTTTTTCATTTCTTTTTATTTGGGATCATAGAGCATATTACATTCAAGTAGAATACGTTTTAACCCCCTTTTTTTACATTAACAAAGAACAAATAAAATAAAATGATACAAGTAATCAACAGCAATGCAAAAAAATAAATAAATAAATAAATTAAAATAAATAAATAAATAAGTAAATAATAATAATAAATAAATAAATCATGCCTCACATACAAGTGTCATCACCACTAGATCCATTGAAGTGTTGAAGTTCCATTTTCAGAACGATCCACACAATCAAAGGTACATTGTTAGCAATTATGTGGTCATGCAAGGTTAGTTATATGAAGAACCGGTCGCCAGATGTCCAGAAATCTGTCATTGTTATCATGTAGAAAATTTGTAAGTCTCTCCAGAGGGAGTATCCTCAAGACCTCTGTGTACCAGTCCTCAATTGTAGGACAGTCACTGGAAATCCAAAATTTCAAAATAGCCTTTCTTGCCACATGAAGAAGAATTTCCGTCAGTTTCGCGTTATGCTTGTCCCTTGCATTGTCCACTTTAGCAGCAAGAACACAATGAAACGGTGAAAGTTCTAAATTATATCCCAATAGCGTGCTCACTTCATTTTTAACATCGGTCCAATATTTTTGGATTTTAACACACTTCCAAAACATATGTGCATATGTCCCCATTTCAATATTGCATTTACAGCAGTATGGTGAGCTAAGGCCCAGCTTGCCTCTTAACAAAGGTGTAAAGTGGAGTCTGTGTAATATTTTAAATTGTGTTTCTCGGTCAGAGTTACACCTCAAAATCTTGAGTGTGTTTTTTATCAGCAAAGACCATTTCTCTTCATTTATTTCTATCCCTAAATCAGTTTGCCACTGCCTTTTAAGATGATCTGTTGTATATGTAATATTTGATGAAAATGTTTTATATACATGGGAAATAAATCTTTTTGGTTTATTATCTGTAAGAATGCACTCCAAGAATGTCAGATTTGGAGGTTGTATTGATTTTGGGATATAATGTCTAATTTGTAGGTAACGGAAAAAATGAGACGAGTGTAAAGAATACATGTTCTTTAAAGCCTCAAATGACTCCAATGACTCTCCTTCATACAGTTTGACAAGCTGGTCCAAACCTCTCTCATACCAAAGTTTAAACACAGAGTCTTGACATGATGGAATAAAGTCTGGATTTTGATATGTTGGGGCCAATAGCGAAAAGTGATCTTTCAGTTTAAAAAACAACAACATTTTGTGCCATGTTTTAATAGTGTTTAACACAATGAAGTTGTTCTGCAATTCTAATTTAGTCTTTTTATAGGATATGAAAGGACAGTATTTTAATGATACAAGACCACAACAACTGGATTCTATATCAATCCATGTATTTGAAGCATCAGGATTCACCCATTCATATATATACCACAATTGTACGGCCCAATAGTAGAGACGAATATTTGGAACAGCTAAACCTGCCTGATCTCTATTTCTCTGTAATTTACACATTTTCATTCTTTTTTCCCCTGCCAGATATACTGAGTAAATATTTTTTCCAGCCTTGAAAACCAAGAGTTTGGAACCGAGTTTGGTAACATTTGTAAGGGATACATGAGTCTAGGGAGTATATTCATGTTGAGTATGCTTATACGTCCCAACCAGGATACCGGTAACGTTTTCCACCTATCTAAGTCCTCTCCTATATGCGCCAGCACTGGGTCTAAATCATTGTTTCTGGTGAATGTTGAGTTGTGGTAAAACTATAGTTAAATGTTCTTAATGTGGCGACACGGGAGAATTAAATGGTGACAGACACGCTCTCAAATACTGAGCTATAATGAATCATGACTACGCCACCCCAGCATTAACCCAGCTGGGGAAATACCCATAAGAAAAAGGGCACACAAGTTCGCTTCTCCCTCCCACAATCACCAGACACTGAGACGTGAATACGTACAAAAATATATATAATTCTTTAATGATCATAAATAATTTAAAACAGGGTACTAGAGTCAGTCAAACAATGGGGCTAGATGGCAAGGCCACTACTTTGTACATGAGCAATGAAGTTCAACCAGTAAACAGACAGGTCGACTCTCGTGACGGAGCTGGGGTGTACCATTAGCTGGACAGGCTGAGCAGTAGGCCTCGAATCAGCCCGCAAAGAGTACACCGTGCCCAAAACTTCCAACGCGCGCACACACACACTTGTGAAATCCACTACAAGAAAGCCTCTACCGCACACTCAAAAGAGAACTTCTGTTCGCCATGCACCGGACGGCTAGCCTGCCCGCTTTTGGGTCACCCCTGCTCCTATGAAAGAAAAAAAGGAAAACCAATTACAAACAACCAGCATTAGTTGGTAACAGCATTAATTGTTAATGTGGCCAGCAATAGGCAGTTAACGCTCAAACACACAAAAACACAAGTTGCTTACCGACAGTGAAAACAAAAAAACACAAAAACAAATAATCAATTATATCAGAATCTAAGCATACGCAAAATATTACAATGAGAAAAAGAAAACCCAACAGCAAGCAGCTGCACACAAAACAGTTGTCAGAAACGGTTCTCAATAAAACAGATAGGAACAAATCAAAATAAACAAAACAAACAGAACTAATAAAAAGAAAACAAAGCAAAACAAATTGAAACAAAACAAGAGGAAACAAAACTACAAACAAAACAGCAGCGTCGAGGCTAAACCGCGTCGCAATCAAGCGCCCTCTTTAACGGCCGATCGGCCGGACTTCCGTTCGAATATCTGGCAGACCATTCCCTCATCCCATTTACTCACGCACCGAACAGTAAAGTTGCAGTCTCTCACAGCACGCCGGGTTATACGTGCGATCGATTCCCTTTTCTACACTGGAACTACAGCAGCAGTGTAGGGGAACAAAAACCCTTGAGCAGTACGCTCCGTACTTCCACGCAGACACCAGCGAGCAGTAAAGCAGCAGTCACTCACAGCACGCCGGGTTATACGTGCAATCGGATCCCTTTGCTACACTGGAACTATAGCAGAAATGTAGAGGAACAACAAAACCCTTGAGCGGTACGCTCTGTACCTCCACACAGACACCAGCTGCGCGGAAAAGTCAGCTCATACAGAGCAAGCGAGCACCAGCAACCATGACACCCAGATGAACGCAAGGATGACGCCATATCCTACCACTCTGGAAATGCCCTTTATAAGGCCCGCTAAATAATCAGGGGGCGGAGTCATGCTTAAAGGAGCACGTCACCACATTAATAAATAGGAAACAATCTTTTCTTTAAATGCTTTAAACCATTCTACAGGGAGCCCATCAGGGCCGGGGGCTTTTCCATTGTTCATCAAGGACAGTGCTTTCAAAATTTCCTTTTCATCTATGGGCCTGCCTAGGATCTCCTGTTGCTCTTCTGTTAATGTGGGTAATTTAATCCGTGAAAAGTACTTTTCAAGATCTTCCTTGGTACTAATATTTTCAGACTTATATAGAGACTCATAAAAGGAGACAAAAACAGAACTAATACGGTTTCTATCAAAATGTCTTATCCCTTTAGAATCTCTAATTGACCCTATGGTATTGTTAGTTTCCCTGTGGCTAAGCAAACGAGCCAAATACTTACTGGGTTTGTTGCCATATTCATATAACCGTTGTTTTTGATAAAACAATGACCTGGAGGCTTTTTCATTAAGAACTGAATTGAGAGCTGCTCTTACTGATTGCACCTTAATAAAATTAGCTCTTGTAGCATTAGATTTGTGGACTGTCTCTGCTGCCTTTAAATCCTTTTCCAGTTGGGTCTGTTTCCTCATTAGCTCTTTTTTCTTGTGCGACATATATGAAATCGTGAATCCCCGAATATATGCCTTGGCAGCTTCCCACAAAAACTCAGGATTTGTGTCCTCATTGTCATTTTTATCAAAATACAAATCAAGCTCCTCCTTTTTCTTAAATTCCTTATCATTTAGAATATAGGATGGAAACCGCCATTTTGTTGCTTTGGTTGTTGTATCGCATATGTTAAAATCTAAATAGACCGGAGCATGGTCACTTAAATAGATAGATCCTATATTACACATGTTTACTTGTCCTAATGACTCTGGTGGTAAAAAAAAATAGTCGATTCGGGAATAAGAGTTATGCGGATTAGAATAAAATGTAAAGTCTTTCACTGAGGGGTGCAGGGTTCGCCAAACATCCATCATATTAATTTCTTCCAACATTTTGACAAGAGGAGCCCCAGAATTATGCTGAATGTTGCTGGATGTTGGTGATCTATCCAATAACCTGTCCAATGCACAATTAAAATCCCCCCCCCCCAACAGTGTAAGACCGCATTTAAACTCTGCAAGTTCAGATCCAATTCTAGTCCAAAATGACGATAGCGGTGGAGTGGGTGCATAAATATTCATCATGGTTAGTGGGGTACCATGAATGGTACCGTGTAGCAAAATATATCTACCCTCAGAATCTTTTTTGCAAGTGCCCAGTACGAATGGAATAGATTTGTGTATAAGGATAGCTACCCCTCTACTGTTGGACGAAAATGATGAGTAGTGAGCTTGACCCACCCAATCCCTTTTTAGCTTGGCATGCTCTTTATCCACCAGATGCGTTTCCTGCAAGAATGCAATGTGTACTCTTTCTTTTTTTAAAGTGCTTAATATTTTCTTGCGTTTTATAGGGTGGTGGATGCCCTTTACATTAAATGTACAAAATTTAACAGCATTCATAGCCAACATATAATTATTTTGTCATATATTCGGACCAGTGTGTGGCATATGTGAAATGACACTTCCCTTGGTGGTGGTGATGCAATATAAAAACGAGGAAAAACAAACAAAACAAAAAAAACACACAAACAAACAAAACAAACTTGAAAACCCTGAACTATTAACACAAAAAGTAAACATCTCTGCTGTAACCTAGCCTCCCTGATAAGGCGCATGTGACACATTGGCTCTACAACACTTCCCAACTAAGGATGTCTTTAAACCAAACTAGGATGAGACAGGGCTTCCCCAAACAGTCCTGCTTTCTTTGTTTTTTTGTTTGTTTGTTTTTTATATGTTGTTGAATGCAATAATAACTGCTGACTAATATCACAACTTTGAATGCGCTTTGTAAACCTTTATAACAATGGCGTAGAGCTGCATTTGTCAAACCAAAAACAGAGTTATTAACCATATGCATTTGCCCATAATATGGAAGAACAAAACTTTACCTTAACTGCATTGAAAAATGTACATTACTGTCCATTAAGTAACTCTGCTCACGCCGTCTGCATACCTCTGCGCCTCTGCTGGAGTTTTGAAAAGATGGACCTCGTCCTCGGCGTTGACTCGTAGCACAGCTGGGTAAATCATCCTGTAAGGAATCCCAAGTGCGTGGAAAGTCTTCTTCACCTCCGTAAAGTCACGGCGCTTCTTCTCCAGCGCTGGTGAGAAATCTTCAAAGAAGTGAATATGGCTCCCGGCGACAACTATTTCTCCCATGTTCCGAGCACTCTGCATGATCAGCTGTTTGTCCGCAAAGTTATAGAGGTGTAGGTAAACCACTCTCGGTCTAGTGGAACCGGTGCGAGGCTGAGCTGGGGTGCGGTGGCATCTGAACACTTTGATCCTATCGTTCTTCACCTTCATGTTCAGGACTTCAGGTAGCCATGTCTCAAAGAAATCTTTAGGGTTGGTCCCTTCAGTTTTCTCTTTTAAATTAATAATTTTGACATTATTACGGCACGATCGGTTCTCCTGATCCTCCAGCCGACTCATGGCATCTTCCAGGCGGGTCTCAACGTTCTCCAATCTTGCTAATAACTCGGCATTGTTATCTTCCGTGTCGGAGATTCTTTGTTCAGCATTGTCCATTCTTTTCTCCAAATTTGTTATTTGCTCGCATGCCGTGTTGACAGATTGGAGAATCTTGTCAAGTTTCGTATCCATACTGGCGCTGAGCTTATCGTACAGATTATCACTTATCTTAGCAACTAAACTTTCCAGCTTGTCGTCGCTGTCGTCAGCCATCTTTTTCCTACCCGAGGCCTCGGTCCCCACAGCCGGCTGAGATTTTTTTGATTTCTGGCGCAACACTTAAGATTTTTCCGGCTTCTCCTTCGCCCAAATGTCCGGCAGAGACATTACCCTCTTTGGTTCATATGTTTAGTCGCAGTTAGCTGTCTTTATATTTCACAAAATGTCATCAATTTGGGCAGCCCTGTTCAGGCACTCCTACCTGCTTCGCATCACGTGACCTCCCTCTCTGACCTTTTTTAATCAAATCAAATCAAATCAAGTATATTTGTATAGCGCTTTTCACAATACAGATTGTATCAAAGCAGCTTCACAGTATTAAAATAAAATAATACAACAAAGTTTGTTTCTAGTGGAATTTATTGATTGATAGAATAAAATTAAATATCCCCAAAATATCCCCAACTGAGCAAGCCAAAGGCAACAGTGGCAAGGAACCGAAAAAACTCCATCAAGCGGCCTAATGGTGTCCTAAAACTCCATCAGGTGACCTAATGGAGAAAAAAAAAACCTTGGGAGAACCCAGGCTCAGTCGGGGGCCAGTTCTCCTCTGGCATTTATGAACTAGAGGCCGGATTGTAGTTTGAAACTGTGAGATTAACAATATTATATGAATGCCTGGCTGAAAAGATGCGTCTTTAATCTAGTTTTAAACTGGGAGAGTGAGTCCGAGCAACGAACAGTATCAGGAAGGCTATTCCAGAGTTTTGGAGCCAAATGTGAAAATGCTCTCCCTCCTTTGGTTGATCTGGATATCCTAGGTATGACCAAAAGCCTTGAATTTATTGATCTTAAAGAGCGCGATGGATTATAGGGTGATAGAAGATCCGCTAAATAGACTGGAGCTAAGCCGTTTAGGGCTTTATAAGTCAGTAGCAATACCTTATAATTAATGCGGAACTTTATAGGTAGCCAATGTAGTGATGATAAAATCGGTGTTTTAATCTAATGGGTGCAACAATATCCAATGTTCTAGAGAGAATGGTGCTCATAGTGCTAGTTAATTCCTCAAGTTCATCTGTTTGTTTGGGTTCACTGGGCAGCTGAGACAGATCAGATAAGTATTAGAAAAATTATCTATGGTGGATGGAAGGATTGTTCTGCCTAATCGATAACGCGGCGCAGCATTATATATTACAGGAGTACGTAATATGCAAGTTACCATGTAATGGTCAGTGACATCGTCACTTTGTGGAATGATATCTATATCGGTTGGATCGGTTCCATGTGAAATAATTAAATCGAGTGTATGATTAAAACGATGAGTTGGTCCGGTAACGTTTTGCTTGACCCCAAAGGAGTTTAATAAATCTGTAAACGCAGCCCCTAACGCATCATTTGAATTATCTACGTGGATATTAAAATCTCCAACAATTAATGCTTTATCGACATTGACTAATAGGTCTGAGAGAAAATCTGCAAACTCTTTTAGGAAATCAGCGTAAGGCCCAGGCGGTCTATATACGGTAGCCAAGGCTAGAGATAATAGGGATGTTTTTTGAACATCTAAGAGTGTAACATTTAGTACAAGTACTTCAAACGAAATAAACTTATAGCCCGTTTTCTGAGTAACATTGAGAATATCTCTATAGATTGTTGCAACACCGCTGCCACGACCAATCAGACGGGGCTCTTGCTTATAACAGTATCCTGATGGAGTAGACTCATTTAGACCGAAATAATCATTTGGTTTAAGCCAGGTTTCAGTAAGGCAAAGTACATCGAATCTATTATCTGTGACTATTTCATTTACAATAACTGCCTTAGGTGTGAGTGATCTAATGTTTAGAAGACCTAGCTTTAGAAATTGTTTTTGATTACTAATAGCAACATTTTCTGGTTTAATAACAATTCGATTTTTTCTAGATCCTGCAGTAGATTTGTTATTTGATCTCACTAAACGTGGAATAGACACAGTTTCTATGCAATGTTCAACACTAGTATTTATATCAGTTAAATTGGTGCAGCAGAGACTATGATTTGGACTTTTGGTTACTAGTCAAAAGGTATTTAACATTTTGGAGATGTTATCTGACAGAAGATCCGATCCGAATCTGCTTGGGTGTAAGCCATCAGCACGGTAAAGCCTAGGACGCTCCCAAAACAGATCCCAATTATTTACAAAGAGCAGTTTCTGCTCATTGCACCATGACATTAACCATTCATTTAGCGCGAATAATCTACTAAACTTTTCATGACCTAGTCGGTACGTGGGAAGCGGTCCTGACACAATGATCGTTATTTCAGGCGATGTGCTGTGTACCGTATCGATCAGATTCCTGAAGTCTTTCTTCAGAACCTCCGTCTGGCGCAGCCTGATGTCGTTCACTCCCGCGTGCAGGACCACAGTTCCGACGCGCTCGTTCAGAATCTCGGGAACGCGAGCAGCGATTTCAGAAACACGGGCACCAGGAAAGCAGTGACTATGCACCTTACTTTTACTTAACGTAGCGTGTACGTGTCGAACGATAGAATCGCCGATGATCACAGCATCGTGTTCTGTTTCGCGTAGAGGGGAGAAGCGGTTTTGTGTGGATATCTCGAAAACCGGGAGGGTCGGAGAGAGTTTTCTTGGTCTAGACCTGACTCGCGTCTTCCGCTGCGGAACCATCCAGGCTTCGTGGTGGCGTGTTGGAGCCGGAGTGAACGAGACCATGGCTGATCGCGACCTCGACGCTCGGGACCGATGTTGAGAAACGCACGGAGTAGACGAGGTCGGAGTCAGCGGGTTAGTAACGTTAATCTCTGATTTGTGTGCATCAGCGCGTGATGTTTCAAGGGCCAAACGCCGGTCTATCAGCTCGGCCTGTCTCACTTAAACTGCAGTGCGTGAAGTGCGTGAAGTGCAGTGCGTGACTGCAGTGCGTGAAGTTCAAATGTGTCTTCTCCTGCACCAAAAGGTAGACTACTTACATCTGATATATTCGCCATTTTAACAGATGGCTAACGTTAAGTTAGCAACGACGCTACCAGTGATGCTATCAATATTAATACTAATTTATGGCTGAAGTCTTGGATATAATCCGTCTTTTAAGTGGTACGGGTGTAGAGTAGTTGCACGATAGGCGAAAAAATGTTTGTTTGTAAGTGAGTGTGGAGAAGACGCGTTCAGCCGTGATCCACAGACGTAACCTATAAGAGTATCCGGCATTGGATCACTAATAGGCTTGAGACACGTCTGCTCAACAGTCCGCGTTGTAACTATAAGGTTTGAGCAGCAGTGCTTCTCAGTGAGGAAAGGTAGAAATTGATTGTTGTAAGTCAACGATGCACTGGGAACAAGTCTGACTTACTGCCGGCAATGCGAACCAAGCTCCTGCTTCCTCCCAATCACGCCCCTCCAGGTGTCACTGTTGCTGCCCACATGGGCGTTGAAGTCCCCCAGTAGAACGACGGAGTCCCCAGTCGGAGCACTTTCCAGCACCCCTCCCAGAGACTCCAAGAAGGCCGGGTACTCTGCACTGCCGTTTGGCCCATAGGTACAAACGACAGTGAGAGACCTATCCCCGACCCGAAGGCGCAGGGAAGCGACCCTCTCGTTCACCGGGGTGAACTCCAAAACATGGAGGCTGAGCTGGGGGGCTATAAGCAAACCCACACCAGCCGGCCGCCTCTCAACATGGGCAACTCCAGAGTGGTGAAGAGTCCATCCTCTCTCTCGAGGAGTGTGGTTCCAGAGCCCAAGCCGTGCGTAGAGGTGATCCCAACTATCTCTAGTCGGAATCTCTGAACCTCACGCACAATCTCAGGCTCCTTCCCCGGCAGAGAGGTGACGTTCCATGTCCCTAGAGCTAGATTCCGCGTCCAGGGATCGGGTTGTCTAGGCCCCCGCCTTCGACTGCCGCCCGATCCACTTAGCACCGGCCCCTTACGGTCCCTCCTGCAGGTGGTGGGTCCACGGGAGGGTGGCCCCACGTCGCTCCTTCGGGCTGAGCCCGGCCGAGTATTTTTTGAGTATTTTTCTGTTATTTTAAATTATATTCAAAATTCTGTAAAATTACAAACAATATCTGTAAATTACTGTATTATTTATACAGTATTTTTCTGTTTTTTTTTAAATTACATACAAAGTTATGTAAAATTACAATACACTTGTGTAATTAAATATGTAGCTCATTATATTAAAGGTTTATATCCATACTAACAATTTAACATATTCCCTTATCATTTTAAAGTAAATGTTATTAGTTTTACATTTATACCCAGGTGGCAAAGGGGGTTTAGCAGACATGGGCTGCTGTAAAAGGTTGTCATATAAAAATGAAATCTATGATGTCTGAGGATCACAACCTGGGTGGACAACCCGGTCAACAAGCTGCTGGAAACTTGTAATTAGGTTCAAAACAATGCTACCTCAAATTCTGCTTTAACTCCCCGGAATCACCCAAACATGCTAAAAAGCTTTAATTATATTCATGAATCCTGAGCCATATCTCCCTGATACTTTAACAAACTGAGCACACCTTTCAAAAGAGTGGAAGATAAGCTTTCATCTGATGCATTGAATGTACATGTAATTAGAATGTAAGAGTTAACAATGCCTCTTAATTCATAGGTAGGCAAAAAAAGAACAAAAATATTGAACATTCCATTTGTAATCGGTAGCATTCTTTTCACTTTGTTGTTGTTAAAATAAACAAATTACCATGTGAAGTTAACTAGATGAAATCATATTTTGATCATTTTCACTAACCAGACAGTCCTCATGGCCCATAACACATTTAGAGGGAATTCAATTTCAAGCCTACAATAGCCTGTCAATTCAAACAAGATCCAAGAAAGAAGTTTACCATTAACTGATGTTACTTGTATACTGCTCTTTTTCTGTATACAGTATATCGTTTGCATATTTCTGCAATATCTATTATTTGTATTGCAATGTCTAGTATTTCTAATATTCTTTCACAAGTGGGATAGCTTTATTTATTCTATCGAAATAAAAAAAAGGATTTGAGGGTTTTGGGTTAGGCTGGTTACTGTTTAATCCAGGTGTTTGGAGTGTGAGACAAAGGTACTGACAACTAAATGTTGAAACACTAAAACACACAGGAGTCATGTGTGGAGTAGGTTTAAAAGTATTAACTGATTAAAACTGTTACATTAAGTAGCAATTTGCAGAGGTGGGAGTAAGTCACACATGTGCAAGTCACAAGTAAGTCTCAAGTCTTAACCTTCGAGTCTCAAGCAAGTCCAAGTCATTTTTTTATAGCAAGTCAAGTCACTGCTTTATGTCAAGTCAAGTTGTAGCTTGGGTCACAAGTCACTGGCAAGTCATACAAACGTTTGATGATTTCACTGAATTTATATATTAAAATAAGTTAAAACTACAGAAGTTGTGGACTATGGTTCTCTTACGAGAGGTTCTCTCGTATTGCGTAAGTTGCTTACGCATCGGGGAAAGTCTTCTTTCTTCGAGATCTGAAGCCAAAAATTATCCTTAATTTTGTATTCATTGTCAACGCAGTGCGGCAGCCGGCAGACCATGGCAGGCTGTATGAACGTGCTCATTGGCTGCTCAGCGGCAACTGCTTTAGCCTACCAGTGAGCCTTGCGTAGAGGTGATCCCAACTATCTCTAGTCGGAATCTCTGAACCTCACGCACAATCTCAGGCTCCTTCCCCGGCAGAGAGGTGACGTTCCATGTCCCTAGAGCTAGATTCCGCGTCCAGGGATCGGGTTGTCTAGGCCCCCGCCTTCGACTGCCGCCCGATCCACTTAGCACCGGCCCCTTACGGTCCCTCCTGCAGGTGGTGGGTCCACGGGAGGGTGGCCCCACGTCGCTCCTTCGGGCTGAGCCCGGCCGGACCCCATGGGGGGAGGCCCGACCACCAGGCGCTCGCATACGAGCCCCAACCCCGGGCCTGGCTCCAGGGTGGGGCCCCGGCTGCGCCATGCCGGGCGACGTCACGGTCCTTGAATTTATATGCATCATAAGGGTTTTTGAACCGCTCTTAGTCTGACCCATCACCTAGGACCTGTTTGCCTTGGGAGACCCTACCAGGGGCATATAGCCCCAGACAACATAGCTCCTAGGGTCGTTCGGGTACTCAAACCCCTCCACCACGGAAAGGTGGCAGTTCAAGGAGAGGTTTTTCATTATCAATATGGATATTAAACTCACCAACAATTATGACTTTATCTGCAGCCAGTACTAACTCTGATAGAAAGTCAGCAAATTCTTTGATAAAGTCTGTATGATGTCCTACAGTAGCTAGCACAAATGTCAAGCAGGTTTAATCATTTACACTAGTCAGTGGTCACCAACCTTTCCGAGCCCAAGTTCCCTGACCTCGGCCTTGATGAAAGGCAAGATCTACCTATAGATCTTTCATGGCCGATTCATTTTTTTTACAAGCAAATTGGCCAATTTCTATACCAGCTGGCATTTTTTATTTCTTCTTCCTTAAGCAAATGTATTTGTTACTTTACTCTATAACAGTCCAAACTGGCCTTTAAAAAAAATTTGCCATTTGAAATGAGTCAACCACTGCATTTTAATCGCAATCCAAACAAAGATGCTACACACATGTAGCATGAGCAGTTGTTTTTTATTTACACTAGATTGCATAATTTCAAGACTTAAAACAAATACAGAATGATCTGACTTTAGCTCTGTGAAACTGTTACACACCTGCATAGAACAAAAACAGACGAACTGAATGAAAATGCAAATTCACTCTCTGTTATGATTCCCGTTTTGTGTTCCCCTTGTCTTGTGCACTGTAAAAAAAAAAAAAAATCCTAATTTTACAGAGAATAACTGTAAATTTTTTTGAGTATTTTTCTGTTATTTTAAATTATATTCAAAATTCTGTAAAATTACAAACAATATCTGTAAATTAATTAATTGACTGTTAATTTAAGGATTATATCATTAATGACAAATTACAGTAATTACTATTTTTTTCACAGGACAATTACTGTATTATTTATACAGTATTTTTCTGGTTTTTTTTAAATTACATACAAAGTTATGTAAAATTACAATACACTTGTGTAATTAAATATGTAGCTCATTATATTAAAGGTTTATATCCATACTAACAATTTAACATATTCCCTTATCATTTTAAAGTAAATGTTATTAGTTTTACATTTATACCCAGGTGGCAAAGGGGGTTTAGCAGACATGGGCTGCTGTAAAAGGTTGTCATATAAAAATGAAA
Organism: Abramis brama; assembly: GCF_963993115.1. Taxonomy (NCBI): domain Eukaryota; kingdom Metazoa; phylum Chordata; class Actinopteri; order Cypriniformes; family Leuciscidae; genus Abramis; species Abramis brama. The sequence goes on along the minus strand of NC_139963.1, from coordinate 381,474 downwards.
TCTATGATGTCTGAGGATCACAACCTGGGTGGACAACCCGGTCAACAAGCTGCTGGAAACTTGTAATTAGGTTCAAAACAATGCTACCTCAAATTCTGCTTTAACTCCCCGGAATCACCCAAACATGCTAAAAAGCTTTAATTATATTCATGAATCCTGAGCCATATCTCCCTGATACTTTATGCTAGAAACAAACTGAGCACACCTTTCAAAAGAGTGGAAGATAAGCTTTCATCTGATGCATTGAATGTACATGTAATTAGAATGTAAGAGTTAACAATGCCTCTTAATTCATAGGTAGGCAAAAAAAGAACAAAAATATTGAACATTCCATTTGTAATCGGTAGCATTCTTTTCACTTTGTTGTTGTTAAAATAAACAAATTACCATGTGAAGTTAACTAGATGAAATCATATTTTGATCATTTTCACTAACCAGACAGTCCTCATGGCCCATAACACATTTAGAGGGAATTCAATTTCAAGCCTACAATAGCCTGTCAATTCAAACAAGATCCAAGAAAGAAGTTTACCATTAACTGATGTTACTTGTATACTGCTCTTTTTCTGTATACAGTATATCGTTTGCATATTTCTGCAATATCTATTATTTGTATTGCAATGTCTAGTATTTCTAATATTCTTTCACAAGTGGGATAGCTTTATTTATTCTATCGAAATAAAAAAAAGGATTTGAGGGTTTTGGGTTAGGCTGGTTACTGTTTAATCCAGGTGTTTGGAGTGTGAGACAAAGGTACTGACAACTAAATGTTGAAACACTAAAACACACAGGAGTCATGTGTGGAGTAGGTTTAAAAGTATTTACTGATTAAAACTGTTACATTAAGTAGCAATTTGCAGAGGTGGGAGTAAGTCACACATGTGCAAGTCACAAGTAAGTCTCAAGTCTTAACCTTCGAGTCTCAAGCAAGTCCAAGTCATTTTTTTATAGCAAGTCAAGTCACTGCTTTATGTCAAGTCAAGTCGTAGCTTGGGTCACAAGTCACTGGCAAGTCATACAAACGTTTGATGATTTCACTGAATTTATATATTAAAATAAGTTAAAACTACAGAAGTTGTGGACTATGGTTCTCTTACGAGAGGTTCTCTCGTATTGCGTAAGTTGCTTACGCATCGGGGAAAGTCTTCTTTCTTCGAGATCTGAAGCCAAAAATTATCCTTAATTTTGTATTCATTGTCAACGCAGTGCAGCAGCCGGCAGACCATGGCAGGCTGTATGAGCGTGCTCATTGGCTGCTCAGCGGCAACTGCTTAAGCCTACCAGTGAGCCCTGAGTGACGTCACATCCAATGAGGGCGCTTCGCGCCCTCCACACCCCTCTAACCGTCAAGATGGGTGTGGCCAGTGTGTATATAAAGAGGGCTCACAGGCTGAAATATCTGGTTTTCATAGTCTGAAGCGCAAAAGCTCGTGGCTCGTCACGGCAGGTTATGCAATACTCGTTCCCTCTTCTAGAGAGAACCGAGGTTACATTAGGTAACCGAGTACGTTCTCTTACGAAAGGTTCTCTCGTATTGCGTAAGTTGCTTACGCATCGGGAACCCCTTGTCAACGCCGTGCGCACCGAGCATCCAGCACATGAATCCCAGGGAGAAAGAAACGGGCCAACACATGTACAAAGCACTTCACTTCGTAGATAGATAGAGCGGCACAGCCGGTCTATACATATCGATGTAAATAGTGCGGCCGGCAGCGCGGGCCCACACAGTACATAAGCACATATTAGGGAAAGAAATAGAGCGGTTTCACAGTCTATTTGTGGGGAGAATAATCCCAGCGCGACAGAGTGTAGGGCGGGCGGCCAGCGGCGCGGGCCAACACCAGTACACAAGCGCGTAACGGGGAATAAAGGAACAGAGCGGCACAGCTGGTCTGAGCACAAAATATGTTGTTTAACAGGCTAGCGAATTACTAGCGTGTTGTGCTAGTAGTACTAGTAACGGAAGCAAGCGATGTCAGGCTAATCTGAGATGTTGGGTAAGATGTATTTTAGTAGTATAAACAACTAGAAATTGTAGTAAATTATGGTTCAAAACAAAGAAATACGAGGCTAAGACGGAGCTTACAGCACCGAAGCAAACACACTCACAGCAGGCAGCGAGGCAGACAGGAGCAATCGATCAGGGAGTGATCAGCTGAGGATGTATACACATCTATGATGAGGCCTTGTGCCTGGTGAAGCAGGTCATCTGTTTTGTCATCAGTTGTGTTTTGATGTTGGCCGTCTCATGGAGCTCCCTCAGCAGGGCTTCAGCAAACTCTTCATCTGACCCCACCTCACAGGCCACCACACTGGTCGTTCTGATTCTGTCGCCCGTCCTGAAGGTGTGCTGAATGATTCTGGCGACGTCTCGAGCTGTGTACTGAAGGATTCAAATTTAAGAATCTATTTCAAATATGCTTCCTTACATAACATCACGGTAAAGAATATTGTATTTAGTGTTTAAGGGTAAGATAATGATTCTGCTCAGCAAAGTTGCCTTTCCTGTTTTCTCCTCATTGTCTTTAATGGCTCTTTGAGTCCCAGTATCACTCAGAACTGATGGGATTAGCACACGAATGATTCACTGAGAATCTCACCTTTTGTTCTGCAAATGGCTTTCGGACCCAAATGGCCCTTGGAGCCTTATGCTGATTGAATTAGGATTTGATAGACCCTCAGTCTAGGGTGTTACCTTAACCTGTATACTCATTTACATGCTTTGTTTGAATTTGTCTCCACCCCCAAAAGTCCCTCCTCCTAAAATGCCTATAAGATACCATGTAAAGTTATGTTAGATTAGATCATGTTGGAAGTTTCTACAGCCGCGTACAGCAGAGCTTCTCAATAAAGAATAACTTCTGTTGAACGCGATCCCAACTGTCTCACTGGTCTCTGCTTCGAACAAGAAAACTTTACAACAGATGCTGCCGTGACCCGGATGGAGAAGGAAACTCAAAGAATTTTAAGCTCAATGAACTGAATCTTGAAACTTCAAGCTCAACAAAAGATTTGACAAAGATTGCCAGACTGAATCTTTCCAGCTTCCTCCAGATTGAAAACTTCAAGCTCAAAGATCTCAACAAAGCTGACTGAGTTCCAGACGAAATTTTTCTGTACAACCAACGATTCGGTGAGTTTACACTCCATTCAAAGAACCAATGCAGACCAGTACAAATGTTTTCCTCTGCGCTGTTCAGAGAAGTAGTTAACAAACAGCTGTAGAGTTTGGTTAACTAAAGATAAGCCTCTAAAAAGTTTTCTTTTAGAGATGAAATTGATCCTCTGTTGATGGCAGGGAAGATTAACAGTTACATGTTAATATTGTGTGTATGCTCTTGCTAGAGAAGACCTATCTGTAAGCTAGAGAATTAGCTTTAGAATTAGATTTAGCCTCATGTGCTAATAAGATTGTACCCTCTGTTTGCAAGACAGTAGAGAGAAGTTTTTTTAGTGTTTGTTTGTGGTAACAGAAATTCACAAAATGTTTAGGAAAAGTACTAGACAGATTACACCTTTTTGGACAGATAGTGAATTCAAGTCTTTGTTATCAGAGCACATGGACTCCATCGTGACTGAGAAAGTCAGATTGAATTTAACAAAGAAATTTGGCATTGATGCCAACAGAGTGTGGTCAATTGAAGATTGTAAGAAGGTACTAGGAGAAAGTATTCGCAAGAACAGTGTGAAAAGTTTTATCTGTTGTCACAGAGAATTTGGTTTAACCCTAGCTACAGAACAGTCTAAGCGCAACTCCGAGCTAGAGAAACAGATCAAAGAGCTCCGTGCTAGAATATCTTCGTTGACTAAGAAAGTAAACCGCAACAAAGATGCAGAAAAAACTGATGTGGAAGAAGTTAGTCAGCCTGATAACAATTATCCTGACTTAAAAGCTGTCTTTGAAACAAATGTAGCCATCCAATCAGTAACTGATCAGCCTGTAGATTCAGTGCAGGTTTGTGGGGCAAGGAGAAGATCTCAGGGAACTGAAAGTGTTACTCCGAACTCTTCTGTTGTCCAAATACAAACGGTTGCCAAAACATCTTTATGTCCTAAGGATATAGATAGACTCTCCCAGAGTTTACCCTCAGCACGCACACATTTTTCTGAATTTAGAAGAGCATTGTTCAGTAAAATGCATCTTTACGACATGTCGTTGCCGGAAGTCACACAGCTGATGTCACAAATTCTAACTGAATCTGAATTCAACAATTTTGAGTCTGCTGTTACTTCCGAACTGCAACATGTCAGTAAAGGCGATTTGAGAGAAGGTGTTTTGAAAATCCTAAAGAATATCTTAGGACCCAAAATCGATTGGTCGAAAATTACCAATTGTGTACAGAAGAAGGGGGAAACTGTTTGTGAGTACACAGAAAGATTTTGCCAGACCGCTGCCGTTTACAGCGGAATCGCTGACACTTCAGAGCAGGTGCTAGGTGATAATGGTCCCCTAGTTCGCGCATGGTTTCAGGGTCTTCTGTCAGAACATAAAAATGCATTGCCTTACTTAGAACTAACATGGTCCAGTAGAACCCTGCAAAGCAACTTGGACAAGTTAGCTACTTGGGAAAGAGACTCTGATGTCAAGGCAAGGGTAAAAATTGCAGCAGCATCCTTTAAGGTCAACTCAGAGAAGCCAAAGAAACGCAAAAGTTCTAGAGAAGCCAGTTGTTCTTACTGTGGCAAGCACGGACATTTTGGAAAAGAATGTAGAAAAAACAAAAATAACTTAAGACAAGTTGACAATGTTATGCAGCTCTTACTACATTTGTTTGCTACTTTAAAGCAACCCCTCCCCTCGTCACTGGACTCGTGGCTAAGCTTTTTGAGGTGTTAACCATTTGGGCTGTGATTGCTTAATCTCCCCAGTAACTCACAACAAAGATGAAAGACTTAGTGACTGTCACAGCCTTTGTTTGGGGGACATTCAGAAAACTTACAGCCTTAAATGTTACTGCAGAACACTACAATCAGACCTCCATGCTCTATATGATGTCTATTAAGACTGATGTTTCACTGGAGAATGGAAATGTGCCAATTTTCTCACACACTGTACAGAGTGTACACAACACAGGGACAGAATAGGACACGGACAGTGAGGAGCCCAGGAAGAACTGAAAGCAACAGGCTTTCGGGGGCCAACCCTGTGGTGAAGATTCCCTTATAGGCCCTTCCCAACCATAGTCCATCCTCACCTCACTGGTCCATAGGTGTCAAATACATTAAGAAATAGGGAAAGAATGAAACGACAACAGTAGACTCTGAAAACGATAGAACCATAGTGTTTAAACTGCTACAACCGTAGTGTTTTGAAGAAATACTGCTCTCTGTTTTTCTGTTTTCTGTCTTACAGTGTGCAGATAAAACTTGATGGGTTTTTTTTCGAGATCCATATGCAACGACCGTGTCATCTGCGTATGAAGCCACAACCTCAAGAAAACAACTAGACCCACTGCAGAGCCAACCAACACAGAATAAAAATACACAACGCAGAGACATACGAAACCTTCAGTCATCCATCGACATGATCAAGACTACAAGCCTGCACCATTACATGAGTGCTGCACCGGGTTAATGTCAAGTTAACCAACAAGCAATCTTGATCTTTCAACAAAATTACACACCAGATGACTGAAGATAATTCTTCATGGTTCAGAAACTTGTTCACAAGAAATGAGTTCCAACCATAAAAGAAAATGAAAAATACACAACGCAGAAAATTCACGGACCCTAAATTGCATGTTTTGTTTCTGTGTCAGCATGCAATTACAGATGAACAACACAGATCATGCTTGTGCCTGTAACTTTTTCAAGTTACAAGAATGAACTTTTAAGTGTCTAAATTTGTATTTTTTGTGAGAGTTTTTAAGAACTCTCAAAGAGGGGACTGAAGGATTCAAATTTAAGAATCTATTTCAAATATGCTTCCTTACATAACATCACGGTAAAGAATATTGTATTTAGTGTTTAAGGGTAAGATAATGATTCTGCTCAGCAAAGTTGCCTTTCCTGTTTTCTCCTCATTGTCTTTAATGGCTCTTTGAGTCCCAGTATCACTCAGAACTGATGGGATTAGCACACGAATGATTCACTGAGAATCTCACCTTTTGTTCTGCAAATGGCTTTCGGACCCAAATGGCCCTTGGAGCCTTATGCTGATTGAATTAGGATTTGCTAGACCCTCAGTCTAGGGTGTTACCTTAACCTGTATACTCATTTACATGCTTTGTTTGAATTTGTCTCCACCCCCAAAAGTCCCTCCTCCTAAAATGCCTATAAGATACCATGTAAAGTTATGTTAGATTAGATCATGTTGGAAGTTTCTACAGCCGCGTACAGCAGAGCTTCTCAATAAAGAATAACTTCTGTTGAACGCGATCCCAACTGTCTCACTGGTCTCTGCTTCGAACAAGGAAACTTTACAACAGTACCCTGCCAGTCTCGTCTCTCCAGAGCCGTCTCTCTCACCGCGGCCTACCAGCGTCAGTCGGCTGTCCTCTGACAGAGGCACAGAGGCACCGTGGATCAGTCTGGGTCTCTGGTTTTCATCAAGAGCGTAGACAGAGGTCACTGCTGGACGTTTCTCATAGAGAGAAGCAGCAGCTTTCCTGACAGTAGGGTCGTCCTGCATAATGAGGATCTGAATTTACATTTGAATTTGAATTGCTCAATTTAAATTATTGAATCATTTTAATGTATTAATTCCAATATTTTTTTAACTGACTGTAATATTATGAAATTGAATAAATTTGCTGTGAAACTGAATTTGTTCCTCACTGAAAATCCATCCATCATTAACCCCTTATCCTGCGTGCAGGGTCTCGGGGGGCTGGAGCCAATCCCGGCTCACATCGGGAGAAAAGCGGGGTACACCCCGGAGAGAACCCACGCAGACACGGGAGAACATGCAGACTCCACACAGAGAGGCCTGGAACGACCAAGGTTCAAACCCACGACCTTCTTGCTGTGAGGCGACAGTGCTAACCACCGCACCCCTGCAACGCCCCTCACTGTAAATGAATATTTACTTTCACATTAAGTTTTCACAAGTCAAATCGAGATTGTTGAAACACACACCCGGGTCCTTGAGGAGGATCAGTCGAGTGCAGATTCACATCTCTTTTACCCTTTCTGTCACTCTTCGAAAACTGTGTGTGTCCAACCATTTTACAAAGAGGACCAGACATGTTACAAATGCTGATTTGATTTGCTTCACGATACCGAACCTGTGAGTTTGGCATTTTTATGTTGCTTTACTTTTAATTTAGCATGTTAGCCTGTTGAACTTGATGCTGATCTATTAATACGACTGTCACAGCCAGCACAACTGGATCATCCACCACTTTGACATAATGTTGAGAGATTAATTCAAGCAAGAACTGAGGTACTGACAGAATAAGCACTTTTACTTTTGATACTTAAGTACATTTAATATGGAATACTTTTATACGTTTACTTGAGTATAATTTTGAGGACGGTTTGGTAAATATGGTATGTATTGTACTATATTAAAAGACAATTGTTCAGCGTTTAGAGCAAACAGTGGGAGAGTTGTTGCCCTTTGAACAGCATTCCTGGGATTTACATCCTTATAAGGGTGAGCGCTCCACAGTCGCTCTACTACTGTTTATTTTCTTCTCCTGAGGAGGACAATAACTAATGTGACTGAGCAAGGCATTTCCCTCGAGCCTCAACTATGACTCCTGCTGCTAAATGCTGTCTCACCGCTTTCTCCTAGAGAATTACAGTACAGCTTTGTAGCCTGATATATTATTACTATTATTATGACCGCCGCTAGCGTGGCTAGCGAAAGCGGTCATATAGGGATTGTCAAAGTTTTTTTTTTTTTTTTTTCCCGTTCCCCCCAAACCCAAAAAATGCAGTTTTTCCTAAATGACTACCTGAACCGTGGCACCGAGGATGAAGAAATTTTTATGGTATGTTGCTCTTAAGGGCCCACATCAACCTAGCCCATAATCACTCATTTGTGATTTGCGCCCCTCCCATAAAAAATGAAAATGCAATATTATTCTGCTTTAATCGCAGAATTAGTTAGTTAATTAGTTAATTTAATTAGTGAGTTAACCCTTACGTGTCCGTTCGCTCTATTGTCGTTGATATTAAAAAAGGTAAAAGATGTAACATTTCTTAAAGAGGTTAAAGTGTTGTTAAATCGGTTCTTATCATGTTTTATCTAATTTTTTTGCTTCACTTCTAAATGTTTACTTTACTTCTTAAATGTTTACAAGTAAATTGACAGTAATGTCTATGCTCTCATTCGTGGTATGAAGAGTTCAGATGCAAAAGCCTCTCAGAAATTTTCTTCTAGAATGATCTTTTTTTTCAAGCTCGTATATTTATAATATTTTATATTTTATATATATATATATATATATATATATATATATATATATAGTGTATTGCACCCACTGTATAAAAATGTGCTATATAAATAAACATTTACTTTCTTACTTACTCAAGACATAGAACTTTTTATGTGAGGTGGTTATCCAGCACCAACATTGGAATGTTCGGCACGTAAGTGTTATGAACCTTGTGAACTTTTTGCAGATGGTGACAAAGCCAGTTATTGTTTTAAAGTGTCCATGTCTTGATGATCCCATTCAAGAGTCCATTCTGTTCTGTTTCTAGAAGTGGTGTGCATAATGGCAGGATTTATTAAAGCTTGCAACATTTGCCAGACACTTGACAACTTTGAGGAGATGGAGCTGCTGGAGGTTAGGTGTAGATGGATAAGAATGAAACAAAAAAACAGTGTTGTTGAAGCGTGGATAATGTTAAACTACTTGTTAGGCTGTTAGCAAACAAATAATTACACTTTGACATTAAGTCAACATCTTGTTGTGTTCCATTGGCATTCCAACCCCTTTTTCCCCCTCCATTAGTACAGAGTGTATAGAAAAACAACTTCTTCTGAGTGGGTTTTAAGTGTATAGGTCCCATTGGCAAAGTTTAGTTCGAAGCTATTGAGCAAAAGCATCACATAAATAATTTAAACAAACAACACTGACATAAGTATTGGAAATATTGGAAAGCCATTTCTAGCATCTGTGCATGGAGCACGCTTAACTGGCTTAAAGGCAGAGATAGTTTACAGAATGTAGGTGTTAATGTTAAATGTTACTTTGGTTACACCATGCATTTGCATACTCTTTAAATGTTTTTTGTGCTTTGACAGAAACTCCTCCCTGAGGACTATGAACACCATATCTGTTTATTTGAGCCTCTCGAGGGCAAGAACTGCAACATTTCTCTAAAAGTAAGACTTCACACTGAGGAGGTGGTTCGCAGATGGCTTCAAGCCTTTCAAAGGAGGGGGCTGAGTGCGGGAAGATGTTTGCAGATTCCAAGAACATCATCATTGCCTTATGCAGTCCCTCATGAGGCGAGTCCATTCAATGATCCCTGAGAGTGCAGAGATGGTCTTTGTGGACTCTTCTGGAAATTGCGACAGAACAAATAGCAGTGTTCCTACTTTTGACCCACTCAGCTATTGGAGGACTGCCCTTGGGTGTAATGCTAACATCATCTGAGTCTCAGAGTGTCATCACTGCAGGACTGCAGCTCCTCAAAAGCATTCTTCCAGAGGATGCATTTTTCCGCAGGGGAGATCTCGGCCCACAAGTGGCGATGACTGATGACTGCCAGGCATTACGACAGGCTCTCAGCGAGTCTTATCCACATACACACCCCATCCTCTGCGTTTCCCACATTTTGCAGGCGATGTGGAGGTGGCTGTGGGATGCCCACAATGCTGTACCAAAGTCTGACCGTCAAACCCTGCTACAGCTCTTCAAGGCTATGGTGTATGCCAGAAATCCAGGAGAACCTGAGGCCTCATACCATCGGGCATTAGAGGACTCCACGGCTAAGCTTCACCCACGATATTGCTAATATCTGACATCTATTTTCAGCAGACGTGAGGCCTGGGCAGTTTGTCTCCGCACTCATCTCCCCACACGAGGGAACGACACCAACAATTATGTGGAGAGTGCGATGAGGGTTCTGAAGGACCAGGTCCTCTATAGGCTGAAGGCATATAGGCATATAGTTATTACTTGTATAGCAAGTAATAACCTCTTCCTCTGCCCTACAAAGGAAAGAACAACATACCAGGCCAGTGGTACATGGGAATGACTGAAGATCTAAATGCAGACCAGTCTGTCACAGGTAAATAACTTGGAATGAATATGCGGTTCATTTGACAATCAGCCATAGTTTCATAAAGGTAACGCTTTAGATTACAGCCCGGAAAGTACTGCGTAATTAAAATGAAAGTACAGTGTAACGTTCGGTAATTACAGTGTACCTATAAAGTACTTACGTGTAAGTATAGGGGAACAATATGTAAAGTCTTGGGAATAAAGGTGTAACAACCAGGAAAATACTGCGTAATTAAAACAAAAGTACAGTGTAACTTTAGGTAATTACAGTGTACCTATAAAGTACGTACGTGTAAGCATAGGGGAATAATATGTAAAGTTTTGGGAATAAAGGGGTAACAACCAGGAAAATAACACATTATTTAGGCAAATTATTTAGACTGTAAGTATTCCATGTAGTAACAGGGTAAGTATGACATTGCGGGCTGTAAATTAAAGTGGTGCTTCTTACCCTCTTGTTTCATGTAGTTACAGGGTAAGTACAATAAGCACATGTACACACACAATCTGACATCATTTGGAAAACCTTTATTTGAAAAACAACTTATTTCAAAACAGATTTACAACATATTACACTTCTTATTCTTTATTATTTTTTTTAAATCAACTTTTCATTTCAAATATTAAAGTCGCAGAAAGTAGCATGTTTTGTCCTTTTTTGTTTCTCTTGCATGGCTTCCTCCTTCTCTTGGTCCTCCTCTTCTTTTTCTATCGTTCCACTGATTAGCCAAACTTAAGAAGGAGTCTTTTTCTATTCTGTATTATGTATTAAAAGAAAATACAGTACACCCAGAAATGTTCTCATAATTTACTCATCTTTTCGCTACCGACCAACTGTCACCAGCGAGTGCATGAGAGTCGGCTTCATAGGGTCGGCTTGAATGGCTTCGCGTTTGGTGAAGCTTTAAGCGTTCATTGCATTCTCGCGGGAGGTTTATGTGAAACTCGCACGAGAACTGGTGTCTCTGTTCTTCTCCATGGTTTGTTTTTCATTATTATTATCTGTTATTGTTTGTATTTTGTTGTGAGCAATAATAAAAACATTAAAAAATAATAATAATTCGACATTCGGTTTTTCGGTGCGCTTACGTCACGCTTTAAATTGTCAAGCGTAAACTTACTCAACCCTCTCATGAACGCGCAGGTGACAGTTGGTCGGAAGCGATAGTCTACAGTTTAAAAATGTAATATATTTGGTATTTTTCTTACAAACGCTTATCGTTTCACTTCAGAAGACATTGATTCATCCACTGGGGTCGTATGGATTACTGTAGTTATTGTTGTATGTGCTGTTGTCAACTTTTAGGAACACATGAGCTTATACATAATTATGCAAATTATATGCATTCACAGAGATTATTTATTTTTCTAAAAACTTTTGTTTGTGTTAATCTGAAGAAGGAAATTCATATACATCTCGGATGACATGAAGGTAAAAGATGAGTAAATAGTGAGGACATTTCTGTACTGTATTTTTTTTTAACACATAATACAGAATAGCAATAGATGTGTCATGGGATTCCTTCTTAAGATTCATCAGTGGAAAGAAAGAAAAAGAAGAAGAGGAACAAGAGGAGGAGGAAACCAAGCAAGAGAAACAAAGTGCTGTAAATCCGTTTTGAAATAAGTTGTTTTTCAAATAAAGTTTTCCGAGTGATATCAGATTGTGTGTGTATGTGTTTTTATTGTACTTACCCTGTAACTACATGAAACAAGAGGGTAAGAAGCACCACTTTAATTTACAGCCCGCAATGTCATACTTACCCTGTAACTACATGGAACAAGAGTATATTTTCCCAGCATAAAAAAAAAAAAAGTTGCAATAGTTTTACTTGCCTTGAAACTTAATCAGTGCACCTTTGCAATAATAACAAATTAGCCTACTTTATAAATGCACTGATATGTACCCCGTAATTAAAAAAAAAAGCCTTTATGTATTTTTATACACTATTATTACAAAAAGGTGCAGTGTATGTACTCGCTAAATTGCTCACAAAAGTAAGATTCTAAAATACTTAGTATAAATAATTTGCCTAAATAATTTGTTATTTTCCTGGTTGTTACCCCTTTATTCCCAAAACTTTACATATTATTCCCCTATACTTACACGTAGGCTACGTACTTTATAGGTAAACTGTAATTACCGAAAGTTATACTGTACTTTCATTTTAATTACGCAGTACTTTCCGGGCTGTAATCTAAAGCGTTACCGAAAGCCCAGCCGAGGAGTGGACGAGGCTGGCGATAGTGACGACTGCTCAGCTGGAGACGGCTCATCCAGACAATCCCACAGGCAGAGGTGGGCAGAAATCAGATTAAAAGTGTTTTTAATGTTATGAGGTTTTTCACCTAAACAGAACAGCAGAGAAATAATACAAATAAGTGGGAGAGAGATGGATGGGCTAGGCTTGCTCTGATAGTGACTTTCAGGTCATCTTTATTGTTGGGTGAGCTGTAACTCATCTCCCTCACCTCACGACATTATCGCATAGATGTAGTTCAGGTCAGGTGAGTTTACTGGCTAGTGCTGGCAAGAGAGAGAGACGGGGGGGATGTGGGTGTTGTTTGCATTCCCTGTTTGGGGGCATAAAAGGTATGCGTTAATGTGTGTGTGTGTGTGTCTGTGTGTGTTTGCGGTGACAGAAATTATGTCTGTTTGAGGGGCAGTGGTGACTCTCACACACTCACTCGCACACACTCACTCGCACACACTCACTCACACACACACACACACTCACACCAGAAGTTACTACCTTAAAGGATTAGTTCATCCTCAAAAAATGTTGCTGATAATTGACTCATCCAAGATATCCATGTCTTTCTTTCTTCAACTGAAAAGAAATTAAGGTTTTTGAGGAAAACATTCCAGGATTTATAATGGTCTTCATTGGCAACCAGCTTTACAAATGTTCAAAGAAGGTTCAAATGTCTGTCTCAGTGCAGCTTCAAATGCTCGACACAATCCCAGTCAAGAAATAAGGGTCTTATCCAGTGAAACGATCACTTATTTTCATTAAAAAAAATCAATTATATACTTTTAAACCACAAATGCCCGTCTTGTACCATCTCTGAGCTGTGCCACGCATTGCGTCATCACGTTGGAAAGGTCACGAGTCTCGTCATCAAGTTATTTGTCTGTGTACTCCGGTGCAAAAAAGTAGGAAAGGGTGAAAAACTCCATCTCATTTTCTCCTCCAACTTCAAAATTGTCCGACATCTTTTGTTTTATTTATTTATTTAATTTAAAAAAATTGTGACCTTTCCAACGTGATGACGCAATATGTGGCGCATCTCAGAGATGGTAAAAGACGGGCATTTGTGGTTTAAAAGTATATAATTGATTTTTTTTTGTGTGAAAATAACCAATCATTTCGCTGGTTAAGACCCTTATTTCTCGACCGGGATCGTGTAGAGACTTTGAAGCTGTATTGTGACCGACATTTGAAACTTCTTTGAACATTTGAATAGCTGGTTGCAATTGAAGTCCATTCTGTGTAGAAAAATCCTGGAATGTTTTCCTCAAAAGCCTTAATTTCTTTTCGACTGAAGAAAGAAAGACATTGGGGTGAGTAAATTATCAGCAAAACATTTTTTGGAGGTGAACTAATCCTTTAAGAAGTTACTACACACACACACACACACACACCAGAAGTTACTACACACACACACACACACACACACCAGAAGTTACTACCATTTACACACACACACCATCACAAAAAATGTACTTGTTACTAGTAACCATTAACCAATACTTGTTGATGTATGTTGTTGTGCCCATTGTCAGCAGGCTGGAAATTCGGGTCAGGGGGATGATGGAGGGCCTTGTTCGAAAATTACAGGCTGAGCCTGACTTGTACAAGGCTCCCATGGAGAAGATGCTGGCATCTGATGACAGACTGACTACCGACAGCCAGCTAATCTCTGCACTGGCCACATTTGGCCGGCAAAGTGCATCTGCCGGATCAGGTGCTTGGAAGATGGCAAGAAGGGGCATGCAGACGAGCAGCCGACAGCAGTGGATGAGTTCCCTAATGAATATTAATGAGTCTTCCGCTACCACCCTGCAAAAAACAAATCCGCATCCGGGAACTTCTCGCCTACTCTTTTATGAGTACTGAGGTTTCGAACGTACTGCTTCCTTCACGTACTGTTTTCGCCTACTATATAGTAGGAAAGTAGGCATATTCGAACGCACTTAAGTCCGAATCTCGCGATAATTAACAGGTTATTCTCGCCTACTCTTTTGGATTCATACATACTTTTTCGCTCGCCTACTCTTTTTCCCATACTAAATAGTAGGGAAGTATGTGGTTTGGAACGCAGCCACAGACACTAACAAGGTGAGGGGAAACATCTGCGTGCAATGAACCAATGCTAACACCGAACAGGATGATGGGAAATGTAGTGAATGACACCGTGGGGTAGGGTTGCCAACCGCTCCGTATAATATGGAATCGTTCCGTATTTGACACATAAAAGTCTTGTTCCGTATTGAACTGATACGTCAAATTTGGGGAGAGGATACATATTCCAAAACTGAAAATATGAGAATTAACTGCACAATTACTAGACATGTTTTCCTTGGATATTATACAATTTGCAAGCACAATTTGTGAAAAAAAAAAAAAAAAATGAGATGCTTCCAACTGTGAACCAATTTGGTAGAATATATATATATATATACATATTGCTCTTGCATTCTTTCTTGTGGCTCAGTGACACACCTGAATGAATGGCTCATTAAGTATGCAGGCCCCATTGTCTCCTCAGGTGTGAACCGCTAAATATGCATGATGGTGTTGGATCGTTGACACCCACTCGCATATGTCCTTTCCAAACAGAAAGTGTCTTGCAAAATTTAAATTAATGTATGTTTTATGTGAATGATTAGGCAGGATGATTTTCAGATCATTTTGAAGAAAAAACCCTAGGCGACGACATCCATTAGTCAAAAGTCTTGTGGACACATATTTAGTATGTGTTTTGTGGCCTTATTTCAGAAACTTTAGTTTTTAATTTTTTCAATAACCATGCAATAAACATTATTCTCAATACAAACATGTACATACATGTTGCTCACATATTATGGTAGCCCTGTTTGTGCTAAATAGAGTGTAATTATACCTTTGCCATTAATATGTTTATAAGCAACTGAAAAAAGGGTTAGGTCACTTGTGTACTGCTGTCACTTAATGGTGTCCACATTGTGTTCTGTGTGTGCCTCATAGGTTGGATAGATTATCACCTGTGTGTGTGTGTGTGTGTAGTTAAGCGGGGTGTAGCAATTGAGGGCTACAGCAGTCCATCTCCCTACTTTCAATTTTCTTTTTTATTTGTATTTTTTATTTTGTACATTTGCAGTTGTTTTTGTTTTTTCTTTGTTCCTTTTTTGTGACTTGGGAATATAGACCTGTCTCTCTACTCGCCCGCATATTGGTAACGAACCTGTGTGCCCCCCTGTATAGGGCTGATATTCCCAGTGTATTCCGGGTGGCGTAGGCGAGTGTTAAGTATAGTTCTGGGGTCTCTATTTTTCCCATTACCTGACGGTCCTGCCACATATGCAGTGTTTAATATTGCAGGATTGTACTGATTAATGTCACTAGATGGCACCACAGCTGTAAAAACATATATCATAATCCACAAGTTAAAAAGCAAATGCACCACACATTAAGCAGAACCTTTCACATCATTTTTTATTTTCTCTGAAAGGCAACATCCATGACTCACTGTGATTTATTTTTGCTTTGGTCTTTATTTTTATTTACAAAGCTATTAATAGAAAGACAAATGTATTAAGGACTACTGTATCCTTTCAGATGGCTACACTGTTGTCCACATTTTCGGGGTTCAGATAGGTGTAGGGAAGCTCCAACGTCTTGTTCCGCTTCTTGATGTCATCTGACATCTTCCTCAGATCCTCTTTAAAATCTTTAATGAGCTTGCAGGGGACCTCTTCATCATACAGATTTTCAGGGAATTCTCCCAGAGGGTACTACGGACAGGGTATCAAGGTTGTAATTGTAAATAACATGTTGATAAGAAACATGTTTATAACAATGTTTAACACAGTGCGTATGACAGCACTAATACTCTGTAAGAGCCCACTGCAACACATGCTTACTGTTTGCTAATCTGCTTTGTAATGTAACAATTAGGTAATGCAAACTAGAGGAATGAAAGCAGTGCAAGTAAGCCACTGTCATCCAGAGTAATATGACACCATTTTGCAGTCTTTTAACATGTGCCCTGATGGTGTAAAACTCACGTGGTCTGCAGAGTCGTTGCTCAGGAGTCTCAGGACAGCCACCCCATTCACCGTCGTGCTCGCATCAGGCAGGGTCTCCAGGATCGTGCGCTCATCGGTCTGGCCTTTCTTCTTGGGAGGAGGCTTTCGGAGGAGAGTGGGGTAGTTAGGCATCCAGCCGCCAAAGTCATACTGGGGGGAAGAATTTGTGAGAAATGTGATATACAAGTCAAATATTTATAAAGAATAACAAGAGCACATAATTAACATGACTTAGGCCATGGAAAGTGGATATTGACAGGTTTTTCTTGTCGTCCTGGGCTACTTGCAATAGGGCAGGGGTTCTCAAACTTTTTAGTCATGTCCCCCTTAAACACTTAAAAACAATCTGGTGACAATTCAACAGTCTTAAGAAGAACGATTCAGTGGAATTGGCGATCGGTGCTGCTTTATCAAGGCAGAGCGCCAACCACTATTCAGCACTTGAAAGCCGCTGTAACGTCTGAGTTCAGTTTCTCTGCTGATCTCCTGCGCCAGCTCTGCAGTATCTGTGCACCCCCACACTTAGAGAACCGCTGCCCTAGGAGGTTAAAGCTTCTTGAGGTAATGTTAATAACAGAAACAGTTTAAAGCAGAATCTGCAAATATGGGTTTGTGAAAGGTTGTTGACATTTGTGCTCAATAGCCAATCAAATGAAAACCCTCCCCTTCATGCTGCTGAAGCTTGATCGGCTGGGATTGTTTATGGCTCGGTTACACGCAGGATTGAAATGATGGGTACAAAGAAATCTCTAACGTTAATTTTGGTCATGGCTTGTCTTGAAAAACAAAGACAATTTGATGGTCGTCGTAGGAGAAGTCACACTGCAGGACTGAGATTCAAATCTTCTGACAGTGGTAAAATGTGATCGCAGCGGTCATATGTCAAACTAACGATCGAAGACTTCAGATTTTAGCCAAAGATCAGAGGAATCTTTTAGGATTTGCTAAATTTCTCTCAGACGGCCTAATCGTGGCCAAAATCGCACAGTGTGCGCTCGGCTCAACACACAGGCTGCAAAACACTGGAACAGAACTATACACATGAATCAAAACACATGAACACGTGACACTGAATGCACAGCTAGAGGAATGTGTGGCGGAATTCGCTGGATTTGAGGAAAAGTGTATGAGATTAGGATCACGGCCTGCAGCTTTAATGGCTCTGTGTGATTGGAAGTGAATTGACTTGTACTAACTGACCTGTCCACTGTTTACAGCGGCATGTTGGGCTGATGCAGTGAAGATCACCATGGTGACAAACTTGATAAGCTCTTCCAATGTCTGAAAAGATGATGGTATTCCTGGGAAGAAGAATGAAAGGCTGTTTCTGTGAGGAACTCAGTTTAGGATATTTAGACATGCTCACTCACTCACTCACTCACACTCACTCACTCACTCACTCACACTCACTCACACTCACTCACTCACTCACTCACTCACTCACTCACTCACTCACTCACTCACTCACTCACTCACTCACTCACTCACTCACACTCTCACTCACTCTCACTCTCACTCACTTACTCACTCTCACTCACTCACTCACTCACTCACACACTCACACACACATACTCACTCACTCACTCACTCACTCACTCATACTCACTCACTCACACTCACTCACTCACTCACACTCACTCACTCACTCACTCACTCACTCACTCACTCACTCACTCACTCACTCACTCACTCACTCACACTCACTCACTCACTCAAAAATGGAAAGTGAAGCCATAAACCAAACTAACTTTAACTATTGACCTGGTTCAGTTATTTTCCATAAAACAGTGAATTACAGTGGGGGTTACAAAAGAGGTTGTTCCTCAAAGCAAATATCAAAAATGATAGATTTTCCAATAGATTTTCCATCTATTCTATCTATCTATTCTATCAATGATTCTATATATCTTATGCTGTGCAAATACTAATCTGAACACACACACAAAAGAAAGGAAACCTTTGTTGGATTAAATGTCCTAATATGGCAACAATTCCGTTGGAAATGCATACTCATTGGTTCCTTCTACTAGATTATTGTAATGCTCTACTGGGTGGTTGCCCTGCACGCTTAATAAACAAACTACAGCTGGTCCAAAACGAGCGAGCTCTTAACGCATTATAGTCCTTCACGTCTACTGCGATCTCAAAATTCCGGCCAGTTAATAATACCTAGAATATCAAAATCAACTGAAGAATGGCGTCTACGCTAATTTTAGTGTCTGTGTTTATCCCGAGGTTTTCCCGCAGCCTGCCGGATCCAGGCCGTATCCAGATCTGACAAAGGACCTTCGCCTGGACCCGATGACACAGTGCTGAAGTGCCAACTAGTCTCTCCCTATGGAGGATCCCTTTACCACTCTACAGATAAAGCGTTGTCAGGAAAATTCGGTTCGCTTATCTACCCCGAAGTGATAAAATTTTGTATCAAAAATGTTAAGGCCAGACAAGTCGTTTTTTAAGGCTTGGTTTGTAGGGAATTACAAACCTGCGCACATATATTCAAACGCGCATACTAATAGACTGAACTAGTAATACGCATGTGCACGCCATCAGCGTTCTCACAGGTTTTGCGTTTAAAGTCTGTGTAGAGTTTCCTGTTGAAACGGTGTCGTGTTAGCGGCCCCCAAGTTAATAACTAATGATCGTTGCGACGGAAGTGAATCAGTCAAACTAATTTTAGCTGGAAAATAACTTTATTAAAGAACTGCTATAAAGCCAAAACAATCTCTGTTACTTTAAACTATCCTTGTATCTCTGTAAAGACGCTTTGGAACAATCTACATTGTTAAAAGCGCTATATAAATGAAGATGACTTGACTTGGTCTAGACACATTTTTATCCCACCAGAAATCACATTGCAGCATCTTCAACTGCAACAGCCCTGATAACGGACTAATAACAGACCTGAGGAATCTCTTCCCAGGAAGCCATTGGTGAATATCTCACTGATCCAACACTGCAGCTCTGTGTCCTTCTGCACGTGTTCATCAGGTTGATAGTAGAGTGACAAGAAAGCTGCAACAAACCTGTAAGCAAACTCACAGTCAGATGTTTTCCAGGTTTACATATTTACAGCTTTACTTTTTTTGAAGATTTGCCTTGCATTTGTTTCTTAAGCAGGAATTTATTCAAAGCGACTTACAACACAGTTCATGTGCAGCATGTGCTTACTGACTAATAAACCCATGAACCTGTATAATTGACACTGTATTTGTTGAATTATGAATCAGAAATTGCACCAGGATGTATTAGTTCAGCCCCAAAAACTGGATGTATTATGTGACACACAGAGAGAGAGAGAGAGAGAGAGAGATAGAGAGAGAGAGAGAGAGAGAGAGAGAGAGAGAGAAAGAGAGATTTGATTTGATTTTAACAAAACTTTTATTACAATACAGTATACAAGACATTACCTAGTATTTACCATAGACTTCTACACCAAAGTATATATGTACAAAATAAAAAAATAAAAATAAAGAAAAACTCACAGCACAAAAATCAATTCACCCTCAAAAACACAGAGCCTCCTTGTAGCACCAAATACATTCAAATGTAACAAAATCATCAATAGACTTATAATATAAAAAATCTACCATAACTCTTGACTTCACCAAGTTAGAAAACAAGGCAACCATATTCTGATTTAGATTCTGTTCTATTTTCTTTTTTCTACTTAAATAAATGGCCAGTTTTGCTTGGCCTAGAACAAAATTCAGAAGCTGACAGACAACACTTTTTTCCCTCACATACTTGTACCCCAAAATAAACGTCTCCAAGAAAAGGTCTCATTGCACCTCATAAAAACATCGCTTATAACTTCAAACAAAGGTTGTAGTCTACAACAATTCATGAACACATGAAAAATGGTTTCTCTAGTAGAGCAAAAAGGACATCCAGAGTCAACCTCAGGGTTTAAAGACATCCAGAGTCAACCTCAGGGTTTAAAGACATCCAGAGTCAACCTCAGGGTTTAAAACTGAAACAAAAGCGTTAACCGCAACAGCACCATGAATGATCTTCCATTGTAAATCACCTGTTCTCTTGGTCAACGGTGGTTTTACTCAGGCTTTACGCCTTCATCCAGTTTAAAAACAGCACGCCAGGGAGTATCAACTCTTGTACTTAAAACATTTTTGCTAAACACCAAAACACAAGACCTGTACAAAGATTTACCAGCACTTAAAAAAAAGTCTTTACACAAAGACGCAGAATTTTTTTTAAAAGGGGAAAAAATCCCTTCAACATTTATAGACAAAGATAAACAAGGAAAAGAGTCCTTGGGATTTGCAACACAAGAGCCCTCACAATATTCCGTTAACAATTCCATTTCAGCTGTTTCAAGAGCAGCTTTCCATTTCATGAGCAACTGGGTAACCAGACGAATAGACCTGATTCCCAAGTGTGGAGCTAGAGCTACTTCATCCTTGAAATCCAGCCCTACAATGTTCAGTAGCTGACTCAGAGTGATAACGTCATGTCCCACCAGCACCCTATTGAGTCCAGGAAAAAAGGAACTGTCCGTTAAATCCAACCGAGCGCCATAGATTAAAGGCTCCTCCAGTAACCAGAGAAGAGAAGGTGAGTTTTATGGACGTTGAACAACAAAGAGACTCCAAACTTTAAAAGTATTCCTATAAAAAAATTGGCAACTTAGAGGTGTCCAGTTTTAGGGGATCCATTAGGAAAAGTGCTTTGTCCAGTCCCAAACCTGCAAAACTCCGTAGAATCAGGCATGAAACAGCGCGCCAGTTACAGTCTGAAGGTCCATCCAGCAATCTTTGCACAAACTGCAACCGAAAGCCTGCAATTCTGCTTTGAAGATGCATTAGTCCTTGGCCACCCTCCTCCTTAGGCAAAAACAAAACATTTTGTGAAACCCAATGTAACCTATCCCAAAAAAAGTTCACCATGAGAGTCTGAATTTTTAAAAGTAATTGCAAAGGAGGATCTACACAGGCAAACCTATGCCATAAGGAAGACGCCACCAAGTTGTTAACAATTAAAATGCATCCTCTATATGACAATTTTGGAGACAAATACTTCCACTTGTCTAAGCGTCCTTTGACTTTTTCAATTAAACCTTCCCAGTTTTTCTGTACTACTGCCTCCTCACCCAGAAAACCCCCCAAATATCGAAATCCTTCTTTTCCCCACTGTAAACCAGAAGGGAGTTGTGGTTTTCCACTTTCCCAGCTTCCTATCAGAAGGGCTTCACTCTTATTTCCAATTTACATTAGCAGAAGACAAGGTTTTAAAATCTGCAAGCAATTCGAATAAAACCTGCACATCACTTTGCTCACTGATCATAACTACTAAACCATCAGCATACGCTGATAATGAAAAGTTGCAATTACACGTTGGCAAAGAAATACCTTCAAGTTTCAACCTAATTTGCTGTAATAAAGGCTCTATGGCCAAAGAATAGAGCATACCAGAAAGGGAACACCCCTGTCTAATACCTCTGCAGGCTTTAAAGGGAGCACACAAACCACCGCTAACCTTGAGAATGCTCTGAACGTCACCATAGAGAACTTTCACCTGATCTATAAATGTTTTGCAAAAACCAAAGGCTTCCAGAACTCTCCATAAATAAGTGTGCTCAACGCGATCAAAGGCTTTCTCTTGATCTAATGATATTAAGCCATAATCCAAATTTAGCCTCTTAGAGACATCAAGAAGATCACGAATCAGAAAAACATTATCAAAAATTGACCTCCCGGGGACGCAGTATGTCTGGTCAGGATGAATTACCTGGTCCATAACCTCTGCCAATCGATTAGCTAAGACCTTAGAAAGCAGCTTGTAGTCGCCGCACAGGAGGGAGACCGGCCGCCAGCGCCTGATGTCCGTCAGATCACCCTTCTTGGGTAGGAGAGTCAGGACCGCTCTGCGGCAACTCAACGGCAGAAGCCCTCCGCTAAACTGTCATTCAGTACCTCTAGCAAGTCCTCTCCAATCTCTGACCAAAGGGACTTATAAAAGTCAACAGGCAGACCATCAACCCCTGGTGCTTTTCCCAACGGCATGCCTTGGAGGGCTTTAACCAGTTCCCCCATGGTCACAGCCAGGGGCGGATTAAGGTGGTCAGGGGCCCCTAAGCTGCTCTTTGTGTGAGGCCCCCCCTAAAAATGTATTTAGTGCCATACATGGTCCACACGCAACTATGGTGAACTGGCATACACACATTGGGTCTCATTCATGAAACATTCGTAAATATACGAGTAAATATGTGAGTGATTTGCACGTAAAGAGACATTCCCGAAAATTCTTCTCCTGATTCACAAATACTTCGTAAACGTCAGATTTGATAGTGAAATGTGTGTGTGTGTTAATGAATTCCAATCAGTCGTAAATGGGACGCGCGTGCACGCTCGTTCTCTCAATTACCATAAATCCCGCACATTAAAACCGACTGACAACTATATATGGGCTTCATATTATGACACCAAACGAAGGATTTCAACATGTTCTCTCAAAAGCGAATGAAGAAGAGAAATTTCTCAGATGCAGAAATTGAAGTTTTTTTTTTATGAGAAGTTAATTCAAAACGCCACATTTTATTTTCAAGCGTACATAGTGGCGTATCAGGTCCTAAAAAAAAGGATTTTTGGCAGCATATTACAGATGCAGTTAATGGAGTTTCATCTGTTAATCGAACAGTCCCAGAAGTTAAAAGAAAATGGTTCGACATGAAGCTTGGCTGCAACACTTGTGACTTGCGGACTTGTAAAAAAAAATAAATAAAAAAAAAAAATGAATAAACAGCTTGAATAAAAAAACTAAAAAAACTTGCGGACTTGTGTTCCGTTTGCAGATGCTATTAGCCTACTGGCTATCGTAATAAAAGTAAAAATAAAAACCGTATGTAATTACTATATATAATATTTTTTCAAAATGCTGTGTAAATAAATATGTACCCGATTAAGGTGAATTAAAATGCAGCCTTATTAATGAGAAAAACGTTCGGATGTTAAACGCACTATTTACGCGTGGCTGGGAGCAGGTGTAGATTTATTTCGTAGGCTACGAACTAACATTTGGAAAATACGAACATTTTAATGAATCCGAAAATTTACGCCAGAACCACTTTACACACGATTTACACAAAAATTCGTTCTGCTCGTGTTTCATGAATGAGACCCATTGAGAGAGCCAACACTACAGTGTTTCCTTTACATTCCTTCAAGTGGTGGCCAATTCACATCTACCCAATCACCTGCTTGTTTTTCTTTTTTCTTCTTTTTTTTTTTTTAATGGGCCAATTAGGGTCTTTTTTTGTTCGCGGCGCGGTTATGGGTGGGCCTGACGGGCCTAGGCCCACCCACTTTTCAACAGGCCCACCCAAAACTTTTCTTCTTCTTCCAAAAAAAACTTTTAATATATTCTAATTTTGTCAAGAATTATAAAAAAATCGTCAATAAGCTCATAATTTTTGCTAAAATAGTCGCATTTCTGAATATTCCGCTCCGCTCGCTCATTCCGCAGGGTCACACGCTCAACACAGAAGAATGGCCTGCTGCCTGGCTCGAATATATGTGGAATAAGGGCTACCTCCGACTAATTTTTTTTCTAGTCGACTAGTAGTTGTTCATTTAAGCCATTCGTGGACAAAACGCCCCTTTATATTAATTTAAATACTTATATACCCTAAGAGCGTTTAGCCTACATATAGCCGCATTCAAGCGCACGAACGCACGCATAAAGCTTGCCACAAAGAACCGGTAAAAGTAATGATTATGAATGTGTCTAAAAAGCAAGGAGACATTATTTATTAATATACTGGTGTTTTCAGTGTCGCTGCAAAGATGAAGATGACGATGCTGACTCGCCATGAACGCCAGAGAGAAATGCACATTTCAGATGATATATTCAGAGAGTAGCCTATTTCTTTTGGTTTTGAATATTTTAGTTTGCAAGTAGACATTTCAAGCTTTCTATAATAGATAGCCTATATTTCTCAAATCTGTGAGGCACAAGCTGAGTTTCGCCGCCCTCCAGTTCACGTGCAATGCAAGTGATCGTGTTGGCGCCTTATTACATTGTCTGCTATATATTTGCTTCTTATTTAGTAAATACAGGCTAAAATAAAACATTGATAAAACATGATAAAATATTGCTCAAAATTAAGATACAATTTATACAAAACGAAAATCTTTTAAAAAGAGACTTTCTACAAAACAAGACTCAATTAAGTGGTCAAAATCATGTTTTACCCACTCCATGTCTCCAGACATTGCACATCTCATGATGTATAATATCTTTCTCATGCTGCATGCTCACTTTCATAATCAACATTGATTAAATTAAAAAACATAATGACGTCACATATTTTCTAACCCAGCCCTCGGCCCTGTTGCAACAGTTGTTGTTTAGGTAGGCTACCTTAAACACGCACGTACAGTCTCGGAGTCATCGCTGCAACCAGGAGATGAAGAGAGCTGAGATCCACATCACCTAGCACATCTTCGTCTCTGCCACCCCAGGGTGCTAGCGCGACCAGCGCCGTTGCTAGGAGGGCGCCAACGCCTCTGCCTCTCAGCGCCTCTGCCTCGCGAGTGGATGATAGCCCTGAAACAGTGATTGGATAAAGTTTTTAATTTAAGGCCCACCCACAATTGGTCTGGCCCATCCAAAACTGGAATCCTGGCGCCGTGCCTTTGCGCTTAAGTAAAAAAAAAAAAAAAATTCTGGCCAATTCGAGGCCCCTGCACACGTGGGGCCCCTAGGCTGCAGCCTAGGCAAGCCTGTGCATTAATCCGCGCCAGGTCACAGCACCTGAGATCTTTGCGTTGACTTCCTCTGCCACTTGAGGAAGATTTTCAAAAAAAGCACTGTCACACCTATAATCTGGACCCAGTTCATTTTTATATAAAGACTCATAAAAATTGGCTGCTCTCTTACGGATGTCCTTAGGGTCAGTCAGCAATGCTCCAGATTCAGACCGTAAGGCATGAATAACTCTGTTCTGCCCATTCTTCCTTTCCAAGCTAAAGAAAAACCTTGATGGTGCATCCATTTCATTTATGCTTAGAAAACGTGACCTGACCAGAGCACCCTGCGTTTTAACCCCTAAAAGGTCAGATATTGTTTATAAGAGACTCCACCTCAGGCAAGTGAGCCAATTCTTGCAATTTTAAAATATCAGTCTCTAAGGAGCTCAAACCCAGGGTTACCTCTCTAGTGACGTTCTGAGAGTATTGCTGACATAGTTGCTTTATCTGGACTTTCCCAAAGTCCCACCATTGCTGCAGTGTTCTAACAGAATTATTTGTAGTTTTAAACATACTCCAAAAATATTTAAAACTTTCCCTAAAACACTTGTCGTCCAATAAAGTGGTATTTAAGTGCCAATAGGCACTCTTTGGCTTGATAGAATTTAAACAGATACCGCACTGCACCATACTATGATCCGAATAATAGAACAGCGCTCAACAATACTGCCATGATGTTTAAAAACACAAAACTTATCCAGTCGTGCTAAAGAAATTGTATTACCACGAACATGAGACCAAGTGTATTGCCTTTTTTCTCCATTAAGCTGCCTCCAAACATCAACTAATTCATGTGTGTTTTTCAGCTGAACAAGACGCTGACGTGAGGGTACATGAGGTTCCACACGATTTCTGTCCAAATTAGACTCTGTGCAATTAAAAACACCACTCATCAACAGCAACATTTTGTAAGACAGAAGACAAAGTACTTAAAAAAAGCATTCTCTCAACAGCTGAAGTTGGTATATACACACAAATAAAAACAAAGACAACATTTTCAAAAGAGGCTCTTACTTTTAAAAGTCTACCTTTAATAACCTCTTCAACCTGATAAGAGTGTGGGCTGAAGCCCTTAGCGAAGAGAACAGCGACTCCACCACTAATACTGTGGTATTGTGACTTAGAACAGCAACCCCACTCCACTGCCCAATCAGCAGCATTATTAGAATCAGTATGTGTCTCTTGTAACAGCATAACATCAATTTTTTCTGATGAATTACTTCAAATAAT